>NC_051064.1:57359023-57659023 GCF_004664715.2 Peromyscus leucopus | reverse complement strand
TTATTATCCTCTCATAAAAGGAGACTAAGTATAAGGGTGGCCGCCAGAGCCCAGCACCAACTTGGAGGCCTAAGTATTACCTGAGTCCCCTGTCATTGCGTGCTGGTGTGATCTGGGAGGCCACTGTGGATGGTGCCTGAGCAAGGTGGGTTCTGGTTATTACAAAACCATCCTGTACTTTTAAAATCTACTGTAGAGTTGGGGATTATCTGACCTGCAACCATCTCCCCCACTCCCCTTATTTTTTGGGTATATATCACCTGTCCTAGAAGGGGACGTGACTGGTAAACGGCCACACACACACACAAAAAAAAACCAGCCAGGGATCCTCGTTTCAAGCATGGAGTGTTTAGAGGCTAGGATGCAGCTCACTTAGTAGAGTGCTTGCCTAGCTGTATGGAGTCCAGTTCCATCCCAGAACCAACAGACTGAGTATGGTGAATCATGCCTGTAATTCCTCCATTTGGGGGTAGAAGATGGAGGATCAGGGGTTCAAGACCAACCTCTGCTACAAATCAAGGTCTAGGACAGCCTGGGATATAGGAGACTGTCTCCAATTTAAAGGGAGGCATGAAAACATGTCATAAATGAAACAGTCTTATTGCTTTGTAAAAGGAGCCAGATATAAACATAAAAGGTTAAAACTCTGTGCTGGCAAGGTTGCAAGGATTAGCCCGGGGTGTGTCATTTTGTAGGGTGATCTGGCCGCCCTCCAAACAAGTCTATGAAATGGATGTGCCTGCCCTTTGCTCCGAGGCCTCTCCTTTGGGGACTTTACCCTAAGGAAGTCACCAGAGAGACATGTATGTGGTAGCACTACTGTCTTGAACTTGCCTGACCAGTGGAGAAGCATGCTGAGGCTTCTGAAACATTTTATTTGAAAAACCAAAAAGAAAAAACAAAAAACAATGCCAAAAGTGGCAACAGGAAAGTCCCACCACTGCCCAAGTGTCGGGAGGAAAGACCCTGAGGCCGGGCGGCAGACAGACTCCTGCCCCACTGTGTGGCCTCCCGCCGGCCTTTCTCCTCCATCCCTCACTTTCTCCCTCGTGAAGTGGGCGTGGCCTTGGTGGTAGCTGAGTCTGCACAGCTCAGCTATGGAGCCTTCCTTCTCCTGGAGGAGTGGATCGCCCTGGACATCCAGAGACTGTGGCATCCTCCCTGCCCCAGAGATAAGTGCTCCCCAAGGAAGCGTTGCCAGATCCCCTCAAGGGGTTCTGCTTGAAGCCTTTGCTCTTTTCAAATAGCCCTGATTCAGGCCTGGGGAGCTTTCCCTCGCCTCTGCCTGTCACAGGAAGACCCCAGACGCTGCTGCTTTCATGCTGAGGCAGGGGCCTCTCCTCCAGAACAGGAAGGAGGCAGTTGGCAGTCACATTACATCTGCCAGGCCAGGAGACCTCATTCCTTCTCTGGATGCCTCCTGGGGACCTGCAGGGTGCTTACACATTAGTTTAAACCACACGCCAGAAAGACTTATGTCCAACTTCTTTTTTTTTTTTTTAACTTACCAAAAAATAACAATTTTTGTGTGGTTCAGCCTAAGTAGAAAAGGATATAATTAAAGATGTAATTATGGTTCCTTACAATAAGTGAGCCATGGGGTGTGGTAGGGGACTGGGAAGGTGTGATTAGAGACCTAAAGTGAGGAGGCCTTGAGTCAATCACTAACTGTAATGGCAACCGCAGGGCCGTGGCTGTTGAACACTGGCTACTCCAGGCCTCTGTCCCCAGGGCCTCCCCAGTGTTTACCAAACACCTCCACTGTAAATAAAACACCCACCAGAGGAGAAGATGCCCTGGAGGAGTTTGCGGTCTGTCTGATAGCGACAAAGGAAAGAAAACAAAGCGACCAGGAGGGAGTGAAGGAGTGTGACCCCAGAAAAGGGGACTGCCATTATCGACTAGGAGGGTGACTTGGGCAAGCAGGGCTGAGCTGTAGGGGAAGAGCCAGTGAAAAGGCCCTGAGGTAGGCCGGAAGAGCTGGAAAGCAGGCAAAAAGAGCGAGGAAGAGGAGGAGGGCAGAGGCCACGGTCCCGATGATCTAAACCGCCCCCTCCAGGGTGCAGTGTGAAATCCTACAAGTTAGTGAGGGAGGTACTATTTTTATGCCTCTTTTTCAGTTAAAAAAAAAAAAAAAAAGCGGCACAGAGAGGCTTAGAAACTTGCAACTCTGTCTCAGAGGAAGGCTAAGGCTTCTGGCCCAAGGCAGTGGGAGCCATGCAGGATTTTGAGCAGGACCGGAGCACAAGCCACCTCTGGGTTCTAGTGTGACTCCCCTGAGATCCCTGTGGTCCAGATGTTCCTGTCGCTGCCGAGTTCATTTGTTGAAACAGGCACCCCCAAAGTGATGGCATGGAAGGGGGTGATTGGATCAGGGAGACAGAAGACTTCTGATGAGGGTCCCTGCAAAAGAGGTCCCCAGAGACACAGGCACCAGCAGGCACCCTTCCCTGAACCCGGAAGCTGGCCCTCCTGCACACTCCCGGTCTGAGCCTTATCTTGGACTCAAGGCTCCAGTAACAATGAGAACTGCATTGTGTGATTCACGGGCCACCAGTTCATGGCACTCTGTTACCAGGACTCAGAGGTGGCTGTCACCGGCGTCCAGACCTACGTGACGAGGGTGGGCCTGTGAGCTAGGGCCAGGGGAGCTGTTGCTCTCCACATTTGCAGAACAGTTCAGGGCTTGGCAGGTAAAGGGGCGGGAGAGGAGGGCAGGCTGGCCCAGCTTCCTGACTCTGCTCTCCTGCCCGTCCTGCCGATGCCCTGGGCAGAGGCTGGTGAAGGGTTTACACTCATTAGCTCACTCCAGCCTCTGAAGCCATAGGTGAGGGTCTGGGCAGGTCGGAGGTTAGCTGCTAGTACCTGCCATTTATCTTTCCCATGTTTCCTTTGGTCTGGTTTTGATTTTTTTTGGAGACAATATCTTACTCTGTATTCCAGGCCAGCCCTCAACTCAGTGCTGTAGCCCAGGCTAGTCCTGGACTCACAGTGGTCCCCCTGCCTCAGCTTCCCTAGTGCTGGAATTGTAGGTGTGAGCTACCATGTCTGTGTTCTCGTTTTTTTAAATGGATCTATTCTGTTATAGGTAGATTGTATCGCAATAAAGTTAACGTACGAAGAACATGCGCTTGGTTTTTCTGCTATAACGATTTGATGATGGTGGATAAAACATTAGAAAAGGGGAAAAATAGGAAATGACTGTCCCCTGTCTTCTTGTCCTGGGTAGTCAGTGTGAACACTCTGGGGGACTTCCTACCTTTTGGACACTGCTGTCCCCATTTTGCAGATGAAAGACGAAGCCCCCATGTTGCCCAAGGGCTCACTTTCATACCATGCCATCTGCCTGCAGAGTTCAGGTCTGGCACTGTCCTCTGTGTCTGAAGGCAGAAAAACCCCAGAGTGCCAGAATGGATGAGTCTCACTGACTCACCCCACCATCCACCCGCCCAGCCTACTCCTAGCTGTATCCCAAGTAGAGCAAGTGGGACTTTGTCCGAGGGTTCAGGAGCCTGGGGTCTCATTCCAAAGAGAAATCAGGGCTAGGAGGACCTGCGTGGGATTCTCAGGACAGATGCTTCTAGCCTGGCCTTGAGCCCAGAGAGCTTGTAGAGAACTGGCAAGTGGCATGACCCTGTCCCCCAGGGAGTCCTGGGGACTTCAAGGAGGCCTAAGCCAGAGTCTCAGCCCTTGTTGGGAGGTAGCAGGTGAAGGGGAAAGAGAGGGGCTTTGCCACAGCCACACAGCCCCTCCCCCTGGGGGCTTTTCTCCTGCAGCCTGCCTGCATTTCTCTCCAGCCCTGGGCCAGCACACACTGGGCAGCCAGCCACTGCCCAGGATGCAGCCATCCAGCTCCAGCTCCGCCACTAAACTGGTCTCCGGCCAGGGTTTCTACCTGCCCATTTGCAAAGCGGTATCATGAGGGCTTGGTATGTGGGTGCTCCACAGATGGGCAGCTCCTGCAGCTGCCCCGGGGAGGTGGTCCAGCTGGTGGACTAAGCCCCCTCAATCTCCTGCCAAGCCCCCTCCCCAGCCTGTGCAAAAGGAGACAAGTGTGAGCTACAGATGGAGACCCGGAGTCCGAGGTGGTAGGATAAAGGGCTCAGTGGAATGGAAGGAACACTTGCAAGAGGAAAGGGGCCTGGCCTTGCCACTGTGGTGCTCCTTAAACAAACCCTGGCCCTTCTTTATGCCTCAGTGCCTCCACCGGGAAAATGAGAACTCCCCCTCACCCCCACCGGGCTTATTCGTCGTAGTTAGCACCATCCCTGCAACCATCCACTGAGGTGTTTCTGAGTTTAGAGGGAGGGAGGGAGGGAGAAGCCAGAATCAGCACCACCCTCAGGAGCTCCTAGTCCCGGGGCAGCCATAGCTCCCATCGATAGCTGGGAACCGGGTATCCTACCTAGGGCTTCCAGTCCAGCCTGGGTGGGGGAGAGCCCCGGAAGACACCCTGAAGAAGGTGTGCAGTCAGCCACCTATAAAGGTCAGACATGGAGGACCCCACCCATCTCTCTCCAACCTTCATTTCTTCCTTTATTAGGTGGGAATGATTGGGCTGGAATGTAACTTAATTGGCAGAGTGCTTATCTAGCATGTAGAAACTCTGAGTTCAATTTCCAGTACCCCATAAACCGGGTGTGGTAGCCATGTCCTAATCCCAGCACTTGGGCGATAGAGGCTGGAGGATCTTGAAGTTCAAGGCTGTATAGCAAGTATGAGGCCAACTTGAGACTATTTGTGAGATGCTTGAGACTATTTCAGAAAATGGAAGATTGCTGCTAAGTGCCTGTGCTGCTGGGTGCCCGGGTTTGTTTAGAGCCCCAGACCTTGGAGGATATGGAGGTGCTCTGTGAACAGCAAAACACCAGGCAGCCCCTCCACTGTGCTTGATTCTGAGTTCTGGACCATCCGGGCAGGGAGTGCTTCCAGTGTGTTGTGAACGTTCTACGATCAAACCGTACAGGGACAACCAGACAGACAAATGTCCACCACTGCCCTCACACCACTTGATGGAAGAGGTCCAGAGCATGTCTGCTCCAGTGCACTTGGAGCGGGCCCTGATGGCAGCCCCACTCACTCACAAATCACAGCCCCTCTGGGGAAGGGAACTGTCTGTCAATAGGACCCATTAAGCCCCAAGTGCTGCCCCCCACTAGTGAAAGCCTCCGAGGAACCTGCCTGAGGAGCTGTGGGGAGCTGCCAGGTGCAGGGGTGGAATGTCACGACATCATAATGAGGACCACTCTTACCAGAGAAAGGCCCAAGGTGACATGCCATTGGGAGGGAACAGTCTGGGGGCAAGAGGAGCATGTTTGAGTTCAGATATGAAAAAAGAACGTATGTGCACACATAAATATAGAAAAAAACATTCGAGCCAGGCTTGGTGGTGCAGACCATAATCCTAGGCATTTGGGAGGCTGAGACGGCGGGGAGAGGGGGTGTTACAAGTTGAAGTCCTGCCTAGACATTTAGATTCTGTCTCCTGAAATAAAAAAGAGGGCTGCCAGTGTAGCTCAGTGGTAGAGCACTTACCTAGCTCGTAAGAGGCCCTAGGTTGGAACCCCAGTACCGTGGAGCAGGGATGGAGGGTGGGAAGACTATTCAGACATCTGTCTGGGGATCTTCAGTGGTAAGGTGGTGTTTTCTGTGTTTTGAGTTTTCTAGACATGTACACATTTTCTGCTCTAATTGTGCTGTCTGTATCTGTACCATCGGCCACAGTGAGCAATAGGACCCAGCTGGCATCTGCAGGCCAAAAGGTCAAGTATCCTTCAGGTGAAGAAGGGATGGAGCACGTGGTGAGACCTAGGTACTGTTTCCAGGGGTAGCTTCATGACAACACCCAGAGGAGAGGTCCCACATCTCTGGGGCTGCAGATACAGTTGACATTGAAACAAGACCACACCAAACCAGTGCCCTGCAGTCAGGAGCACAAGACCAGAGCCAGGAGATGGGGGTCCAGCCACAAGCAGAGCCCTCTGAGTGGGGCTGATATAGTTAGCTGGCACCGATCTGGGGATACCAGGGTGGGCAGGACCCCGAGCCTTGGGGTCTTTGATGCATCAAGAACCCAGGATGATGTCATCAGGCCCCAGGGGGCCCAATTCCCTGAGCAGCATGGGGTCTCAGTCTTTGCCCCTTGAAACACACAGACCTTCAGCCACTTTGCACAGTAAATAAAGAAGCTAAGGTTCTATATTGATTTGGTTTGGTTTTTGAGACAGGCTTTTGCTCTATAGCCCTGGCAGATATGCTACTTATTATATAGCCCTGGCTAGCCTGGAAGTCCTGGCAAGCCTTTTGCCTCAGCTTCTGGAGTGCTGGTGTGTATCTAGACATTTGTGTGTGTGTGTGTGTGTGTGTGTGTGTGTGTTACTTTCCTACCTAGTGCCCACAGAGGCCAAAAGAAGGTGTTGTTGGAGTTGTGAGCCACCATGTGGGTGCTGAGAATTGAATCTGGGTCCTCTGGAAAAGCAGCCAGTGCCCTTAACCACTGAACCACCTGTTCAGCCCTACATTTAGACTCTTAAAGTATATTCTCTCCCTGTAATCCTCATTCAGCCTCATGGTAGATAGAGGCACAGCTGGATTCATACCTGCTCACACTAGATTCTACCTCTGTAGAGCTTCCTCATGCAAAGCAGCCTTCCGAGCTTGGGGAAGGGGAACATGCCCCCCACCCCACCCCGAGCAGTTTAGATGGCCCAGTGGACTGCTCATTAAACATCCTGGTAGTGGTCAGGGGTAATGGCCAGGAGGAGTTTGGAGGTCTTGGAGAGCTTGCTGGCCACCCACTAGCCTCACCCCTTGGCCAGTGGCCCACGTGGAGAAAGGCATGGAGATCTACTCCACACTGGTGCTGGAGCCCCGCCCAGACTAGATCAGTGTCCACTCCCTACATTGTTACTATTTTCTATTCTATTTTTGAGACAAGGTCTCACTGTGTAGCCCCAGCTAGCTTGGAACTTGCTATGTGAACTAGCCTGGCCTTGAACTCAGTAATCTGCCTGCCTCTGCCTCCTAAGGGCTGTGATCAAAGGCGTGTGCCGCCATGCTTAGCTGTTTTTCTTTTTTGATGCTTTTTTTTTTTCTTTCTTTTTAAATTGTATTTTTCAATAGGACCTTTGTTTCCATATTCATAGCTTTCTGGGGATGTAGTACAAGGCTCAGTTAGAGCCACCACGTGGATCAAACAGACCCACACCTTGCCGGTGTAGACTCATGGTCTACAGGCATCAGAAAGAGTCATTGTACAGTCCCACAAAACCTGAGGCAGGTGTGTGGAGAGGGAAGGAGAACAAGGGGATGGAGCTGAGTATGGCTGACCCTGGGCTGGAAGACTAAATGGGCTCCCTAAGGGAAGAGCTTTTGAGCTGGGCTCTGGAAGATGAGCAGGGCTGCATGGGTCAGAATGGGGAATGGGCATATGGACACGGGAAACAGCCGGGGCAAAGCCCTGGGCCCACGGGAAAGGGCTGTGCATCGGCAGCTCAGATCTTGAACAAGGTGGGGCTGGAGAGCCGGGTGCTTAGAGTCAGACACTTCAGAAGGCAAAGGGACCGGGAGAACCCATGCAGGGCCTCGGGCCAAGTGATCTCAGCTTTTGGGATGGAGAACCAGGAGTTCAAGGTCATCACCCGTTACATAGTAAGTTCAAGGCCAAACAAAAGATGACCACCTGGTGAAGGGGTAGGCTTCATACTAGGAGTGGAAAGTTATAGATGTCTCGAGAGGTGCTTCAGACATGGAACAGGAAGATGAGGTCCGTCCGTGATAGGTTGGCTTTGGGTGCAAAGAAGCCAGATAGAAGCCCTGAGTTCCAGCTGGTCCCTCAGTCCCCTTTGCAGGCCGTGCTTCCAGAGGGAAGCAGGTGGGAAAAGCAGCCTTCACCCTGTTTGTGCTTCCTCCCCTGACTGGACCCCTTTACATACCCACCCACCAAGGAGGCAGAAACCAAGGTTCCTCCGGTGCCGGGGTGTGCTGGATGATGTGGGAAATGGCAGAGTGAAGGATTTAAGGGATTGGTGAAAGGAACTTCATGTCCCAGAAGTGTGCATACAAAGAATGAATGTGTCTATCCTTTTGCCCAGAAGCTGCCCCTGGAGCTGGGCTCCACACAACCTGGGCCAATCATGTGTGAGGTCGGCTGTCACTCACTGAGTCATGTTGTCCTGGAGGGGTTCTCGGGTCTGTCAGGGATGCTGGCAAGGGCTTTTCTAGTGGGTGAGATGTGGTCAGGTCAGCGAGGGTCTTCTGGAATTCGGTTAGAAACAGGTAGTGTTCTATTCATGTAGACCAATGGTTCTCAACCTTCCTAACGCTGCGACCCTTTAATACAGCTCCTCATGTTATGATGACGCCCCAACCATAAAATTATTTTCATTGCTGCTTCATAACTGTAACTTGCTACTGTTATGAATCATAATATAAATATCTGTGTTTCCCAATGGTCTTGGGTGACCCCTGTGTGAAGGGTGGCGACCCCCCATGTTGAGAAGCACTGTTCTATACCAAGTTTAACATATGACCAAGAGACAGGAGGCCAAGGTCAGGAGATTATTTGGGGATGAGACTCACTTTGCAGAGTTGAAAGAGGCCCGGGGAGGTTGTAGGGCTTGCTCAGGTCAAATGGCTGGGAAGTGGACGCCTTGCAGGGTGCTCTGTGCTGTGAGTCCCTCCCCTGAATTTTCCTTTGAGGTTGAAAACTGCTGCTGCTGCTGAGTCTACACTGTGGGAGTCCGGAGGATGGGAGAGTCATGGCCGCTGGGAGATTCACAGAACGCACATGTGGGAGACTTCCTAGAGGAGAAAGCCTTTCCCGGCCTAGCTGGTCAGAGGGCTGGGAAGGGAGACTGGAAGGGAATGTCCTGTGCCAGGTCAGGCTTGGGGAGGGAGAGACCTGCTCGGCCGGGATCGGGGACCGTGGGTTTATACTCTGGTTTGGTCGCTGTAAGAGCAGGGAGGAGAGTTCGCCTGTTCTGGAAAGGAGAGGTGTGGTTTTCTGTTTTTTGTTTTCATTGTTGTTACTGTTTACTTTTGGTGTTGAGCATGAACTTGGGGCCTCCCCCATGCTACGTGCCTGCTCTGCTGTGAGTGGCACCCTAGCCACGGAGGAGGGCTTGCTCATGGATACAGGACCAGAGCTGCAGACCCATCATCGCCATGGGAAGTCAAGCTGGGGTCAATGCTGTCACCCACTTGAAAGTCTCTATAGAAAATGCCCCCATATGGCTCTCTTTCAGGCTGCCGGCTCATCTCCCTGATGTCCCGACTCTCTCTCCTAGCCCCCGCCCCTAGGGTCCTCCTAAGCTGCACCTCAGCTTCCAGGGTCAGGTGGGGAGACTGTAGGGAGGTTTGGAATAGGATGCTGCCCTCTGACGGGAGCCCCACAGGAAGGTTCAGCCTGAGAGAGGCAGGCACTAGGGAGCAGGCCGGCCTGGAGGGTGCAGGGAAGAACTGGAGGACACCATGGACACAGGAACAGGTCTCAGGCCATTGCCTCATCAGACCCAGGACCATAGACGCCCAGGCCAGAACTCCATGAAGATTCTAACAGGGCCTACTGATGTAGTTGGCAGGCAGAGAAGCTGGTGATCTGGGTCCTAGATCTCAGCCCACAGATGTCACCAAACATCATAGGCCCCCCCGAAAGCAGACCAAGCCAGCTCTGGTGGATCCTGTTTCAGAGGGGAGTGTGAGAGTCTGCCAAAGCCCAGCTCAGACCTGCTCCCACCTTTCAAAGGGTTCCTGGGTGGAGGAGAGAGGAATGAGTAAATGATAGAAAAAGACGACAAGAAAGAGACACAGGATAGCTCCGGGAGGGCCCTGTGTCAATATTCAGCTGCCCAGAGGTTTATTCAAAGGGGTTTTTTATAATATACCAAGGGGAGAGGCAAAAGACCTCCCCTTTGCAAGATCAAAGCACAAAGTACTCACAAGTGTAGACCCTTCCAAACATCTGGCAACCATGTCCCTGGCCAGGTCATCCCATTCTGCAGCCCTGCTGGGTAAAGCAAGCCCAGATTCTCTGACCCTGAGTAAGGTCTCACTAGATAACCTCTGTGGGCCTCCACAGGTGAGGAGTCAGGCTTATTAGTAAAGCAGACATGCAGGGACCCACCTGCAGTGCAGGAAAAGGCCTCATCGGGGTCACTTGGTAGCCTGAGCCCCAAAGCAGGTCAGAGGCTGCCCTTTTTGGTCTCTAGAACTGGAAAGGAGTGTTCTTCCCACATGAGCTTGTGGGTCTTGTATTCACACATGAAGTATGAGAAGTAGCCTGGATGGGGTGTCCTGAGCCCCAAAGCAGGTCAGAGACTGCCCTTTTTGGTCTCTAGAACTGGAAAGGAGTGTTCTTCCCTCATGAGCTTGTGGGTCTTGTATTCACACATGAAGTATGAGAAGTAGCCTGGATGGGGTGTCCTGACCCTGTAGCATGAACACCCCCTTGGACTCCGTGTCATCTACCCCAGGGGCTTCCAGAGTGAGGTGTGCCATATGAGATGCCTGTGAGCGGGCCATGTATAACCTGCACCAACAAGACAGGACTCGGGCTGAGTGTGGGCACAATGGAAGGACATTGTGGCGAGCGAGCAGGAGGCCCTGGGTTTCACTCCCAGCACCAGAAAGAAAAGATCAAGGGTCTCATTCATGATTGTCAGGTGTGGACACTCAGCTCCTGAGTATCTGGCATATCTGTCTGTCTCATGACTCAGGAATCTCTGGGGAGAAGGGGAGACACAGAAAAGGGGTGACTGGGACCACTATCTTTGGTCTGTTTAGTAGGATACCCCAATTAGTTAACCTGGTTGATTAATCCAGACTAACCCATCATATTAACAGATTATTAACCATCCATTATATAACTTGACCAACTCTTCTCCAAGGGACAAGTTTATATTTGTTTGTTTGTTTGTTTGAGACAGGGTTTCTCTGTGTAGCCCTGGGTGTCCTGGAACTCATTCTGTAGACCAGGCTGGCCTCGAGCTCAGAGATCTCTCTGTCTCTGCCTGAGTGCTGGGACTAAAGGTGTGCACCACCATCCACGGCTGACAAGTTTAATTGTTTAATTATATTCTGTTCATGTATTTGGTATGTGTAGTTATGTGTGTGTAGAGGTCGGAGGACAACTGTGGAGTCCGTTCTCTCCTTCTATTACATGGGGCCCGGACATTAAACTCAGGAACTCAGACTGTCAGGCTTGGTGGCAATCCCCTTCAGACACTGAGCCATCTTGCCAGCCCCCTAAGAAAAGTGGTTTTAAAAGAGCTGGGTGTGATACACATACCTGTCATCGCAGCAGTCGGGAGCCAGAGGCGGGAGGATCCCCACAAGTTTGAGGCTAGTCTGGGCTATGTAATGAGTCTCTGTCTCTCTCTTTCCCTCTCTTCTTCCTTCCTTCTCTCTCTCAGATCCCCTCCCCGCCCCCCACATACAAGAAACTAAAAACAGTTAATTGTCCTAGCCACACACCCGTGTGGGTTTTTAACTTGGGGACAGTATTTGAAGGGCAGATTAACAGCCACTTTGAGTAGCTGTGTATGTTTGTGTCATATCTTTTAGTGACTGGTGATGGGTTCTGGTGTTTATTATACAATATTGGTCGCCGGGCAGTGGTGGCACATGCTTTAAGTCCCAGCACTTGGAAGGCAGAGGTAGGCAGATCTCTGGCCAGCCTAGTCTACAAAGTGAGTTCTGGGACAGCCAGAGCTACACAGGTTTTGATTCCTGGCACTCACATGGTGGCTCACAGCTGTCTGTAGCTCCAGTTCCAGGGGATCCGATGCCTCTTCTGACCTCCAAGAGCGCCAGGCACACACATGGTACACAGGCATATGCAGGCAAAATGCCTGTATACATAAAAATAGTGCTTTTCAAAGTTTGGAAGTCTAGTGGATCTCAAGTGTAATACCAACACACGCAAGGAGCAGAACTCCAAAGTCACCCTTTACTACATAGTGAGTTTGAGGACAGCCTAAGATATATGAGAACCTGTTTCAAATAAACAAACAAAACGTTCATACCCTGGTCTAAACTGGTCTCCTCTTGGGCTTCACCCCATACTTGAGATGGATCTCTATTACACACTTGCACACACATGTGTACATATGCATGCATGCAAACACATACAGACATGCTCACACTTTCTGCTCTGGGTTCCCAGAGCCCAGCCCAACCTTGACCTATGCATGCAAACACATACAGACATGCTCACACTTTCTGCTCTGGGTTCCCAGAGCCCAGCCCAACCTTGACCTGTCAGCCTTGGGAAGATGCTGGCTGAAGCAATGTGTTCAGGTTCACGCCATGGCACTTGGGGCTGCAGGCCTTGCCAGCAGGAAAGATGTCCTTGGCTTTGTCTTCTCTCCTGGCCGCCAGGAGCCCTATGTTTCCAACCCAAGCCACTATCAGTTGAAGCATCTCACCTTTCAAAGGCCTGCGTGCAAAGCCAGGTGAGGTGGCACACACCAGTAATCCCAACATGGAGTGCATGTTCAAGACCAGCCTGGGATACACAATGAGGCCCTTCCCTTAAAAGGAAAAGACGATCTGACCCCCAGGAGGATTCTGATAATGTGAATGACCCCTGACCTCTCCACATACGGCCTTTTCTCCCTGCCTGCCATCCTTGGAATTTGTCCCTCCACAAACAAGTTCCCACTATTACTTGGAGTGATACAGATAAGAGGGGAAATATTTGGTGCTGTAACCAGGCACAGAATGAAAGGAAACTTTGTTCACTGTCCTAGATGACTCCCAGGCCTGCATCCTGTTCCCAGCTCTGCTCTGGGTGGATACTAGCATGCTAACTCAGTTTCCCCTCCTGAGTCTTACCAGTGTGATCGTTCTAAGTTGAGGAAGATCTGGTACTGAGGGTCCTCAGCCTCCACCTACTGTGTGTGTGTGTGTGTGTGTGTGTGTGTGTGTGTGTGTGTGTGTGTGTGTGTGTGTCAACCAGGATCCAGACCGGGTGAGGTGAAAGCTTTACACCAAGAGAAGACACCATGAGAGGAAATAAGAAACAGTCCAAAAGCTGGGTGGTGGTAGTGCATGCACTCAGGAGGCATTGGCAGGCAGATCTCTGTGAGTTCAAGGCCAGCCTGGGTTTACAGAGTGAGTTTTAGGACAGCCAGCACTATGCAGAAAAAAACCCTGTCTTAAGAAAGAAAGAAAGAAAGAAAGAAAGAAAGAAAGAAAGAAAGAAAGAAAGAAAGAAGGGAGGGAGGGAGGGAGGGAGGGAGGGAGGGAGGGGGGGGAGGGAGGGAGGGAGGGAAGAAAAAGAAAAAGGAAGAGAGAGAAAGGAAAAAAGAAAAAGAAAGAGTCCCACAAGGAAATATGCAGCCTGGATCAGAGCCATCCCTGTAGTCTGTGGTCAGGGACCTCCGATGTCTGTGAAGAAGCTGTCACTGTAGAAGCCACAGATGGCTGGTCGGGCTCCGGGGACTGATGGCGGCAGCAGAAGCCAGAAAATTGCACTCCCAAAGGAGTGAGTTCTCCATCACAGACAAGATGGAAGCCAGCCGTCCTCAGGGTTGAGCAGGAAAGGTGTGGGATGGGAGGCAGGGAGCCAGGGCGGCCTGACTGAGCCTGGTCAGCTCTGGGACTCTGTGCCTTCTCTCTCGCTTCCTTGATCAGTGCCAGGACCGTGTGAGAGGAAGAGTTGGTGGGTCTGGCAGAGAATTCCATTCTGAGTCAGCATGGTGGCGTGCAGGATACAACAGACTTTCTCTGGTTTCTTCTAGTGGTAGGGACATAGTGTGTGCGCACTACACACACACACACACACACACACACACACACACCAAATGCTGCCTCGAAGTAAAGGAACATGGCCACCTTTGTTCCGCTCCAGCCCACTCTGAGCCCAAGACACTGTAGTCCTGCAGACCACTTAGATCCGAGCCTGGCTCACAGCAAGGTCTTGGAAAGTCTCCATTCCTTACCCCTTTAATTTCCGGCCTTTCATTCACTATATAGTTGAGGATGACCTTGAACTGCTGCTCTTCCTGCCTCTGCTTCTCAAGTAGCTGAGATAACAGGCGTGTACCACCACCACACCTGGATTTCCAGAGGTGCTGGTGACCAATCCCTGGGCTTCATGCATTCTAGGCAGTCACTCTACCAAACGGAGCTATGGCCCCAGCCCAGATCTCCTTATTTAAAGCAGGTGTGTCTTTTGACTCACTTTGGACCAGGCGGGTTGACAAGGGCTTGACAGACGTTAAAGCATCTTCCAAATGAAGAAACTAAAGGAGGTCTCCCGGCCTGTGTGGTGGGATGAAGTGTGAGCCTGGCAGGTGGGCTCCCAACCACATCCCTGATGGTTGCATGCATGGACCACCATGTTTCCTACATAAATCCAGCCCCTTCCCCCCATTCCCCCTTCAAGGCTCCCTGCGGCCTCAGGAGGGCAAGCTAGATGCTAATTTATTCCCTTTTATTAGCTGACGTACAGGAGCCAGGACCCTTCCTTCTCCAAAGGGGACAGTGGTCGGGAAGAGCCACCACTGCCTGGACCTAAGTGGGGAAAGGTCCATCAGGCATGTTCTGCAGCAGAGAGGACACCTCAGCCACCAGGGTCCTCGGCCAAGAAGGCCTCGAGTAGCCAGAAGACAGACAAGAGCAAGCATCAGCGGGGAGCCCCCTGTCCCAGCCCCCACCCCTAAGTCCATACCAGGTACTGGCTCTGAGGCCCAGGAAAAGCTGGGAGCTTTGCAGGGAAGTGGATGCTATCCACTCTGCCAAGGGAAACTGGGTATGACCCACATCTTCCCCATAGGGTGGTGGTGAAGAGGAAGATGGACAGTGGCCTGGAGGGACTTCACGGATCCTAAGCAGGATGGAGAGCAGCGGTCCTTCCAAGTACAGTAGCCCCCAGACCGGCTGCCTCATGGCCACTGGAACTTCGAAATGTGGGCTCCCAGACCCTGAGTCAGAAACTGTAAGGTGGCAGATGTGGTGCCCATGTGACTAGAACCAGTTCTCTAGGGGTTTCAAATGTCAGACCCCAGTAAACACATGTAAACCAGGTGCTGTCACCTCCCTCAACCATCCGTCCTGGGACAGAAGCACCTCCTCCTGGGGACACTGGTATCCCTTTCCTGAACTCTTCACCCCCAGCTCCTGGCTGCTACCAGTTGTGATCTGGCAGGCGGAGCTGTTTGGCCTCTGCCCTCCAGCCTTCGTGGAGGATCTGGGTAGAGCCCAGGAGGCTGACAGCGGAAGCTCCTGCCAGCTGTTACAGGCCTGCCTGGGGAATTAAGGCTGACCGCAAGCATTTATCTCCATGGTGACAATCGGGTGAGAAAGAAGCAGGGAGAACTTCCCATCACCCTCCTTGTGAGGGCTGAGCAGCATCGAGATGTCCCTATCAGGGATCTTTAGTCACAAGTTAGTCACAGGGTCATCCTGAGCACAGCCACGGATGACCTCAGACTCCTGCATTTCTGTAGCGGCGGCCGTCACCAGCCTGCATGCAGTAAATCCCACTGATTTCCTCTTAGACCAGCCTGGCTTGAGGAAAGAAAATCCCTTCTCAGCTCAGGGGTCCTGGTTCCCTCTGGGCAGGCCTGAGACCCCTGCAGCTCTAATCACACATGACAGCTCCACTCACAAACCTTGATGACCTCCTTTCTCTACAGGCTGAGCCCTAGGCTGACCTTCCGTACCCTGGCCAGATGCAGGACCTCCTACCCCAGACCAGACCCTCTTGCTTCTTATGCTCACCTGCACACCATGAACCCTACGTGCATCTCACATGCCATGCTGGGCCTGGTGATACAAGGCCTCCCTCTCACCTGGGCTCCTTCCCCCTTCTGCAGGGCTTGCTTCTGCCTTGAAGCATCCTCCCCACGTCCCTCCTGGGTCCTCGGATCACTGTCTGCTGCTTCGGACTGCAGCTAGGGGACAAGGGCTGGAACTCGGTGGTAAGGCATTTGCCTAGAGTGTCTGAAGCCCTGGGTTCAGCCCCAGTCAAAAATAGATCTCAGCTCAGACCATTCAGCCTTGTTCACCAAGAAGGAGCTCGATGCTTTCCTGATGTCTCCCACACCCCAGTCAACTGAACACACATCAGTTCGACTGTTTCCACTTTGTCCTTACCTCTGGCCCATGGCTCCTAGTGTGGCACCAGGTTCAGAGGGCAATGGGAACCCCTATAGGACTGATTGTGTGCTCATGGGGGTCTGTGGCTCAATCCCCATCCTAGACAGTAGCTACAGGGCCTCAGCCCTTCTGTGTTCCCTGTGGGACCATGAGCAAACATTTTCCCTGTGTATACTTGGGAGCTTCTCAGTCCAAAGGTAGATCTGGAGGATATATAAACTATTGGGCAGGGTGCAAAGGGTGGGGCCTGCAGGTTTGAGCCTCCAGGAGGCATCTAGGAAGCTTCTTGGTGACCTTGTGGCCAGAAAGTCCCAGATAAAGGGCCAATAAACCCCGCGTGGAGTTTGTCTTGGGGCCTCCTTGGGGTAATAAATAGGAAAGGGTTCTATTCTGGGTTTCTAGAAGGTTGAGGAAGCAAGGAGTCAGCTCTCTGTGGACTGGGACAGCTCATGGATAGTGTATGGTCCTTGTGGGCTTTGGAGTACCTGGCTGTATCACATGCAGGCTCCAGACCCTCTGTCCACTATCCTTACAGGTGGACCAGCCAGTGGTATGACCATTAATGGAGTGGATGGGAAAACAGAGAGGGATTGGATCTGCTCAAGACCATAAATCAGTGTCAGAGTTAAGACTCTCCAGCCTGCCTCACACACATGCTGTGAGAGAGTCCCAGGCCCTCTGCTCAGAGGGCCCAGAAGAGTGATGTCTCCAGCCAGGGTTCAACAAGCCCCTGCCTGTGGACCCCTTTAGTCTGTGGGTGAATGAAGCAGACGGAGGAACCATTTGAACTTAGTCCTGTGGGAGAAAGGGCAAGGAGCATCCTCTATGAGCCTGAGTGCAAGACAATTTGCACATACACCCCTAGTCCTCCAGAGTCAGTGGGGCAAATAATAAGATAGGTATGTTGTTGGCAGTGCTGGGGATGGACCCAGAGCCTCACACATGCTAGGCAAGTCCGTTACCATCAAGCTATATCCCAGCCCTCCTTTCACTTTTTATTTTGAGGCAGGATTTCACTAAGTTGCCCAAGTTGACCTTGAACTCACTCACTCTGTAGCCCAGGCTGCCTTGATTTTTTTAAGATTTTTTTTGTTCAGTTTTTTTTTTTTTTTTGAGATTTTAATTTAATTACCATGTTTCTCCCTTCCCTTTCCACCCTCTAAACCTCCCATATCTCCCTCCCAGCTCTCCTTCAAATTCATGGCCTCTCTTCATTAGTTGTTACTACATACATATTTGTATATGCATATATATGCTAAATATAACCCGTTGAGTCCATATAATGTTACTTGCATGTATGTTTTCAGGGCTGACCATTGGACAACCAATTGGTGTGCTCTTCCCTAGGGAGGATCACCTCCCCACTCCTGGCTTCCCTCCATTGCCTATAGTTCTTTGTGTAGGGTTGAGGCCTTGGTGGGCTTTTCCCCATCCAGGTTGGAATGCTCGTTGGTGTCTTCCTTGTTCGGCCCGTGTTTGGGGGGTCGGTCATGTTGATGAGGTTTTATGGGTGTAACTTCTGATGTTGTTAGTCTTAGAGCAAAGTCCCTGATCCTTTGGCTCTTACAGTCTTTCTGCCCTCTCTTCCGCGATGTTCCCTGAGCCGTAGGTACAGCAGTGTTTTGTAGATGTATCCATTGAGTAGGGCTCCACCGCTCTGCATTTTGATGGGTTGTGGTTTTCTGTAGTGCTCTCAGTCTGCTTCAAAGAGAAGTTTCCCTGATAAAGGGTAGAGGACTCTTGACTGTGGGGATAAAGACAAATGGTTAAAGGTTGTTGTGACACAGGGCGGTGGTGGTGCACACATTTAATCACAGCACTTGGGAGGCAGAGGCAGGTGGATATCTGTGAGTTCGAGGCCAGCCTGGTCTACAGTGTGAGTTCCAGGAAAGGCACCAAAACTATGTAGAGAAACCCTGTCTCAGAAAAAAAAAAAAAAAAAAAGGTTGTTGTGACAGAGATTGTGCAGGTTTGGTAAATTAGTGGTTGTCGATCTCCTCCAATAGCAATAGGTTCATTAACACTGAGTAGTTGGCCAAGTCACCAGTACCAGGCGTGATATCCCTCTTGTTAAGCCAGTCTTAAGACCAATTAGCGAGCTAATGGTTATCACCAAGGTACGTACGCCACGACTGCACGGGGTTATTGTGCCGTGGTAGTCGTTGAGGTGGTTCATAAGTGCCGTAGCTGGGTAGGACTCTTGGTTGCCTTAAGCTCTCTCTCTCTCTCTCTCTCTCTCTCTCTCTCTCTCTCTCTCTCTCTCTCTCTCTCTGATGTATGCAGGTGTCCACAGAGGCCTGATCTCTTGGAGCTAGAGTCACAGGCTATTGTGAGCCACCAAAGTGGGTACTGGGTGCGGGGGGGGGGGGGGGGCAGCTGGAAAGATGGCTCAGCAGTTAAGAGCACTAGGTGCTCTTCCAGAGGACCCAGGCTCAATTCCCGGCACCCACATGGCAGCTCACAACTGTCTGTAACTCCAGTTCCAGGGGATCTGACACCTTCATACCAATGCATGTAAAATAAATTTTAAAAAATAATAAAATAAAAACTTATTTTGAAAAGTGGGTACTGGGAATAGAACTCAGATCCACTTGAAGAGAGCACACATTCTTAACCCCTGAACCATCTCTCCTGACCAAGGTCTTGAACTTTTGATCCTCCTGGCTTATAGCAAAGATCAAAGGACTCATGCTGCCAGTTTGTTTAGAACAAACAGCCTGTTAAGAGGCTAAGCTGAAAACAAAGGCAATAATATGCAAGTCAGAGCCTTGCTACAAATATGACCTGGGGTGATATTGTAAAGTCTCTAACACAGGTCCTCCTTAATTTTAAGTGATGGGTCATAGTTTCACTACAAGACCCTCCCGCATCCTCTTAATCTCTCTCACTAACAAAATGACCTGCTCCACGGGTTTCTCTGATGGAAATACACGGAAGGTACGTGTCATTTGTAATAACAAGTGTGTTTACAACCAAAGAGAATCACAGAGGCCTCACATGGGGGTCAATGTCCTGATACACTGTATTCAAACTTGCTCTTGACTATTATGAGTTTTAAACCAAAAGAGTTCAGATAGCAAATTGTTTTTATGTTAAGCCGAAAAGAATAAAAGGTTTTGCAAACCTGAGGGGCTGTTGGAGCCCATTTAGGCTGTACCCAGCAGGACTGTGTAAGAGGATGGTTGTACCACAGGCCTGGGCACCAGGTGTTTGGAAGGGTCTACAGTTGACTGTAACTAGCAAGGGGGAGGTCTTTTGCTCCACCCCTTAGCATTGTTATAAATAGACCTTTGGACTAAAGTTCTGGACTGATGGATAAGGATTCAGGCCCACCCGAGGCTATCCTGTGTTTTTCTCTTTTTCTCTCCCCTCTTTATTTCTATCTCAGTCTCTTATCCCTCACTCCTCAAGAGTCCCTGGGGTAAATAAATGTGGGGACTGGTCCCCTACAGGGAGGGGGGGGGAGGATGCTAAGCTGGACATGATGGCCTGTCCCAGTGCGAAGGCAGGGGCAGGAAGATGTCTGTGAGTTCCAGTCCAGCCTGGTCTATGTAAGGTGACACAGGCCGACCAACAGAATACAAGTTTTAAACCTGGCACCTGCCCCCCAGTGTGAAGATGAGTACTTCGTGTGGTGGGGTGATCTGGAGAGGGAGTATCATGCTGGACCCTGGAGGAAGAGGGGGACAAGAGGCGGGGCATTCTCAGAGCTCAGAGAGTACCTTATGGCTTCATTTCAGACTCCGCAGGGAGAAGCAGTATGTGCCAAGATGTGGTGTCGGAAAGGCGTAGTGCTCTGGGAGGTGGGGCAGACAGTACAGAAAGCGGGAGAGCATGAGACCCACCACCCAAGTCCAGCAGAAACCTTTGGAATAAAGGCCACCCATGATTAGACTTAAGGGAACGCAAAGGCGAGAGAAACAGATCCCTCCCCAAGATCACAGCAACTAGAACCCGGGTCTTGACCAGGGGGCTGGACTTGCAGAGGATCCCTCAGTCATCTCTGGAGGTGCCCTGTCTGCTAACCCTGGCTCTGGGCAGTTGGGTGGGGGAGGAGGCTCTCCCTCCAGCCTAATCTCATCAGGAAGAAAAGCTTTCTCTTGGCTGCCGCCGGCCTCAATCTGTGTTTCCTATGGGCCTGCGGGAGACATCTGTGCCAGACCAGAAGGATGGAGGGGGAAGGGAGGCAGGAGCCGGACCTGAGAGCTGAGCTGTGTTCTGTGTGCCTCTGCTGGCTGCAGGGTGCTTGTGCCTGCGTTAGGATGCTTGATGCCATGAAGGGATCCCCAAATCTGACCTGGGCTGGGATGGACAAACCAGAGGGCTTCCTCAACTCTCCACCTCCCCAAAGGCCTCCGCACACAGGTGGAGTCATTTAAGCAGTGGGTTATGGCCCCTTTGGGGGTTGCATATCAGATACCCTGCATGTCAGATATTTACATTGTGATTCATAACTAGCAAAATTACAGCTATGAACTAGCAATGAAAGTAATTGGATGGTTGGGGTCACCACACCATGAGGAGCTGTAGTAGAGTCGCAGCGTTAGGAAGGTTGGGAACCACTGCTTTGGAGGTGGCTTCTGTGGGGCAGAGCTGTTAGAATCCGATGAAACCCTGGCGGGTCCTCTGCTGGCTCCCCTCCCCCCCTCCTACTGGGTTACTTTATTGAAATTTGTGTGGATGCTGGGGGATTGAGCCTAGAGCCTTCAAATTGTTTCTTCTCTACTATTATTTCCTTTTTGAGAGAGAATCTCACATACCCCAGGCTGGCTCCCAACTACGGATATAGCTAAGGATGATCCTGAATCCCTGAACCTCCAGCCTTTGCCTGCTGAGCACTCACTGGATTATAGCCGTGATGCACACACCAGGTTATATGTGGTGCTGAGGATGGAACCCGGAACTTTGTGCATGCAAGCCCTAGCCCCTGGCTTATTTCAAAGTCAGCCCCAGGTGCCATATCATTTAATCTGTGCCTATTAAGCATATATCTCTAAGAGACAGGCTGATAACCACGGTGTTGCTGTCACCCTGAAACACAGCTAGTGACATCATTTAATGTCGCCAGGGGTCGCCAGGCAGTGGTGCCACCAACCCTGACAATCTGAGTTCTTGAGTTGAATGTCCAGGCCCCACGTGGTGAGAGAACGGACTTCCCAGTTGTCCTCTGACCTCCACACACACACACACACACCAAATACATGACTAGAATATAATTAAACGATTAAAAAACTTGTCAGCCAGGAGTGGTGGCGCACACCTTTAATCCCAGCACTCGGGAGGCAAAAGCAGGCAAATCTCTGTGAGTTCGAGGCCAGCCCTGGTCTGTAGAGCTAGTTCCAGGACAGCCAGGGCTACACAGGGAAACCCTGTCTTGGAAAACCAAATGTGTGTGTATGTGTGTGTGTGTGTGTGTGTGTGTGTGTGTGTGTGTGTGTGTACATATACATACATACACACACACACACACACACACACACACACACACACACACGGTTTTTGGTCAGGGGTCATTCTGGTTGCTGAGCTGCTGCAGACTGGCTTCCTGTGGCTAAATGCTGTGAATCAGGATTCCAGCTTGCTGTGGACCTCCTTGTTACGCACGTCATCTGTGAAGTCTCTTCCAGTCTGGACAGGATCCCACTGGCCTTGTCTCCTGTGGAAGAAACAAGGCAGTTTTTCAAATTTTGTTTTGTCCTGTTGAGACAGGGTCTCGCTCTGTAGTCCAGGTTGAACTCAACTCACAGCAATCCCCCTGCCTTAGCCTCCTTAGTGCTGGAATTACAGGCATTTGTCATGAAGCCAGGCGGCCTTTCTGTCCTGCTTCTTGTTGGGTTTGAGGGATTCTGTTTATTCTGTTTCATCTGTTAATCCTTTTCCAAACACACCTCCCAGGTAGCTCCCCATTCTTCAGGCTGCCTTGTACCCCACCGATATGTTACATGAAAGTTTTACATTTTCATTAAGTCCAACTTGTCTGGCTTTTCTCTTGTGGACTGCTTTTGGCCACCACTAAATCTAGTATCTTGAGTTTGGTCTTTAAGTTTTCTAAGTGTTTTATAGTTTTAGCCCTTTGTTTCGGCTCTTTGATTCATTCTGAGTTGTTAGAACTACAAAAATTCAACACACGGGATTTCCCCTATTCTAGAGCTTGCCAGTTGCCTCCTGGTGACCACTTTTCACCCAGGTTGGTGTGCAGAGTAACAGTGACTTGGTTGGCGTTGGGTTCAGTGTTTTGGCAAGGCCTCTTTTATGAATAATGGCTGCCTTTTTTTTTTTTTTTTTTTTAACCTCCTATGATGCTGAGATGGATCCGTGGTTTCAGGGCTCCGTTATACCTTTGAGCCTCAGACTCGACTACAGAGCATGAGTCATGGGGAAGGCTAATTAATATACAGCAGGTTCTGCCCTGTACCCTGGGGTTCCAGATTCTATCAGGGTGGGGTGGGTGGGGCCCAAGAATGTACAGTTTTGGCAGGCTCCCTGGTGATATCACTTTGGAAGCTCTGCCATGAGCCGCTGTGTCCCAGCACCTGTAAGTTTCACTAAATGCACACAGGTCTCTTCTGGGGACCTGACGGTGTACTGGGAGATGTTTCTGTTTCTTTGTTTGCTTACTTTTTTGGAGGGGAGGTGATTTTATAGCCCAGGCAGGCCTTGAACTTGTGCCCCTGTTTCCTCATCCTTCCAAGTGCTGGGATTTCAGGCTTGAGCCTCTGTCCAGCAAGTGGTGGGATTCGGTTGATCCCTGTGTTCTGGGTCACCAGCCACTGCCAACCCTATTATCAGCCCTCAAATTCACCACAATTTTTCTTCCCACACTTGGCACTTCCAGAGGGAAAGGGTGAACTCGGTGAGCGGTGACCCCCGAGAGCAGTGACCGAGATATTCCTTCCTTGCCCTCAAGTCCTGGGCACTAAGTGAGCCCTGAGCCAGGGCTGGGGAGAGGTTGGTGACTGAATGAAATCATAGTCACCTCTCTTTACAAGCCTTCTGGAACTTTCTGCTTTGGAATGTTCTAATCTCTGGTTCAGGATGCTGGGCTTGCTCATTTCCATAGCTTTCTCTTTCACGGGCAAGTTGTCAAAGTCAGGCTCCCAGGAACTTAAGCCGTCACCTTATGGCAGAGTGAGCAGCTTGTCCCGGTCCGTCTGGGACAGCCTCAGGTTTGGGGGTTTTGTTTGGTTGGTTTTTTTCTTCCTTCCAGTCCTAGACATTAGACCCAGGGCCTTGCGCATGATCGGTAAGTGTCCTGCCGCTAAGCTGTGCCCTCCCTCAAACCTGTCACCACTGTGTGTGTTTCCTGAGAGGGGCCCTCACTATGGAGTCCAGGCTGGCCTCAAAAGTGACAATCGTCCCTGAGCCTCCCCAGGGTTGGGATCCAGATGTCAAGCCACCACGCCCAGCTCCTTTTTTCAAGTTTTTTATTTCGAAGCAGACTCTTACTACATTTCCCAGGCTGGTCTTGAACCTGAAATCCTCCTCTTCTTTGGCTTCTTAGTTATAGCACAAAAACCCCTTGTCCAGGGAGCCATCCATGGTCCCTGGAAGACGGGCACAGTTGGTCACTCTCCTGAGGGACCACCAGGCCTCTTCTTACTTTGAAATGGTAGTGGGGGGAACCCTGAGGTCCTAGTTGCCTGGGTCTCTGTGACACACACTTGAGATCATTGCTGGCTGGAGAACGCAGAATTAAAAGATGCCTCGTGATAAGCAATTGTGGTTTCAGTCAGGGCTTGGCCTCAGATTGAGAGACTCTGTGTTGAGAAAAACCTTTACCAGAAGGTGCCGGGACCTATGGTTTCTTCTTCCTGGTGAGGCAAGAAGATACCACGAGAAAGGGCAGAGGTGTTGGTACATAGCCTTGACCTCAAGAGGGCCACATGGGGCTCTCTGATTGGCTCCCCGAGCCAGATGTCCCACCTTATCTGGTATGGAGTAGGCCCTCACTAGGAATTCTGGGTGCATTGAAAAGAGACTTAACAAAGCACTAAAATGGCTTACTTTGAAAGTCTGAGGGCTTGAATTCAATGATGGAAGCCATGTAAAAAGCCAGATGTTATAGGGCACATCTGTAAGGCCAGCGCTTCCTCGGTGGGGTGGGGCCCAAAGACAGGAAAATCAACTGGAAGCTTGAGGGCCACTGTGGCATGCAGAGGGCCACTGTGGCATCCCGGTAGAAACAACACCTGCCTCAACGAGGTGGGAAGAGAGAACCGTCTGCCAAAAACTGGTCTCTGACCTCCACAGGTCAGAGATCAGCAGGGTTGAGGCCAAGGTCAGGATCTTGGTGCACTCTGTTGGGTAGCAAGCCAACGGTTTTAGTCTGAGTGTGGGTGCACCCCCAATCACGTTTTATTGCGTTAATTCTTGGTCTTTGAAGATCACTTTCAAATAAAGTAGTTTGGCTTGCTTGGGTTTTGTGAGACAGAGTCTTGTTGAGTAGCCCAGGGTAGCTTTGAACTTGCTGTGTACCTCAGGCTGGCCTTGAATTCCCTGTGTAGCGGGAGCCGACTTTAAACTCTTGACCCGCGTGCTGGGATTTGGCAGGTGCCACCACACCTATCTTGCCCTTCCAATCTCCCTCTAATAACCAGGCTATGATAGAAAGTGGTGGTTCAGACCCTCCCACAAAGCACTTACAGGGAGCGGCCTCTGTGCCCACAAGGTCAAATTTTAAGAGGAAGAAACAAAAGAAAAGCCTGAGAGAGCAGATGTGGAATGTCTCTGGCAATAGCAGACTCCAGCTCAGCCCACCTGTCCACAAACCGAATCAGGTAAAGTCCTCCTCACCATGAGGCCACCTACAGGGGACACTAGGGGGTACTCCACTGGATGATTTGTGCCCCTCCCAACTTGGGTTCCATTTCAGCTACCTGCAGGGCTGGGTGAAGAAGGGACCTTGGAGAACAGGAAGGAAGATCTGTGGTTTACTCCCACATCCCCCTCACCCCCCCCCCAGCCCCCCAGCAGCATCACCCACACAGGTGCACATGCACACATCACGGGAAGACATTCGGCTTTGACTTCCCAGTCGCATGGCTTCCCCTGCACCTCCCATTACCGTCGTTATATGGGGATAGTACTCCCTCCCTACCTCTCAGGAGGGCTGCAGGGGATGAGACAGTCCCCCATTCCACAGCCAAACGTTGGGAAATGCCCCCCCCCCGGGGAGGGCTGTTGCACCTAGAGTCAACTAAAGCCTTTTCAGGGTGGAGATTTCCAGCCCCCAGCCTGATCCCATGGCATCCAGCCACTGGGCACACGCAGGATGGCAGCAGAGCCCCAGGAGGCTGCTGTGGAGGGATGTGGGCCCTGCCCAGAGCCTGCCAGCAGGGGAAGTGAAACTGCTGAGTCATCACAGCCACCCGTGAAGGCGGGGTCCTTGAGCACACCTGCAGGGCCCCTGGGGGATGCAGAGCTCATGCCCAGGTGTCTACCCGGGTCACACAATACGGACACTCCCGTGCGGCGCACAGAGGGCCTGACCTTACTGGATGCCGTCCTCCCCCACTTCTGTAACCTCTCCCCCATGTCAAAGGTCTGGACAAACCTTGACAGTGGAAATAAAGACCGGGGTGGGGCAGCTGGGTGTTGGCAGTCACATTGCTCTGCACTGGGTGGTTTCATCCATGGAGGCCAGCAGCTCACTTTCCAGAGAGGAGGCACAAGTCTGTGAGGCAGGTCCTTGTGTCATCCCCTTTTTTTTTTTTTTTTTTTTTTTTGGTTGGTTTTTCGAGACAGGGTTTCTCTGTGTAGCTTTGCCCCTTTCCTGGAACTGACTCTATAGACCAGGCTGGCCTCGAACTCACAGAGATCCGCCTGGCTCTGCCTCCCGAGTGCTGGGATTAAAGGTGTGCGCCACCACTGCCCAGCAAGTTATCCCATTTTATAGACAAGAAAATGGAGACTCAAGGGTTGAGTCATTTGTCCATCATAGTGAGGCAAATTTGGAACTGGGGGCCAGACTGGCTGGCTACAGAGAACACACTGGTTCTCATTTAGTTGGCAGGAGAGCTCGTCTGGTAAGAAGGGGTGGGCGGGGCTGTAGCGAATATTCCGTGGTCCCTCTGCCTTTGGGGGTTCATCCTTGAAAAAACTGAAAAGTCTTAATATATCAGCAAACAGGTCAATAATAATGACGCACAGCCTCCTCTATAACCACAGTGATCGTCTGTTCACCTGGCTGTCCTTCATAGTGGACCACTACCTTTGCAGAATTGGCCACTGTCACCAGGCTCGGTGGCACAACCTATAATCCTAGCACTCAAGAGGTTAAGGCAAAACAATCATGAGTTCAAGGCCAGCCTGGCCTACACAGTGAGTTCCAGGCCAGCCTGGTCTACGTACTGAGACCTTGCCTCCAAAAAGACCCAGCAATGAGACCTGACCACTGCCCCAGCTGTACCAGTTAAGTAGCCTCACGCCATTGGTCCCTCCGTCCCCTGCAGATGTCATGGCACCCCCAGTACCGCAGCTCCAAGTTCCGGCATGTCTACGGCAAGCCCGCCAGCAAAGAGAACTGCTACGACTCGGTGCCCATCACACGCAGTGTCCATGACAACCACTTCTGTGCTGTGAACCCCCATTTCATCGCTGTGGTCACTGAATGCGCCGGCGGGGGGGCCTTCCTCGTCATCCCCTTGCACCAGGTAAGGACCCTAGTGATCACAGGGCCCAGACCCATCTCGAGAGGCCGGCAGGACAGATGGAAAAGGTAGGGAGCCCGGTCCGGATGTGACTGAAGGCCTGGCCTGCTTTCCTAGTGTGTGAGTGAGCCTCTGACAGCCAGGTCTGTGACTCTTTGTCTCCTTCTTGGGAAAAATCATCATCCTGAGAGTTGACCATCCAGCAGCTGGCCTGGCCACTTCTAGGACCTTCTCTCCTCCATGTAGAACAGTGCTCACTCCACGTTTTTCTTTCTTGAATGAAATATAATTATTAGCACATTGCTGGGCTCGTGTGAAATTGGGGAAATTGCCAAAGCCGCCTCCCCTTGCTGTGAGGTGGGGTGGGAGGCACAGAAACATGTGTTGGGCTAGCTCCTGCACTGGAGAGGTAAACATCAGGCAACAGGGAGAAAGAACACTTACGGAGCCAGCCATGGAGCATGAGCCATCATTACTGAGTGTGTGGATCTGCAGAGGGGCAGCTTCAGATAGATCACCCTAATAGCAGATCTTTGCGGGACACCAGTGCTGAGCCTGCCTTCGCAGACCTCCTAAAGAGGCCTGGGAGAGAGGGGGACTCCCAGGCTGTGCTCCTACCTCACGGCAGAAGAGGCTGGGAAGCCAGACCTCAGGAAAGCGGCCCACAGACTTAGATCAGGCAACTGGAAAGTCAGAAAGACTGGTGAGCCCAAGTCTGCGGGAAGGTAAGAAACAGACCTAGACCACTGGCGGACCTGCGCAGTCCAAGCCCCGAGTGAGATGAGTTCAGAGATAGCTTTCCTTGTCACGGTGCGGCGAGTTTAGAACCGGTGACAGTAGACAAGTTAACGACGTGTCCGTCCCCACTCATTTGGAATGTTTGCTTGCCTGCTTCTTTGTGACCCGGTCTCCTGTAGCCCAGCTCTTGAGCTCTGTGTAGCCAAGGTTGGCCTTGACCTCATCCTCCTCAGTTCACCTCCCGAGTGTGAGTTACAGGTGTGTGTCACATTTCCAAATAATTTATAAGCCAAAGGGGAATCAAATTGAAAACTTTTGTTATTGTTTATATATTTATGTAGTGTGCATGCATTCTTCCGTGTGTGCGTGCATGCCGCAGCACAAACGTGGAAGTCAAAGGGCGGCTTCCAGGAGTCAGTTCTCACCCTCAACTTGTTGAGGTGGGGGTCTCCATTATTGTGCAGCTTACTCCAGGCTAGCTGGCCCTCCAGCTTCTAGCTGATTCTCCCGTCTTCTTCTTCCATCTCCTAGGATACAGACGAGCACCACCACATCCAGCTTTTCTTTGTTTGTTTGGGTGGGGATGTTTGTTTGTTTGTTTGCTTCATTTTTCAGTTTTTTTTAGACAGGGTCTCACTAAGTAGTCTTGGTAGTCTTGGGATCGCCTGGTACTTGCTAGGTAGACCAAGCTGACCCCAGTCACGGAGATCTGCCTGCCTGTGCTTCTCCAGTGCTGGGATTAAAGTCGTGGGCCATCACACCTGACACGTTAGCCTTTGTTTTCTGGAGACAGGTATTCCTTCTGTAGCCTTGGCTGTTCTAGCTCTGTAGCCCAGGCTGGCCTCAAACTCAGAGATCCACCTGCCTTTGCCTCCTGAGTGCTGGGAGTAAAGGCGTGCGCCGCTGCCACCACCACCTGGCCACATTAGCTTGTTACGTGGGTTCTGGGAATTGAACTCAGGTTGTCAGGCTTGTACAGCCTGAAGCATCTGGGCCCTTTGTCGTCCTACCTGGATTGGGTTGTAGTTTCCCATTGACTTTAATCACAGGACATGGTAACACCAAGAGATGCCCTAGAGGGTCCCCTGACTGGCTGGGCCACAGCCGGTAAGCTACTCTAACAAACCCCTTGGTGTGTATATACACACTCAATGAGTTCTGTTCCTCTAGAGAACCCTGATACACGCAGGAAGTGCATTTACCTGCAGAGCCGTCTCCTGGCCCCAATTTCTTTTTCTTTTTCTTTTTTTAAATAGTGCTAGAGATCAAACTTTCTACGTGCTACATAAGTACTCAGCCCCTGAGCTGCCTCCCCGGTGAAATGCAAATTTAAAATACTTGGAACTGAGTGATAATCAGATGTATCTAAAAACCCCTGGCATCCAGGGGACTGATCCAGCCAGGGAGGCACAACACTGGTGCTTCCTTCCATAAGAGAAGGAGAGGGCTGAAGTTAGTGAGGAAACAGTCAGCCTAAGAGCTGGGGGGGAGGGGGTGGGGGGGGATTAACAATAGAACAAACTCAAAGAAAGCTCAGGAAAAGAAAAAAAAAGGTGATAAAAGGCAGAAATCAGAGCAGGAGAGAGCCGTTAAGAGCCCAATGCTGCCATTCCAGAGGACGTAGGTTTGATTCTCAGCATCCACTTCTGGCAACTCACAGTGCCTATAGCCAGTCCCCACAAGTAGCTGTGCAAACACACACACACACACACACACACACACACACACACATACTTAAAAAAAAAGCAGAAATCAAGGAGTGATAACTCAAAGATGCATTAGAAAATATTTTTTAAATGAAAAAAAAAAAACCAACCCTGAAAGATAAACTGAGCAGCCACTGGAAAAACTGCCTGACAGCGAGGGAGACCATCCAGAGGCACCGGGAGCCCAGAGGCAGTTCACCCAGCAGCAGAGCTGTGAAGCCAGGAGGACCCTGACGTGATCAAGTGGAGGGCAGTCATCTGGAAGTGTGGGTGAAATGGGCAGACTCCTGGCATTCCTGATTCAAGTAGGAATCAAAAGCCTGGACGACCCTGTAACCATTAACAATGAGCGATAAACACTTCCCTCAAAGAAATAATAGAAAGAGGTGGTAAATTGTGAAATAGAAAAAAGATGTTTGCTTTAAATGTCTGTCTGTCTGTCTGTCTGTCTGCCTGCCTGTCTGTCTGTGCACGTGGAAACCAGAGGCTCAGTCCCTGGAACTGGAGTTGTAGTTGTTAGCTGCCTGATTCAGGTGCTGCAAACCAAACTCTTGGGTCCTCTCCGAGGGTGGTCTTCACTCTTAAGCACTGAGCCATCTCTCAAACGCCACCCCTCCCCCCTCTGGAGACAAGGTCTGACTCTGCAGCCTAGGCTGGCCTCAGAATGGTGGCGGTCATCCTGCCTCTGCCTCCTGAGGGCTGGGATTGCAGGTGTGAGCTGCCACACCCCGCTGAGGATGTGGCTCTGTTGGCAGAGTTCGAGCTAACGTGCATGAAGCCGGGAGGGAGCTCCATCCCAGTGCTGCATAAACCCTGCGTCATCGTACACACCTGTGATCCCAGCACTCGGAAGTGAGGTTACCAGGGTAGAATCTCAGCTACACAAGGAGATTCAGGCCAGCCTGGGCTGCACGAGACCTTTTCGAAACAAAACAAAACAAAACCAAAAAGCCCAGAAAAGAGAGTAAGCAATCGCGTGAGTGTGGGAGCATTGTTCATATTATTACCAAGTGGAAAAACCCCCTGTATCAGTAGATAAGTTACGGTCCACAGTACTTACCATACATAGCTGCCTACGTCACAATCTCGAGTTGAAATGACAAAGTTCAGACTCTGTCATTCCATTTCCCTGAAATTAAAAACAGTTGTACCATAAGGACTGAATAATTAAGTGGTAAATTTCCAAAGAAAAACAAGTTATGGAATACTGTGAAAACCTAGACACTACTTCCCCCCTGCGGTAGGGAGTGACTGTGAAGTCAGGCACGTCACTCTGGTGACGGCTCCTGTCGTGACCTGGGAGGCCGAGTCCTGTTTATTGATTTATTGCCCAAATGTTCATGCGACTGAACATTTCAAGTCCATGCACTCTGGGGCACGTTTGTTGCATTTTACATATATAAATACACATAAGAACAATGCCAGGGTACTGGCTGCTCTTCCAGAGGACCCAGGTTCAATTCCAGCACCCACATGGCCGCTCACAACTGCCTGTAACTCTAGTTCTAGGGGATCACACAGACAGACATGCAGAAAAAAAACACAATGCACATAAAAATAAATAATTTTTAAAGAGAGAGAGAAAAGAAAATGAGACAACCAATTAAAAAAAAAAAAGTCCAGCCGGGCGGTGGTGGCGCACACCTTTAATCTCAGCACTCGGGAGGCAGAGCCAGGTGGATCTCTTTGAGTTCAAGGCCAGCCTGGGCTACAGAGTGAGTTCCAGGAAAGGCGCAAAGCTACACAGAGAAACCCTGTCTCAAAAAAATAAATAAATAAATAAATAAAAATAAAAAAAAAATAAAAAAAACAAAAAAAAAATAAATTAAAAGATAAATAAAAAAATAAAGAAGTCCTACAAAGCTTCCTAGGAAGTGATTACTCTAAACCGTCTTGAACTCTTCCAGAAACAGGGAAAGGGACGGCTCCCTATAGTGTTCTGGGAAGCCTGTGTAACCTTGATTCCAGAACCACACAAGGACAGACTAAGAAACGCGCAGATCAGCTGCACTCCGGAAGAGGAATGAAACCTGATTGGCCAGGGTGTTCCAACTGCGGAGCAGACACATCTGGGCCGGGAGAGTTAGGAGAGTGCCTGCTTGCCTGCTGTTCCTGAAGCTCCACGTCCAGTCCCAGCACCCCAGAAACTGGGCGTGGCTGACCATGCCTGTAATGCCAGCATTTGGGATGTGGAGGCAGCAGGAGGATCAGCCCTCAAAGGTTACATAGTGAGTTCAGGGTCGACCTGGGATACAAGAAGAGACAGTGTTTCAAAAAACAGAAGGAAGTTACATCTGGGTCACGCGGATTTATGCCAGAATCTAAAGGTGGCTTGCTAGGGAAATCATCCTTTAACAGCTGAAAGGGGGCACTTACAGTTATCCCCAGGGATGCAGAAAGAGGTTGGCTAAGGCTCGGCTGGAGCAGTTTCAGTCTGTGGTTCACTGGCCCTGTTAGTTTTGGGCCTTTGGGAAGGCGGCACATGACGGGAAGCGCGTGCCAGGTAACTCCGCTCACCCGTCCCCAGCAAGCAAAAGCCCACAGCCCCACCGTTCCTTTTGTTTTGTGAGACAGGATCTCCCAGTACAGGCCACACTAGGCCCACACTTGCAATCCTCCTGCCTCAATCTCCTGAATGCTGGGAGATTCCACACCTCCCAACCCAGTCTCCTTGGTGGGGGGGGGGGGGTAGAGCCCCAGGGATCTAAAGGCCTCCTATGAGGCCCTACCTCCTCAAGACTACCACATCCCAGTCACACCTCCCTGGGACCTCATCTTCAGCACAGACCTTTGAGAACCACTCCAGACCCAAAGTATAGCACTAGGAATAAAAGGTAATTGTGTGATGCTGTAAACACGGAAAATTTGCAAGTGCAGTTGAATGAACTCTTATCTTGTACGTGGCTTTCCAGTGATTGACCTTCGCCAAATTGTCCTGAGTGTTTTTGTGTGTGTGTATGCGTGCATGGTGCTTGGAAACAGTTATAGTTCTAACCCTTCACCCCTAAATACTACCCATCAGTCATCTACTGTAAGAACAGGACCATTCTCTTCTATAACTATTTCCTGGAAATTTAACAAGTTGTAATGGTATGAAAGCATCCAGTCCAAATTCCAATCCCGTTCATCATCCCAATCCTTACACCGTTTTTTTCAACCTGATCTAGACCCCAGTTCAGGACCCTACATTATATTTAATTGTCTCCTTGTCTTCTTTTAAGGATCTTAAATGTTTTTGTTTTTGTTTTTGTTTTTGTTTTTTTTTGTAGATTGTGACCAAATTTAGATCGTCAGGCTGTGGCCTCACGATTAGACTCATTTGTGTATTTGCAGCAGGAATATTACACTCAGTGTTGTGCCCTTCTGGTTCGCTGTGGACAGTGATGTCCTCTTGCCCACTGTTGGACTGCTAGCTTTGGTAAAAAGTGCCAACATGGCACACATAAAAGGGAATAGTTAGCTGGGCTGTGGTGGCGCACGCCTTTAATCCCAGCACTGGGGAGGCAGAGCCAGGCAGATCTCTGTGAGTTTGAGGCCAGCCTGGGCTACAAAGTGAGTTCCAGGAAAGGCACAAAGCTACACAGAGAAACCCTGTCTCGAAAAACAAAAAACAAAATAAAAGGGGATAGTTATGAGCATCCTGTTGAAAAGTAATGGCCCGTGATGGTTGGTGAGCTGACTCGTGGGTAAAGGTGACTGTCATCAACCCTGGCAACCTGAGTTCAGTCCCTGGCACCCACATGGTGGAAGGAGAGAACTGACTCCTGAAAAACATCTCTCACTTCCACACATGTACTACGGCATGTGTCCAAACACACAATAAATAATAAATAAATAGAATTACAAAATGTAAACAGAATATGTAGTCAATGATTTAAAAAATAGCATTTGGAAACTGGGCGGTAGTGGCACACGCCTTTAATCCCCGCACCTGGAAAGCAGAGGCAGGTGGATCTCTGTGAGTTCGAGGCCACCCTGGTCTAGATCCAAAACTAGCACCAAAACTACACTGAGAAACCCTGTCTCGAAAAACAAAACAACAACAACAACAACAACAAAGTATACCTATAAATAAACAAGCCAGCCTTAGGAGAAAATTACAGAGCATTATTGAAGGACACATAAAAGTTGGCATGAATAACTGGAAATATTTACCGTGTTCGTGAGTAACCGCTCAGTAGCTCAAGAAGAAACTTGAGCTGATCTGCCTGCCTCCACCTCCCCTGTTCAGGGATTTCATAAAGGCCTATTCCCCAGGCCCATACATTCTCCTTTCCTAAAATACACCCCCACCCCCCACTCCCCACCTCCCCACCCCCCACCCCCCCAGCGTGTTTCTTGCTTAGGTCTCCGCCCTGGCTCCTCAGGGCTTCTGCTCCTCCCTCCCAAAGTTAGGAGGTAGAGGGAGGGGCGGGCTTTGTTTACTGCCACATTGGGTTGCTGACTCAGTTGGCGCTTGCAGATTTTTCATTGACTGAGTAAAATTACCTAACCATTGTTCATGCTGCTAAGGAGTGAGGTTCTAAAATGGCAGAAGGAAGGACCGGACAGAGCTGTGGGGTGCTCAGAGAACAGTTCAGAACACAGTCTGACCAGAACTGATGAGCAGTCTTTGAAAGTGAGGAAGGAAAGAGCAAGCCCTGGAGAAGCAGATTGGGCCCTGTGGAAAGGACCTTGACTGCCAGGGTGAGACACGGGAAAATGCGTTCTAGGGAGACGAAGGTTTACGAGCTGGAGAGGAATGAGTCAGAGACTTGCAGGTCACTGCTCGGAGAATTGTTTACAGCTCCTCATTTGCTGCAGGGTTCTCCCAAGCTCTGGGCACTTCTAAAAGGTTCTGTCCATCAGACGGTCTGCATTCTTCACTAATTAAGGAATTAGTTAGGGCAGGGGTGTAGCTGGGTAGGAGAGTCCACAAGGCCATGGACTCGATCCCCAGAGCGGATAAAAGAAGACGAACTGATTGGCTCCTGGTTTTTACTACTCAGATGCTTTCTAATTTGCATTTACTACTGATGAGAATGTCACCATGTTCAGTCAACGGCTATCAAGTGTGTGTGGCAGATGATGACATGGGATGGATAGGGAGGGCCTGCTTCACACAGGATGGTCCCAGAAGGCCTTCTTTAGGAGATGCCCATAGACAACGGCTTTGATGATAAGAACGTGTTCAGGCGGAACCAGAAGTAGTGCGAAGACCCCGAGTGCCTTTTGACTGTCTCCCCACTACCAATAGTACCGCCGTTCAGTGTCACGACCTTGGTGAGGGTGTCCAGGTCACCCCACAGACCCCTCCCTGCCTTTCCACGACCCAGCCACTCCTCACCACCTCCACTTCCTCAGTAACCCCTGACTAGTGTTGATCTGTTCTCCATTTCGTTACTCTTTGTCATTTGAAGGCTGTGTAGACAGGACCGCACAGTCCTGCAGCCGTGGAGTTTGAATCATTTGGCACTGGGGACTGACCCTGAGGCCCCTTTAGTCCATCAGCAAGCACTCCAGTGTAGCCCTAAGCTGCGCGCGCGCGTGCACACACACGGACCCTACCTGAACTTGGCTGTTTTCACTCAGGCACACGGTTCTCTGGACATCCATCTGTATGCTGGCTGGCCAGACAACTATCAAAAAAGGGACAGGACACCCCACGACGATGTGTGGGGGTTTTCAGAGAAAGTGGCCCTCACCTGTCTTTAATTTACAAGATTTGAAAATGAAGAGAAGCTTAAAATTTGAAGTTTAAAGCTAAATAAGATATATGACCTGGGTTATTTACGTTTCTCAAAGAATTTTCTTTTGGAAATGAAATCCCGAGGTGTGTTGTTTAAGATGAGGAAGGAATACTGCCACAAGGCTCCGGGTGTTCTGGCCTTGAGTGAGCAGAGTTCTCTGTGGCTCTTTTATTTTGTTTTAAGGGATGTTGAGACAGGGTCCCTATGTAACCCCAGCTGTTCTGGAACTCACTCTGTAGATCAGGCTTGTCTGGAACTCACAGAGATCCGCCTGCCTCTTCCTCCTAAGTGCTGGGATTAAAGGCGTGCGCCACCATGACCAGCTAGCAGTTGCTTGTTTGGTTTGAGCCCTGGCTAACCTGGAACTCTCTGTGTAGACCAGACTGGCCTTGTACTTGTGATGATGTGCCTGCCTCTACCTCCCAAATGCTGAGACTACCAGAGCACACCACCATACCTGGTTTGTTTCTTCCTTCCTTCCTTTCTTCATTCCTTCCCTCCTTCCTTTTGTTGCTTTCAACATTCTTATTTGAGATGCTTTTCAAATAACACACATTATCTCTGTAAGTAGTTTTGGCTTTATAAGTTTTCTTGAAATTTCTTGACTCTCAGCCATCAGGAAAGACAAACTAGATCTTTAAGGGGGCTTCTCTATCTCCTCACATACCCTCAATTTTCCATGTGTATATTGTCTCAGTTGCTTATCTCGATGAAGTATTTAACTGTTCACCCACTAAAAGTAGGAGCTAGGATGAAGCTGATAGAGAGTCCTTCCCTATCATACGTGAGGCACTGGACCCAAACCCTAGCAACTCTCTCTCTCTCTCTCTCTCTCTCTCTCTCTCTCTCTCTCTCTCTCTCTCTCTAGCAACTCTCTCTCCCTCCCCCCCCCTCTCTCACACACACACAAACAAATACACACAAAAACGTGTGTGCACACACAAGTGCACACACACACTTGGTAGTCTAGAAATACTGTCCACCCTGTAAGCCCAGCACTTGGAAAGCTGAAGCAGAAGGATCAACCCAACCTGGGCTACAAAGGGGGATCCTGTCCCACAACAAAACTAAGCAAGCCGTCTCTTGATTTCAGTTCAAGGCGGTTCTGAGTGGAGCTGCCTGTCTGTAATCAGTTCTCTGGGTGAGTGCCCAAGACAGTTGCTGGATCATAAGCTAGTTGTGAACTTAACGTTCTCAGAAACTACAGGGTAGTTGTGGCAGCACACGCCTATAAACCCAGTAAGCCAAAGACTGAGGCAGGAGGATTACTGAGAGTTTAAGCCTGGCCTAGATCACATAGCAAGAGCTTAGCTTCAAAACAAAACAAATTAAACTTTTCACAACTGTTTTTCTTCCTGGTGGGTGGGTGGGTGGATATTGAGACAAGGTCTAGCACTGTAGCCCAGGCTAGTCTAGAACTTGCTCTGTGTCCCATATGGCCTTGAAGTAGAGGCCGTCCTGCTGTCTCGAAGAGTGTTGGACTTACAGGTATGAGCCACCTCTAATGACCATGTAATTCCCCCCATTCCAATGTTGCACGAAAGCCACTTACTTTGTAAACACACCTTTGCTGAGCATCTGAAATACAAATTTAACTGGACCTCCTGCTTTTTTCTTTTCTTTTATCTTTAGGGCAGGGCCTCCCTATGTAGCCCAGGCTAGCCTCAAGCTTGTGGTCTTCCTTGCCTCGTCTTCCCAGACTGAGATTACAGGTGTGGGCCACCACCCCTGGCCACATCCAATATTTCTGAGCAGGCTCTAAAGGACAGGAACCCACCTGGGCCCCATTCCTTAGAACTCAACAGCACAGCAGCCCTTTACTCATAGTGGGTGTAGGCGTACTGTGCACGCGGGGGCCTCACCCACACTGCTGGGAGGAAGTATTGTCCCTTGTCCAGATTTGGTGCGGGCGCCCTGTGCGCCATAGATGAGGAGCCTGGGTCTGGGTGTGACTGGAAAACTGCCCGTTCTCTTAAGTCCCTGGGGCTGAAGAGCACTGGCTGTTTATGCACTGGCTCCTCACTGGTTACCAGGGGTTGCAGCCGGGCCAGGCCCAGAGCACCAGGATTGGTGAAAGGCAACATAGCCCAGTGCCCTACTGAAAGTGCAGGGGAGGGCCCGGCTTGGGAAACGCCTGACCTTGTCACAGCCTCCTGTCCTAGGTGTTCCCAGAGTGCTAGGCTGTCCCGAGCAGAGATTCGAGGCAAGGTGCCTCTCCCCTGTACATTGTACAGGGAGCCTGTGAAGGAAGGGCAGAGGGTGAGTTTCACAACCTACCCTGCAGCCTTGGCAACCGAAGCCTGCTGGGGTACAAAGGGGAATGGAAGGTGTGGGCAGAAACGAAACGGCCTGGAGCCTCCACACAGGGACAGAATGGGCTTCTGGGCCTGTACCAGAGCCTCCCAGGGCACTAGGGGTGTGGACTTTGGGTGAGTTATGGAGGAAAAAAGGAGAAACAGGCAGCGCCAGGGAGGTAAGCCCTGGGACATTGCTGCCCAGGGAGCAGATCAAAGGCGCCCCGGGCCTGAGGAGCAGATGATTCCCAAGACTGTGCTGGACTAGAGGTAATAGGAAGGACAGTCCACTGGGTTCTCAGAGAGAGACTGCCGCTTCTTGAGCCAGCGTAGGTAGTAATGCATCTGTGTTCCTGAGCATGTGTGTGTATGTGTGTGTCTATCTGTGCCCATGTGCGTATGTGTGTGTTTATCTGTGTGCATGTGTCTGTCTTTCTGTGTGTGTGTGTATACATATGCATATGTCTGTCTCTCTGTGTCTTTTTTGTGCATGTATGCAAGTGTACGCAAGTGTGAATGTACATATGCCTGCCTATATGCACACACGTGGCTGTGTGTGCATGCACATGTGTATATATATGTATATATATATACACATGTATATATTGGTGTGTGAGTGTGTATGTGTATGTGTGTGTGTACGCATGCATGCACATTTGTATGTGTGTTTAAATCTACCCCCACTCCCGGAACAGTTTGTTCTCACACTAAGTATATCCCGGGGCCCTGGAACATACCAAGCAACAATTAAAGTTGGGTGTGTTTTGGGTGTAGCCCAGTGGTAGTAGAGGCTGCCTAACATGTATGCCACCTCGAGTTCCCTCCCCTGCACCGTACAGAGCTTTGGTTGGATAGTTGTGATGGGCTCAGATGAAGTGACACTGAATTGTGAAGTGTTGTGTCCCAGGCAACTTCTCAGCCCATAGCTGTACGAGTCTCCTCACACCACCACTACCAGTGAAGTTTTTGCTGCCCCTGGTCTATAGAGAGAGAAACCAGGGCCCTGAGGCCCAGCTCGAACAGTAATGAGCAATATCGTGGGGGTCGGGTTGGACCCCAGGAAGCAGGAGTCAGCCGAGCCACAGCCATACTGCGTGATCCCCGCCTCTTCTTCCATCCTTGCCTCCCAGTCTCCACCTTGCAACAGGGGTGTTTGAAGCCGTTGGCTTACTGTTGTGTAAAGGGCTCGTGTGCCAGGGCTCTGTGCAGCCCTCCCCACCCCTCCAGTCTGCCTTGTAGGGATCTTAGCTTCCTGCCCTTTCCACCTGCCCCCTGGTGGCTCATAAACCTCTACAGGCTTAGCAGCCTGCTCCTGTGACCGGCCAGGCTTCTCTGTGGTTTGAGAGTCACCCCTGACATAAAGCTTGTGTCCCAGTACACCAGAGGCCCAGCCTTGGCTGAGTGCTGATCTAATGGACAGAAGAAGGTAGAAATGGCCTCCTCATTATAAATGTCCCTCCCTGACAGGCTTTTAGTAGCCCAGTCAATCGCTTCAGACTAATGTCACTAATGCCTGGGTCTTCAGTGACACACAGCCAGCCCCTGAGGGTGTGGGAGGAGAATGGACTGATGGGACTTCTGCTCTGAGGACCCCACAGGAACTCAGCTCCAGTGGTCAACCCAGCCCTGAAGCTGCAGGCTCTGTGGGAAGTGAGGGTGTGGCCTCTTGGCAGCTTGCCTAGGGTTAGCCCAAGACCTGACTGACAATTAGCATTTCCTGAGAAACCTGCAGGGCAGAAATGAGGGCCTGGCTCTGGGCCAGGGAACAGAGATAAAGGCCTGGAGCAATCAGGCCTATAGCCAAAGATTCTGTACTGCCATGCCCTTTGACCCAGGAAATGGTACAAGAAAAGGGAAAGAATGTAGGAAGGGGGTCAGGAAACAATTCAGAGAAAACTAGAACTCCTCAGAACACAGGAAGTCCACTAGAGATTCACTTCAATTTGTTGGGCAGAGGCCTGGGCTCTAGCCTAGCTCATTCCTCTAAGTCCCAATGACCCCGGGAGTGTCCCTCCTCCAGACTGTGCTTGAGAGAACTGTGATCCATTAGTGATGCCTGCCACAGGTACAGCGTTACAAAGCCTGGCCTGTAAGCTCACCACTTCTACACTCTGAAAATGCTTTGAACTTCTAGAACAAATATTTTGGCTAATCCTAGAAGGACCATCTTTTCAGAAATTTTATAGTTCCATTTGTATTGTTTAAGACAAATTCTCATTTCACAGCCCTGGCTGATCTGGGACTTGCTAGGTAGACCAGACTTTGTTCAGCCTAGGGACAGCCCTGCCTCTGCCCCCCAAGCGCTGGGATTACAGAAATAAATTCATTTTGTTTTAATTGTCAAAGATATGGAAAATTGCTTTAAAAAAAAATAACAAAGATAGTGTGGTCACATAACCCCAGCATTTAGGAAGCAGAGTTGAGGATTAAAAGTACAAAACCAGCCTGGGCTACATAACAGGTTGAAAGCCAGCCTGGGCTACAAAAGATCCTATTGCAAAAAAAAAAAAAAGGGAAAGAAGTTGATGATAGAAGTCTGTGTCTCATCATCTGCAACTACAGCTGTTAGTGCATGTCCTTCTGCGTCTTATCCCTAGCCTTGGGATGGAGATGATTGCAGGTGTGGCTGCTGTTGCTTCCGCTCCCCCCTCCCTGATGGGCTCTCACCTGACCGTTGTAGTCCTACAAGGAGGAGATGGTTAGCGTGCCAGCCTGACTCTTGCACATCCTTATTCCTTGGTGGTGGTAAGGAGTGAGCCCAGAGTCTTCAGCATGCTCGGCAGGGGCTCTGCCTCTGAGTTACAGTCCCTACCCTGTTTTCCGCTTTGTAAAATTTGGAGACCCACCAAGTTTCCCAGGCTGGCCTTGAACTTCCTACTTCAGCTTCACGAGCAGCCTGTACCCAGGGCTTGGCTTCATGTTTGTTTTGTCTGAACCATTTGAGAGTAAGTTATATGCATAATAACAATTTCCTTAGCATATTTCTTGTTTAAAGCCAGTAAGTTTAACATTGCAGTATTCCACATGAGACATTGTTTTTTCAAATGTGTCAGGTAATGTCCCTAATGTCTAGAGAGAAGCCTGGTGGCATATGCCTGTAGTCCTAACACTCCAGAAGCTGTGACAAGAGGGTTGCTGTGAGTTCAAGGCCATCCTGGTCTACAGAGAGTTCCAGGCTAGCTTGGGCTATAGAATAAGACTGTCTCAAAAAAAAGAGAGGGAGGGAGGGAGGGAGAGAGGAAGAAAAAGGAAAGAAAGAAAGAATCAAAACAATAAAATAATAATCAGACCCAAAAAATCAAAGCTAAGCATGATACAGTAGGCCCGTCATCCTCATCTGCAGTCTCAGAACTCAGAAGGTAATGGTAAGGAGATCCAGAGATCAAGGTCATCCATCCTGGCAACCTGAGGAGCCTGAACCAAAAGAAGACATAGTCTCAAAACAACATAAGCTGGGGACAAGACTGGAGAGATGGCTCAGTGGTTAAGAGCACTGGCTGCTCCTCCAGAGGACCCTGGATGATACCCAGGATCCACATGGTGACCCACAGCCATCTAAAACTCCCAAAGGATACAGTGCCCTTTCTGGCCTCCATGGGTACATGGAACACAGACAGACATGTGGGCAGAACACCCATACACACAAAATAAACGAAAATTTAAAATAATAATAATAACAGAAAGGAAAGAGGAAGGGAGGGAGGGAGAGAGCCACCCCCACCCTAGGCACTGGGCTTCTCAAATGCAGTCATCAGGGTTCTGTGTACCAGGTACAGGGCAGGGCGAAACTGCTCACACACTGAACCCATGTCTGAACATCACCCAAGTGGGATCCCTAGGCAGTACATGTACATGTGAGTGACCATCTCACTGTGTTGCCCAGGCTTCCTTTGGATTCCTGGGCCCAAAAGATCCTCCTGCCTCAGCCTCCTAAGATGTCGAGAAAGCAGGCACATGTCACCAATGCCTAACTAATATCTGGTTTTATGTTTATTTGAGTCCAGACTGACTTCAACTCTTGGTTTTTCTGCCCAGCCTCCCCCGTGCTGGAATCACAGGTGTGGGTCACCTCACCTGTTGATAAGTAGCTCTTCATGCCCTTTTCTTTCACTTAGGATAATGCTTTCAAGGTTCATTGACAGTGTTCCTTTTTCTGGCTGAATAATATTCCACCACATAACTGTGCTGCACACTGTGCGTTCTGCTCGTCACACAGTGGGCATCTGGGTCGCCTCCAAGTTTTGGTTGTTGTAGACGGTGCTGCTGTGGATGCTGATGAATGAGTTTCCAATGGATCCATGTTTTCATTTCTCTCGGGGATATGTCTAGGAAGAGAACTGCTGGGTCACATGGTACCTCTTAGCATTTAACTTTTGAGGAACTGCCAGGCCATTAGCAGAAAGGACTGTACCACATTTGTTCCTGCAGCTGTGTGGGAAGGAAAATACCCACCCTGAGCACCTGCTGGGCACTGGGCCAGACCGTCCCCATGGTCCCCAGTCCAGCCTGTGAAACACTCATTACACCCTCCGCCATACCAAGGAGGACAGGAAGGTTCAGAAAAGTGAAGTGATTCCCCCAGGGTCACCCAGGGCGTGGGGAGGTATGCCGCCTTGGATCTGCCCCTTACGTTTTCCTGCTCTCTCAGTGATGACTGACTGACTGAGTGAAGAACGGGCATCATCCCTCCAGCCTTCCCTCCAATGCCTGTGACACTGTTTTGCAGACGGGAAAGTTGGACCCTCACTACCCCAAGGTCTGTGGGCACAGAGGGAACGTCCTGGACATCAAGTGGAATCCTTTTAATGACTTTGAGATCGCCTCCTGTTCCGAAGATTCCACGGTGAGGGCCAGTGCCGTGTTTACGGGGGTGGGGGCGGGGGATGGGGGGTGCATGCTGGGAGGAAGAAAGCAGGCGGGTTCCCAAGCCATCAGTGTCCAGGGCCCAGCCTTATCTCACTGATGGCTTCACAGGGAGGAAGTGAGAGGTGGAGGAAACATCATGGGTGTGTGGGACTTGGGGCCCATGATGCCGCTCTATGGGCCTCAGTTTTCCTCCCATAAAATGGGTGTAATACTTCTGCCCATCTCATGAAGACCCAGTGAGACTCACTCTCTGTGACATGCTGTGAGGGGACCAGAAATATCAGGCCATTCCATGTCACAGTGGATGAGTGAAGAACAAGGGAGAGTCTTATATAAACGTAGACCCCAAAACACCCCAAGAGGCCAAGCCCACCCACACTCTGTGTTACTGGGGGTGATCTCAAACTCCTAGATTCAAGCGATCCTCCTGCCCCAGCCTCCTGGAGAGCTGAGAGCATAGCCATCCTTGCTACACCCCACCTCCGGTGAGTTTCTGAGCTCGAATTCCATGCCAGAAGCACGTGCCTTATCCCCATGATGTTCAGCATCATCCCTCTGGCACCTGCTTCAGAGATACAGTGGTTGTGACTTAAAAGGCCCAATCGTGAACAAATGAAGTATGGTGGTCCTGAGACCCAGCTCATCGGGTAAAGGGCTTCCCACCAAGACTGTCAGCCTGAGTTTGAGCCCCTCAGGTTCATGTGAAGGGAAAGAACTGACTCCCTCCCACAAGTCATCCTCAGACCTCCATATATACACAGTGGCAAGTGTGCGCCCTAAAACACGCTCAGTGAATAAATGAAATGTAATCAGATCCGGATAAAAGCCACAGTCGGCAGTTCTTGTGACCCCACTGTGTTCTGACCACATCACACTGACCCCTCCACTCAGTCTTCCCAGCACCCCGACACGGCAAGGCATTTCTCTCATAGAAAAGCTGAGGATCGGAAAGGTACAGCAGCTTGCCCAAGGTCTACACAGCACAGGACAGAGCTGGCTTCAGACTGAGGCCTCTCCCACTTCAGGGCCTGTTCTCTGCCCCCTGAGGGTGCCACGTCCCTCCAGAGAAATGACCACACGTAGCAGAAGGGAGGGGCTACTGGAAATGTCCGTGATGCAGGAGGCTAAAATAGCTCCCCGTTTAGCTCAGGGCGGCCTGGCAGCTTAGACAAGAAGGGAAAGAGAAATCATTATGGAAGGAAGCAGACGAGGAGGCAGGAGAGAAACTGAGGCAGAAAACTCTCGGGGCTGGGTGTGGTGCCCCATCCCTGCAGTCCCAGCTCTTAGGAGGCTGAGGCAGGAAGATCTCAAGTTCAAGGCCAGCCGGGGCTGTGTAGCAAGAGTGGCTCGAAGTAGAAAGTGCCACGTAGGAGATCGCTGAGACACCCAAGTATGAAGGGACTGTCAATCAAGCCTGAGGATGCTGCTGGTCTTGAGGCAGCATGGTGCCTCCTGATGCCTGCCCTCTCAGGCCCGCTCTGAAGATCCCCTGAAAGATATGCGGGGGGGGGGGGGGGGCAGAAATGGAGTGTTTTGTTGCTGTTGTTTAATTTGGGGTGTTTGTTGAGATGGGGTTTCACAACGTAGCCCAGGCTGACCTCGAACTTACAGTCCTCCCACTGTAGACCCCCTAGTGCTGAGATCGCAGGTGTGCACCACCACACCCCGCCTGATCTTCCTGAAATGCTTCTGGCCTGCTGCTGTCCCTTCTGGATGCTGGGGACCGGGGCGGAGCAGGATGATGGAGCGAGCCCAAGGTTGCAACAGACCTAGTCCATGTAAATGCATCCTTGTAAAGTACTCCCGGCTCCGGCTCCTCCTCCCCAGGAGAGGGTAGGTGCCACCTCCTTCAGGACACACCTCCCCCTCCATAAAGAAGCCCAGAACCTGTCTCCCTCCAGCCCCACCCCAGGCTCAGCTCTGTGTGTCCTGCAGATGGAGCAAATAGAGTTCGTGGCCTGATATCAAAACCAAAACCAGGAAATAAATGTCCCTGAGCTGCAAGCAAAGCCTCCTGGGAAACTGCGTGTCTTTGGGATATGATCTGATCACTGAGAACCCAGCAGAATGGAAGGAGCATACGCAGGCACTTCCTGAGCTCCACGTCCCCAGGCTGCTCTTCCGGTGGCTCCTTCCATGACAGAGACCTTACCCTTTACCATGGCAGCCCCCTCCCACCTTCAGTCCACCCTACCTGCTCACCTCAGGTCACGGGGATGGTCAAAGTCCCTGGGGCAGGTTTGAGAATGAAGCCTCCCTTCGGGTCAAGGTCAGCCCCGCTTGGTGGCGGACCCTTCGGAGGCTCCGGTGTTCCCTCCACGGGTCTCTCTGCCGGCCACTACCTGATCCACGGCCAAGGACAACAGCAGCCCCAGAATGTCCTCGGCTCACACTCCTGCCCGTGTCTCCCCTCCAGATCAAGATCTGGAACATCCCCAAGCAGCTGTTGACCAGGAACCTCACGACCTACAGGAAAGAACTAGTGGGTCATTCGCGCAGAGTGGGGTTGGTGGAGTGGCACCCCACGGCCGCCAACATCCTCTTCAGCGCTGGCTATGACTACAAGGTGAGTCTGAGGCTCCTGGACAGAGAAAACCACACACTGGCGCTTGTCAGGAAGCCTCTCTGACAGCCCTTGGGACTAGAAAGACTCAGGCAAGGTGTTGGCGGCCGACGGCTTCCACAGCTCTCCGCCACCCTTGTCCCTGCCTTCGCAGCTGCGTCCCTGTGTGCCCTTGCCTCCTCTCACTTATTTAGACTGAGACACCTCCGTCATTTGTTGTGACCTCGGGTCAACTAACTACACCTGGTCAGACCTTGTTGCTAAATAAATCCCGTTGGAGGTTCTAGGTAGACAAGATAGGGCACACTTCACTCCGTCCACTGCCCTTGGCCTCAGGGGCTGGACTGAGTCCACCAGACACTTTCCCATCTCTACCTAGTGCCCCGAGGCCAGGGGCCTTGGAGATCAGAACAGTTCCCGGCACTGGAGACTAGGCCTGATGCAGCTCATCTCTGACTTGTATGAGACTGTCTCGTGATTCGCCGTGGGTCTTCGTTTCTTAAGCCCCAGACTGGGGCTCAAGTGGGTTGGTGGGACCCTTGCCATTGGTCCACTCTTCCTCTGCTGACTCTATTGGGATCGGCAGAGGCCCCTCAGGAACCTCTCAGACAGATCTAAAAGAGGCAGAAGCTGTTGGAAGGGTCTGGTCAGAAATGCTTGTTCATCTGTCCTTGTGGAGAGTGTGTGCAGCTGTGTCTCTGGGGATGCTACTCACACCTTAGGCTGTGGCCCCGGATTCCTTCGGCAGCCCTGGTGATGCACAGGAAGTGGGGTGTGCTGCTCCTGACTGACCCCCACGTCCCTGGTCCTCCCAGCATAAATGTTTGGTTGCCCAGAGGTGGGTGGTTTTCTTCTACTCCTAGACAGCCTGACTCCCAGCATCCCCTGCTGCTCATACAGCCTCAGCCACGCCCCTCCTGCTCAGTGGCCTGGCTGCCAGCTGCGCCTTCCCTCCTGGGAATACTGTGTTTCTTGCCGATGCCTGCTGCTGTGTGAACTCCGGGGGCTGGGTGGAGTGGCCACCGGTGCTCAGTGCCAGCACTCTGCCATGCAGGTGATGGTGTGGAACCTGGACACAAAGGAGTCTGTAATTGCAAACCCCGTGAGGACCATCACCTGTCACCAAGATGTGATCCTCTCCATGTCCTTCAACACCAATGGCAGCCTGCTGGCCACCACCTGTAAGGACCGCAAGATTCGGGTTGTCGAACCCCGACGAGGGATTGTCCTCCAGGTTGGTACTAGGCCATAGCTGGGGGCTACTTTCAGAATGAGTGACAGCCGGGCGGTGGTGGCGCACGCCTTTAATCCCAGCACTCAGGTGGCAGAGCCAGGCGGATCTCTGTGAGTTCGAAGCCAGCCTGGGCTACAGAGCGAGATCCAGGACAGGTGCAAAGCTACACAGAGAAACCCTGTCTCAAAAAAACAAAAAACAAAACAAAAAATGGATGACAGCATTGTCGGCGGCTGGGCTCAGCCTCTGGAGGCAGCATCCTTAGCTGGCCTCCGCATCCTGGGGCTGTGGGGGTTGTTGAGATTTGCTGTATTCACTCTACAGATGAGAACACCGAGGCCAGAGAAAGGAAAAAACTATGTAGACAGGTGGGGACTGTGAACCTGTTCTGGCCTCAGAGCTGGCACAGTGCCTCAGCTCTGTCACTGGCCGGGGTCAGGAGCCACCTTAGGACAACCCTTTCTGCTTTCTGAGCCTCTGTTTGCTCAGAAGCTGCAATGTATTCATCCCTTACTCACTGGAGCTAAACAGGACAATTCAAGTGTCCGCTGTGTCCCTCTGCCTCACTCAGGGCAAGTGATCGCTGTGGTTCTCCACAGAGTGGAGGGGTGCTGGCTGTGGTGGTACGTGTTGTGACCCTGAGACGGGAGTGAGGGTCCAAGGCCAGCCTGGGCTACGTCTTGCCTGACTCTGTTCAGAAGCAGCTCTCAATAGAATGGGGAGATTTCACCGGAAGGAACGGACCCAGGACAGCTTCCTGGAAGAGGTGCCCAGCGGCTTCACAGATGATAAAGGAAACCTTACAGCCGGGGTTGCAGCAGGAGCCAAGTGGGGAGTCCCTCCCCATAGCCCTCCAGCGCTGACCACACTTCTCCCTCCAGGAAGCCAGCTACAAGGGGCACCGGGCCAACAAGGTGCTGTTCCTGGGGAGTCTCAAGAAGCTGCTCTCCACCGGTACCTCCCGATGGAACAACCGGCAGATGGCCCTGTGGGACCAGGTGAGGCTCCACCCACCCCCACCTCACTCTGCAGCCCCGCACAGCCCCCCTCCACTCCTCTGGGTACCATCTCATTCAGCCTCACACTCACAGTCAGCAGACAGCAGGGATGGGGCTGGGAATGAGTAACAGAGATGGGACAGTCCATCCGGCCAGCTAGCCTTGTGCCTCTCATCATTCAGGACAGAGGTGGGGTCCCAAGGGAGGCTCTGGGGAGGGGACAGCTAGGGAGCAGTAAGTGTGGCTAGTGGCCCAGTGTGGGTGGGGGGTGAGCAATGCTGTTCTGCTGGTGTTTTGAAGAGAACAGAATGCAGGGCCTCCTGCCTGCTAGACAAAGCGATGTCTCCTTCTTCATTCGTTAATAAACTGGAAGGCAGACTTAGCTTGGAGATGAAGGCAGGGGGTCCAGAGTTCAAGGTCATATTTTGCTACATATTAAGTTCAAGTATGGCATGTGAAAGCCCATTTACTGGAGAGGCGTAGGGACAGGGAGTTCAAGGCCAGCCAAAACCATCTCCAGTTCTCAATTTTGAAAGAGACTTGTAGATGTAGCTCAGTGTTTTCCTAGTATTATGAAGCCCTGGGTTTGATTTTCAGTGCTGGAAAAAGAAAGAAAAAAGAATTCAGGTGTAGTAGGTCATTTTTATAATCCCAGGCAGAATTGCTCTGAGTTCAGGGCTAGCATGGGTTACAGGGTGAAACCCTGTCTAAAAAAAAATTTTTTTAAGACTTGTTAAAGCCAGGTGGTTATAGAGCATGCCTTTAATCCCAGCACTGGGGAGGCAGGGGCAAGCAGATCTCTGAGTTCGAGGCCAGCCTGGTCTACAGAGCTTAGAGCTTGTTCCAGGACAGCCAGGGCTACACAGAGAAACTCTGTCTCAAAACAAAACAAAACAAAGACTTCTGTTAAGACAAAATGCTGACATAGATACAAAGATGGGGGGGGGGGGCGTCTGAGAGCACTTGTTGCTCTTGCGGAGGACCAGGCTTTGGCTCCTAGCATCCCTGTGGCCGCTCACAGCTGTGACTCCAGTTTCAGAGCGTCTGATGCCCTCTCCTGGCCTCTTGGGCACTGCGTGTACATGGGACACAGACTTACATGCAGGCAAAAAACCCATATTCGTAAAATAAAATAAAGCCGTTTTTAAAGGCTGACAAAATAGGACAGGCAGTCAGTCCTGCCTTTAAAATAACCTTTCCACCAGAGAATAAGTCACAGATTGGTCTTGAGAATGAGGAACGAGGACCTCTTTCCAAAGCATGTACAGGATACAAAAAAAGGAAGCTTTCTATCTCATATGCCGACACCCACTCACTCTGGGACGCACTCAGGCCCAGGGCAGCACCCCTGGGGATTCCGGGAGTGACCCTCGTGTCCTGATGGTCTCCCTTCCCTTGCAGGACAACCTTTCTGTGCCCCTCACGGAGGAGGACCTGGATGGCTCCTCGGGTGTATTGTTCCCCTTCTATGACCCGGACACCAGCATACTGTACATTGTGGGGAAGGTCAGCTTGGCCCGGGGGGTGGGGGGGGTGGGGGAGCAGCCCTCTGGACCCCTGATACGGAAGGCAGAACTGTCCTAAGCTTAGCTCTGTGGATGCTCAGAAAACAACCTCGGGTCCTTGGAGGTGCAGGGTGGAGACAGGCACTAGTGGCCAGCCTCTTCCGTGAGAGAATACCCACCCTCCCTTCCTAGCTCCTTTGATGTGACCCCCACCTACCTAGCTTATTCCTCACAAATTCCTGACCCAGGTGGTAGTTCTCAATAGGGGAGTCTTTGGATTTGAAGCAAAATAGGTCTTCATGGGCGGGGGTGACCTATATCTAGAACCTCTGTTCCCTTCTCAGTGTGCCAGGAATGGCACCTCCAAGTGATTCTGTCAGTGAGAAATGCCCCCAGGGCTCAGAGCCCAAGATGGTCTCTGAGGCCAGGCATCCTGACTTCCTCAGTGGTTGTCACATGGGAGTGTTCCCAGGGCTTCTGCACTAGAGGGACATGGGTGGGCTGGGGTTGCTGGTCACGGACGTAGCCTTAGGCTCCCTGGTGTCCCTGTATGAGATGGGTCCGTCAGCTGTCCACTCTGAAAGCCAGGCTCTTACTGCTCGGTCACGGGCACCGGTGAAACACGGATGGCCGGGCTCTGACCCTCCTGGTTCCCCTCCCCAGGGAGATGGGAACATCCGATACTATGAAGTGAGCACTGAGAAGCCTTACCTGAGCTACCTGACTGAGTACCGTTCCTACAACCCACAGAAGGGGATTGGTGAGTGGGACCCCAACGCCATGGAGGGTCAGGGCACCAGGGCTGGGCCTTGGTGTGGGAAGACATAGACAGGAAGGGGAGAGCAAAGGGGCGCCAATGCGCGGGCTGTATCCATCTGCTTCTTGATGTCTGTATCGGCACCCCAGACTGGAGGGCTATGACAAGCAAGGCATGTTGGGAGTTTTGGCTCTGGAAGTCCAAGGAGCTGCATCTGGTGTTACCTCTTGTGTTACCAGATTCCTAAGACAGTGCAAGGCATTTGTCAGAGGGAGGCAAGAGGATCAGGAGTTCAAGGTCATCCTCATCTATATAACAAGTTTGAGATCATGGCAGGCTTCTGTGGGACCTTTCAAATAAACAAAAGAAAGAAAAGAAAAGAAAAAAGAAAGAAAGAACTGGAGTAGCCATAATAGGAGCATTTAGAAAGCCAGATATAGTGACACATGTCTGTAATCCTAGGCCTGAGTATCAGGGAGTTTATGACCAGCCTGGACTATGTAACAGCAAGACTCTGCCTCAAAACACCAGCAAACAAATTAGGCTTGGTGTTGTGGTACACATCTGTAATCTGAGCACTCAAGAGAGAGAAGTGGAAGGGTCAGGAGTTCAAGGCCATTCTCTGCTACATAGCAAGTTTGAGGCCAGCCTTGGCTTCATGAGCGCCTGTCTCAAAAATAAATAAATAACATAAAATAGAAAATAAGCATTTAGATTCTCGGCCTATGAGGATGGAAGGGGGGACCTTTGAGCAGAGTAGACCATCTTTAGGATCCAGCTAAAATAACTAAACCCAGCCAGGCGGTAGTGGTGCACACCTTTAATCCCAGCACTCAGGAGGCAGAGCCAGGCGGATCTCTGTGAGTTCGAGGACAGCCTGGGCTACCAAGTGAGTTCCAGGAAAGGCGCAAAGCTACATGGAGAAACCCTGTCTTGAAAAAAAAAAACAAAAAAAACAAAAAAAAAAAATTAAACCCTGGGGCAGGAGAGACAGCTCAGTGGTTAAGAGCACTGGCTACTCTTCCAGAGGACCCAGGGTTCAATTCCCAGCACCCGCAAGGCACCTCACAACTCTCTGTAACTCCAATTCCAAAGGATCTGGCACCCTCACACAGACATGCATACAGGCAAAACACCAATGCATATGAAATAAAAATAAATCTTTTTTAAAAAATTGAAACTTGAAGGTGGAGGCCTGGTTATGAAATCCTTCAGCTCTGTTTCCCAGCTCAGGGCCACCCGGCACAGGTGATGTTCGGGAGCTGTTGGCTGAGGGGAGATGAAGGGGGAGGGCCGTCTCTGATCACAGGTGTGCAGTCTGCCTTTGCCCTCCCCGCTGGGTCTCAGCTCTAAGCCAGCCAGGGTTTCTCATCTCTTCTTGGCCATCTGGCCACAGGTATCATGCCAAAGAGAGGTCTCGATGTGTCTTCCTGCGAGATCTACCGCTTCTACAAGCTGATCACAACCAAAAGCCTCATTGAGCCTGTGTCCATGATTGTACCCCGCAGGGTAAGTGTGGCGGGACTGTCCCAGAGGGTACCCACCTAGAAGAACACAGACCCCAGATGTCAGAATCCGAGATCGGAGGCCCGTGCTGTGGGGGTGTGGCTGAGGGTGGTTCCTGCAAGGGAAGGCCCTTCTCCAGGTCAGTCACACAGCCCTGGAGCCTGAAGCACTGGACCTCGCCCGGCTTCTGCCCCTGAGCTGCTGTACCTGTGGAGAGCCCTTGTTTTCTGGCCCACTGGGCTCCTCACTCAGCGGGGGTCAGGAGAGCCAGACTCCAAGGCTCAGCACTGCCCTCACTGTGCCCATTTCTCCTGCAGTCCGAATCCTACCAAGAGGACATCTACCCACCCACGGCAGCAGCCCAGCCCTCCCTGACAGCCCGAGAGTGGCTCAGTGGAATGAACAGAGGTGAGGGAGGCGGGGAGCAGGCCGCTAGGTAGGAAAATGAGTCCCAGAGGTCCCAAGTAGCTGAGGGGTTTGGCCTCGATTTTTATTTGACTGTGCCCTAGAGGAGAGGCCCTTGTCAGCCAGCTCCCAGTAACTGTTTATATATAATGCCTATATATATATATCCATATATTCCACCCAGTCCCTAAACTACTCCTGATCAAAACATGTCACTCCATAGAAAAACTGCCATTGTGACTATGCAAAGTATCTGGGTGGCCCATCCACACTCCTCCCCATCCTCACCATTTCCTCTGTAGTTATTCTGTGACCCAGGATTCTCTAGGCAGCAGACCACTGCCTGACCCAACTCTGTCCCAATCCTGCACAGGCTCCCTCCACACCCCCATACCTCCACAACACCCCCACTTCACTACATGCATCCCCAGAGCATGGGAGGCCTCCTACTACAGTGCCACTTCCCAGTTATGTGTGACCCTTAGGCAGCTCCTGTATGCACACACACACACACACACACACACACACACACACACACACACACACACCATCTCCTCTCTCTGTCTGCAAGACTTTCCTGAAGATGTCAGAAAAAATATTGTGCTTAATAGAGGACACTATTGGTGGGCCTCTCCTTACAAAGCAAAGACAAGGCCGGGCAGAGCAGCAGCTCATGCCCTCGGGAGAGCTGAGGCAGGAAGATTTTTAAGTTCATGGCCACCTGGAACCACAGAATAAGACCCTGTCTAGCAGGGAGATAACAAGGACAAGCAAGTTTCATTTGAGGAGCTCAGGCACCCAGATGCCCCTCCACTGTATGTACTGTGCTGTTCCTACATGCTAGCTTCCCTTCCCCACACGTGGGCTACACATGGTGGTACCTGATTGCCCGGGCACCTACAGTGGTATGTCTCTAAGTGCCTGCCTGTGTCCATGCCCTCCCCAAACCCATCTACTCATGGCCGCTCATCCCTCTTCATAGCCTTCTCCTTCCCTTCCAGAGCCCATCATGATGTCCCTTAGACCTGGCTCCGAGCTGCTGGACGCCCAGCCACTGCCTCCAGAGAGACTCCGCTCTAAATCTGTGGTCCAAGCTTCACCCAGACCCTTGGAACCCGTGGCACAGCTGGCCACCGAGGATGGCCAGACACCCTGCTCTCGGCCGGAAGAAAAGGCACCAAAGTGGGCCACGGAGCAGAAGCTGGAGAAGTCCTGGCTCACCAATGGCTTTGATGTTTTTGAATGCCCCCCACCAAAGACAGAAAATGAGGTGGGAGGGGAGAGAGGCCGGCAGGATGGGAGAGTGTGGTGGGCTGGGAGGGAAAGAGGACAGAAGGGTGGCCCGCTGGACTGACTGCTTGGCCTGGACCTTAACTCACGTGGCAAATTTAGTCACCTCATGGGCTCTGAGCAGCAGCCATATACCAGCCAAGATGATGGACGTGCATACAGTGGTGGGGACAGTCTGTGAAATGCCCAAGCTATGGCCCTGGTACCGGCACTCTGGGATTTTGAGGCCTGATTTTAGAACCAGTACATATTTAGCATCTGCTGTATACCAGGCTGGTATAATAGTTACTTTCATATGCTGTGGACAGAATGCTAATGGGACAATTTCGGCTTCAGTTTCCACACCGCCAGAGGAGGTACTAACATTGCCACTCTCAGAGATGGCACAGACATGTTGGGGAAATAACAGAGACCCTCAGGGGGTGCCCAGCCTCTAATGGCTGTTTGGTGCAGAGGTAACAATTATGGTAAAGGCTTAGTTTTCACTTCCCAAAAGAGAAAACTGATTCTTAGGGCAGGTGAGGTAACCTGTTTGCATTAGCAACTTTTTGTTGTTGCTGCTGTGATAAAATACTTGACGGAGGCCATTTACATGCAGTTTGTCTGGGCTCCCAGTTCCAGGGCCCAGCCTATCATGGTGAGGAAGCCACGATAGCTTAGGACAGGAGCTTAGGGCAGTGGCGCACACTGCATCTGCAGTCAGGATGCAGAGAGATGAATGAATGCTGATTGCTCAGCTCACGTTCTCCTTCCTCTTCAGTCCAGGACCCCAGCCTGTGGGATAATGCCACCCCCAGTTAGGGTGGGTCTTCCTCTCTGTTAACCCAGTCTAGAAACTCCATGGGTGATTCTAGGCCCTGCCAAGTTATTCATATTAACCACACAGTCCAGTGGTGGTGAAAACCCACGTTTCCATACGTCGGGCCCAAATACCCTTTGCTCTACCCCTCGGGGGACCTGGGAAGGAGAGATAGGACACAAATAGATCTGAACTTCATTTATTGGGTAAAGTAAGCAAGGCTTTTATGACAGAGCCGAGCTATGACCTGTCCCTTGATAATTTAACCACTCTCAAGTCAAAAAATCGATTGCGGCTCAGCCTTTGGGCGGTTGCCCATCCTGGCCACCCAGGTGACCTTGACCTCTGTCCTGTGCTTCCTCAGCTGCTGCAGATGTTCTACCGGCAACAGGAGGAGATCCGGAGGCTCCGGGAGCTGTTGATGCAGAGAGAGGTTCAGACCAAGCAGCTGGAACTGGAGATCAAAAACCTGCGGATGGGCTTAGGACATTTCTGAGCAGAGGTCTCCGCCACCCTTGCCCTCAGGGACATCACTAGGCTCTGTGGGGAGGTCCAGACCAAACCATAGGTCCCCGAGAAAAACCACTATTTCTATATTTTATACCAGAAAACAAACTTCTCAGTCGCTGAAAGAGATCCCAGTGGGACATGGTGCCGCTTTCCCGTTGCCTTCTCCTGTTGCGGTTGCTCCTGCCTTGGCTGGTTTAGATTGTACCCTGCCTTCTGCTGAATTCTGGTTTTAAGGGTTGGTGAGGCACTCTGACCTCCCAGAGGGGAAAAGCTTGGTAGAAACATCTGGAAGGACTAGATAGGTCAACCTGCCTGTGGTTTGTAACTCTGGTCATAGAGTAGGGGGTGGTTTCGGTCCATGGTCTCATTCTGACAGATGTTCCCCGTCTCCATCAGCCCACTTTGGAATATGTACTTTGACTGCTAAATTATCTTTTAGAAGTTTGAAAACCACTATCTGGATTAATTCCCTCGTTCTATAGGTGAGGAAGCTGAGGCCCAGAGAGAGAGGCACGTAAGATCTGTTTCCTGGCAGGGCTGGACTGAGGTCTTGTCCTTCTGGGTCCCCACAGTAGGAATCCACTGGTCTCTGACCTCAGCTATGTCCGGACTTCCCTGGTGACCTCTTGCCAAGTACTTCTCTCTCTGGTCTCAGTTTTTCCATCTGAACAAGGAGGAAGTTCCAATGAGCTGCCCACTCTGTGACTCGCCACCAAATACTTGATTTTGACCATGCCTGTGGGTGGATGACCTAGGCTTAATGAAGAAACCCACGCTGGTGCAGGGGCTCAGTCTGAGAGGCGTGAGCGAAGATGTGGCCCAATTCTAAACCACAGACAGGTGGCCACACCCATCCTTCCAACCAGAATCAGCCAGCTGGGGGTAGATAGTTCCACAGGTGGGGGCACCGGCCTGTGTCCATGTCTGTTGATTCCAGAGCCTGCCTCCTCCAGGGGGGCAGATGGAAACTTCCATCCAGGTTATCCGAAGGCCTCTGAGAAGTGGGGCTGTTGGGGGCACGGGGGAGCGGGGGCAGCGCGGGATGTAGCCAAGCCCTGTGACCACCCCCCAGGAAGGGCGCTGGTTGACTGCACTAGGTGAGAAAGTGGGAGCAGACCCCATCTGGTCTGAAAGCCTGTGCCCTCCCTTGTATGTCCTGTGCCCTGTTCTGAGGCTCTTTCTTTCGTGGTGGTCAGGACAGCAGCCCAGCTGGTGCCTGAGAAGAATTTGGAACAAACCTTACTTCCAAAGCTCTCCAGACACACACATCCTCGCTCCCCTCTGGACAGGCGATGTTTTCTCCATCGCACAGGGTCACTCTGGAGCTCAAGTGGGATTTGCAGGAGCCACCCAGATTAACAGACTTCAACCCACTGTATCTATTAGCATCCCTTTAGCTGGACATAGGATGACCGTCTGGTCAGTGAAGTCAGTGCTGACTTCAGTGGCAAGTGTGGCCCTCTGGACAAAGCTGCCCAGGTGACTTCAGTACAGTGGGGACGGAGACGCTTCGGGCTGGTCTTCTGCATGAGTAGGACAGTCCCAAGACTCCCACATGGCCCTGCCCCTCCCCATCGTGGCTGTCTGCACACGCCAGAGTCCTGTGCTCCATGCATCCATCATCACTAGACTGGGGCTCTATCCCCAACGGTGAACCAGCTGTGCTGGTCTTACTTGTCTTCTCGAGAGAAAGGCTAAGTCCCAGTCGTGGATGGGACCTGGAGCTCCTGGACTGGGGCTCCCTCCTTGCCTTTGTGACTAGTAGTACATCACAGTTTGTACAGCGCCCAACCCCACCTCCAATCCCATGTTCAGAAAGCAGGACAGCCTCAGAGTGAAGAAACCAGTCCAAAGCTGCCACCTATGTGTGGCTGAGGGGGAGATCCACAGAGCTTTCCGTCACGCCTCTGTACAGTCCCTCCCACCCTCACCCCAAGAAAAGCTCTCCCTACGGTAAGGGACCTAGACCCAGACCTCATATTCTAGAACAGGTCACAGGTGGCTATGAACAAATTTATTTGTTGTTTTTTCTGTGTTTTCTTTTTTTTACATCTAGAATAAATTATTTAAATTATTTCATAGCAAGGGAGAGGGATAGGTAATTTTTATCAGATATTTTTTTAAAGTCATCTTTTTTTTAAGATTATGTTTTTATGTTCTTGAGTTGATGGAACAAGAGTGCCCAGGAAGGCAGTGTCCACCCAGTGGCAGAGCAACCCCTCATCTCCGTAGTTCATGCCTTGGGAGCTTCCTTTCTGTTGACTCAGGAACTTAGTGTGGATGAGGAGAGCGCTTGGAGAGGATCAATTGGCGGGTACCCACCTTAGCTCTAGAATAATTCTGCTTCCTGGAACAAAACTTGAGGGCGTGCCCTAGAGGGAAACAGGAAGTGAGAAATCTATGCTTTTCATATGAAACCGTGCCTGAAGCCGTTTGAATGATTGTTTTAATGTTTCTTAAATTCCTTGTACCTTTGTAAAAAAAAAAAAATTAAATAAAAGTAAAAATAGATGCAGAATTGTGCAATGGAAGAATATAACAATCAACACTGGGTGGTAATTCCCCCCCTGTAATCCGAGCGCTTGGAAGGCTGAGGCAGAAGGATTGAATTTCAGTCCAGCCTGGACAAAGAGCGTGAGACCCTGCCTCAACCAAAATAATAATAAAACACCAACTTGATATTGCGATGCATGGAGATTTCCTTTTGTTAATTCGTCCTACAAGTACTGATTTAGCACCCGGTATTTGGACCAGGTACCCCTGCTGACAAAGTGGCGAGTAAGGTCCTAATACCCTTAAAGTGTTTTCAGTCGTAGTGAAGAGAAAGTGGGGGACAGAATGGGGTGTTGTGGTCAGGCTGCTCTGGAAAAGCGAAGCATCCTGAAGAAGGAGATAAGCCAAAACTCTGAAGTGGGTGGGTGGCAGTGAACAGCAGCTATGCCCCAAGCAGAGAACTGCAAGTTCCCTAGTCCGGAAACAAAGGGTGGACCACCCCCCCACCAGGGCGGGAGGGATCGGAGCATCTTCAGAATGTTAGCCTGGAGCTTCTTGAGGTTTCCGAAAAATCTGTCCCAGACTCCCAAGGCTGACCCCAGGGAAGGAGCGCTACAGAAAAGGGGGAAAGTGGGAGTGTGGGAAATGCGGGCCCCTCAGGGCAGGCCACACCTATCAGGCACCTCCACTCCAGCAGTTTGCCGAAAACCCCTAGACCAGTATCACCAAGTGGGGAGCCCACCTTCTACCAGTTAGCCCATCCAAGCGAGCCCCCCGCGTTCCCGTCTGTGGTGGCCGCCGCCTCTATGGGGCGGGAGAGTGGAAGGGTGCTGTGCGGCAGATCCAGCACTAGGCGGAACCAAGCATCGCTCCCCAGCGGGTCATCACCCTCCCCACCGCCAACCCCCTTCCAGCCCGTCCCTGGGAGTTGAGTCGCCAGCCCCGCCCCGAGCAAGGTTTCGATTCTCGCAGCCACCCCATCCGGCTACACTGCCAGAGACGGCCGCGGTTGCCACTGCAAATGGAGAGCCGGGCAGCCGGCGCGCCGGCGCCGGGGGCGCCGGTCCAGCCCAACGGGGCTTGCGGCTGGCGCTGCCCTGAGCACAGCGAACGCCTGGCTGAGCTCTTCTGTCACCGCTGCGGCCGTTGCGTGTGCACGCTGTGCCCGGTGCTGGGTGCCCACCGCGGCCACCCGGTGGGCCTGGCCCAGGAGGAGGCTGCGCGCGTGCAGGTGGGGAGATGCGGGGCGTTCGCCGCAGGTCCGGGCGGGCGGAGATTGAGCCTAGGAAGTAACAGCAGAAATAACGGACGAAGGAGCGCCAGCCCAGGTCTCACTGCCAAACCACATTAGGACCTGGAAACTTAAGGAGGCCCAGAGGTCCCCTAGGTGGTAGACGTAAGGTTTGGAGGCAGAACCCCGTGGAAGGGCAAAGGTAGCCCAAGCCTCCAGTGAAGCTTCAGAAGATTGGTTGGGGGTACTGAGAGGCTCAGGCTGGTCCTCAGATGTCTTTTACGGTTTCTGGTAGGGCTGCTCCCCGACGTTGCCGCCCGCTTAAAGAAAACCCGAGGTTTAGCGAACACAGCGGAGGGCTTAGGGTCCCCCGCCTAACACCCCACACCAGGGAGGGTGAAAGAGGGAGACTGAAAGTTTTAAGGCCAGCCTGTGCTACACAGCGAGACTATGTCAAAAGAAGCTGTGAGTGTGGAAAAAGAAAACAGTACGAGTGTGCTTCATGAAGCCTAGAAACGTCCCTGGACAGCGGAGTTCATAAAACGCCAGCTGGGGCCTGGACTGTTTTGCAAACTCCATAAGGCGGTCTTCCTGCCTTGAATCCGGCTCCTCCTCCTATGCAAACACACACTGGCCCCTCTCCCAGGCAGGCGTTAGCACAGTCTTGGGGTTATCTGTAGATAACCAATGAGCAGGACCCCACCAGGCAGACCTGACTCTTCGGAACCGGAAGGCAGGCTAGGCAGAACCTTCTGTCTCCACAAAGCTGATTTTATTATTTCTATCTCCAAGAGGTCTTTTGAACTCTGCCCGGCAGCACCATCCTTCTCTCCCTTGACTTCACCAACAAGCCTGCGTCTCTAAGATGAAATCAGGCCTGTAGGAGGACAGTTTGATTAGTGGAGTCCTGGGTTCATAAGAAATGCCCCTGCTTCCTTTTGGTACCTGTGAATGACTGTAATAATGATCCTCAGATACTGCTGCTTTGAAATCCAAGGCTATTTTCTAGAGATGTGGCCCAAGCATCTCTCTCCCTCAGATGTCCGTCTGGGAGTTCATCTCTCCAAAGCGTCCACAGATCCCTCACTCATTCCTCTACCCGTTTACAGAGCCATTCATTCATCAGATGCCCATTTAGCACAATGCCTTGTCATAAGTCAGATCCTGAATGGTCAGGGGGAGAATGGAAACAATGTCATGTGATAAATATCATAGGAGGGAGCCCAAGGTGGTGGTCAGTGAGGGCCAGAACAACAGATGGACCCTGAGGCAGGAAGTCAAGGAAGCCTTCCCCCGGGAAGCACCATTGAAGGGTAAGTAAGGTTTCCTGGGGTCCCAAGACAAAGTCCTGCGGCTGGAAGTGGACGGTTCAAACCAGAAGGCTGGGGTATCCTTGGGCCACCTTGGGCATTAGGTGGCTTAGGGGTCACAGTAGACGAGCATGAACCCCTTCCCTGCCCCCAGTTCCCTCTTCCAGTAAAGCCATTCACCACTGCAGCAAAGGCTTGTTGGATGTGAAAGTGTTAAAAAAAAAATAAAATAAAATAAACCCACGACCTGTACTGAGCGTGTGCTGTTGGCCAGGCACTAGGATCTCACGTCGTCTCCACAGCATCGCTGTGTACACAAGGTCTCGGAGAGAAAGGGACCCTGCAAACCGTCCTCTGACCTCCCCATGCAGGCTGTGGCACCAGTGCCCCTGCCTCCGCCCTGCAGATAAATGAAATGTGATAAGAAAAAGATAATGAAGGGGAGAGCAAGGATGAGAGCTTGAGAGTGACGGTTTTCCTTTCTCTCCTGCCGCTGTCGCAGAAACTCATCCAGGACTGTGTAGAGTGTTTGGCGACCAAGAAGCAGCAGCACGCTGACAGCATCACCCACTTGGAAGATGCTGGCGAAAGGCTCAAGGCAAGTGCGCCCGGCTCCCCTTCTCCGTCCGTGCAGATGGGTTCCCCCAGAATCTGGTCACCCTAGTGTGGAGCGCCAGAAAAACAAGGACTGACCTCAAAACAGGTGTCAGAGTTGGCGGGGCTTGGGGTTCTCTCTGAAAGAATGCAGAATTGGGAATTTCAGTACAAGATCACGAAGGAAGCGTGTGTGCAGGGGAGTGGCCCCGAAGGTCTGTTTGCCAGCTTTGTAGGGACTCAGCCTCTGCCCACAGCTCCCTAAGCAGCAGACCAGGATCCTCACCTCCACCAATGCCAGGGACCAGAGGAACTGGCCCGCCATCCTCCCACTCCCCAGTTGCCTTAAGAAAAGCAGAATATCTCCCAGAACAGGCAAGCAGTTCTTTTTTTTTTTTTTTTTTTTTGGTTTTTCGAGACAGGGTTTCTCTGTGTAGCTTTGGAGCCTCTCCTGGAACTCACTCTGTAGCCCAGGCTGGCCTCGAACTCACAGAAATCCGCCTGCCTCCACCTCCTGAATGCTGGGATTAAAGGCGTGTGCCACCACCACCCTGCTAAGCAAGCAATTCTTAAGGGTTTTGGTTGTGAAAAATAGAGTCAAAGTATAGTCCATAGATACACACTCTTAAGCCCTACCTCTTTATACAATGGTATTTATCTACTTGTTTACTTGGGGTTTTGTTTGTTTGTTTTTTGTTTTTTGTTTTTGTTTGTTTGTTTTGTTTTGTTTTGTTTTTGAGACAGGGTTTCTCTGTGTAGCCCTGGCTTTCCTGAAACTCACTCTGTAAACCAGGCTGGCCTCGAACTCAGAGATCTGCCTGCCTCTGCCTCCTGAGTGCTGGGATTAAGGGTGTGCCACCACCACCTGCCATAATGTTATTTCTTTCTTTTACTCTGGTACTGCAGATTGAACCCAGGGCCACACACATGCTAGGCAAGGGTTTTTCCGCCTAGCTATACATTTTCAGACTTCTCTTTACTTTATTTGAGGGGCAGGATGTGTCTGAAAATGTGAATCTTTTATTAAAATTGGAGTCTCTGCAAAGTCTCTTTTAAAAAAGCATTTTATTATTGGCATATATGAATTATACATGATGATGGGCTTCCTACATTTTCAGACACGTGTATGTATTTTGATCATGTTCACCCCATTTCTCTCCCCTATCCCCCTTCCACTGATTCCCAACTAGCAATCCTCTGTGTGTATGTGGGTACCAATGAGTTTAATTGGGGTTACATAAAGGAACATGAGTGATGAATTATTTACAGGAGCATGGGAAACATTTCTGTTTTGAGACAGGGTCTTATTAAGCTAATCAAACTGGCCTTGAATTTACTTCATCTTAGGCTGACCTTGAACTTGTGAGCCTCCTGCCTTAGCCTCCTGAGTATTAGAAATTACAGACCTTAACTACAGGATCAGTTGATTGATTGATTGATTGATTGGCTGACTGATTGAGACAGGGTCTCCACTACATAGGCCAGGATTACTTCAAGCTCACAATCCTCCTGCCTCAGCCTTCTGAGTTGCTAGGATAACAGGTATGCACCACCACCACCACCACACTAGAGTGTGGAATTGGCTCCCCAGTTGATAACATCCATTATTGGTCAGGATGCCACATGTCCTGGTGTTCTGGGGATCTTCACAGGTCACATCGGTGGCTCTAGCTTAATTATTAGTAGTGACCCTCCCTCAAGTCTTCAAGAGCAGGACTGGCTGGGCATGACGTCACCATGCCATCCCAGCATTTTGAAGAGAAGTTCAGCCCAAGTTTGAGGCCAGCCTGATCTACTACTGAGTTCCAGGCCAGGGCTGAATAGCAAGACTAAGTCTCAAAAAAAGGAGGGGCCAGCAAGAAGGCTCAGACTTGCTGCCCAAGTCTGACAAACTGAGTTCAAGCCCCAGATCCCGCAGAAGGAGAGAGCAGACTGCTAAAAGTTGCCCTCTCTCTCTCTCTCTCTCTCTCTCTCTCTCTCTCTCTCTCTCTCTCACACACACACACACACACACACACACACACACATGTCGTCACATACAGCACACACACACACACACACAAACACACACACACACACACACGTCGTCACATACAGCACACACATACAATAACAGTAAATGACACAGAAATTTTAAAAAAGCAAGCCTCTAGGCTCAAGAAGATAAGTCAGTTCAAAAGGACCTGGCAAGTGAACACAAGAAAGTGTCCCCAGGCAACCAGTGCGCAGGAGCGTCACAGGGAGCTGAGAAGCGAGTGTCAGCAACTCTTAAACATTTTACTTCAAAACAATTCTAGAGTCACAGGAAGCCGCAAAGATCTTATGGAGAAATATCCTGTTCCTTCACTTAAGCGCCTGAGGGTTATTTCTATGACACATATCTGTCCTTCAGGGCCAAGCATAGGATCTGACAGTGTCTGTGTCAGCCCAGCACATAAGATCTACATGCAGAGCAATACTTTTATTATTATTTATGTGTATTTGTGTGTGTCTGTGAACCATGTGTCTACATGGGTAGGATTAACAGCCGATAATAGACAACAGATAATTGATGACCCAGATTTGCTTTTCCAAAATTATTTAGGCTCCTTAGCTGGGTGTGGAAGCTCATGCCTGTAATCCCAGAACTCAAGAGACTGAAACAGGAGCTTTGGTACAAGTTTGAGGACAGCCTGAGCTACGTGGTATGTTGTAGGACAGCCTGGCCATACAATGTGGGATGATTCCGTCTCTGGAAGGAAGGGGAAAAAAAAATCCAGGTACTTATAATTCTGCAACATGGGAGGCTGAGACCCAAGGATCACAAGTTCAAGGCTAGCTTGAATGACATTATCTCCATGGTGTTAAGTCTCCATATCCATGACCATGGGATGCCCCTTGGTTTATTTAGGCCCTTTTCTTTTATCAGTGTCTATAGTATTCAACATATTCAACACAGAGTAGTCGAAATCTGTATGTTTTTAATTTATTTTATTTTGGTTTTTCGAGACAGGGTTTCTCTGTGTAGCTTTGTGCCTTTCCTGGATCTCGCTCTGTAGACCAGGCTGGCCTCCAACTCACAGAGGTTCACCTGCCTCTGCCTCCCAAGTGCTGGGATTAAAGGCGTGCGCCACTGCTTTAATAAAGCTTTAATTTATTTTCATCTGTGTCTGCCACATGTATTGGGTGCCCACGAAGGCCAGGACAGGGCATTAGAGCACTTGGAGCTGGGATTACAGGTGGCTGTGAGCTGCCCAGTATGGGCGCTAGGATCCAAATTCAGGACCTGTGCAAGAGCAACAACACTCTACCACTGAGCTACACCCCAGCTTTTGACACGGAGACAGGGCACAAACGTTCTGTTGAACACTGGCAGGCGTCATCTGTGGCAGATAGGACTGACTATTCTGGATTTAGAGGTCTAACCGAGGAAAGCTTTCTCTAGTTTGGAAACTAACTCGCAGGGCTTTGTAAACAGATCAATAAAGTTCAGATACCGTCCAAAGTCTATGCGGAAGCCAGTGACCCAGCCCATCACCACTCCTTCCCAGGGGATAAAGTCGTAGTTATCAATTTCCTGCCCACACCCTCTAAGGTTGTGTGCTTCCCTGCCTAGGCTCTTCAGGGGTCAGGGCATTCATGTGGCAGGGGTAACCTGGTTAGATGCAGCCCTAGATGTCTCCTCGTATTAGTACTGGACATGGACAACACAACACTGTTCTCTCCAAATCACCTGCATTTTGTGCAGGGAAGTTTATTTGTTGTTTGGGGATAGGGTTTTACCAGCCTGTGTCTTCCAGGTTCCCTTGTGTGTATGTGTACACGTGTGTTCATGCAGGTGAGTGTGTATATGTGTGATATGTGTGTATGTGATCGAGGGGCCAGAGGTCAACTTCAAGTGTCTTTTTTTTTTAAAGATTTTATTTATCATGTTCAGTATTCTATCTGCATACCAGAAGAGGGCATCGGATCTCATTATAGATGGTTGTGAGCCACCATGTGGTTGCTGAGAATTGAACTCAGGACCTTGTGTCTTCCTCAGTCACTCTCCTTAGTTTTCCAGACAGGCTTTCCCAGAGCTCCTGGCTTCAGCTGGGGTGACTGGCCTTTGAGCGCCAGAGCTCCAGTGGTCTGCCTGTCTCCACCTCCCCAGGACTGGGATTACAGGTGCCATCTGCCATTCCCAGCTTTTGAAAAAATTCATTTTTATTTTATGGATATGAGTGTTTTACCTTCATGCACGTAGGTACACCACATGTCTGCAGTGACCATGGAGGCCAGAGGAGGGCGCTGGATCTCCTGGAAATGGAGTTACAGGCTACTGTGAGCCACCACGTGAGTGCTGGGAACCAAACCTAGGTCCTCTGCAAGAGCAGCCAGTGCCCTTAACTGCTGCTGAGTCGTCTCTCCAGCCCACACCCAGTTTTTTATGGTGGTCCTGGGAACCTGAACTCAGGTCCTCACACTTGAGCAGCAAGGGTTTAATCCACTGGGCCATCTCCCTAGACCCTCTGCTTTCTTTCTTTGTTTAAGCGGTTTTTATTACGTGTGATTGGGGTGTGTGTGTGTGTGTGTGTGTGTGTGTGTGTGTGTGTGTGTGTGTAAAAGAATGTGTGAGCATGCCTGCTGCAGCTCACATATGGAGGTCAGAGGTCAGCTTTCAGACGTTGGGTCTCTCCTTCCACCGTGCGGGTCCCAAGGATTGTACTGAGGTGACAGGCTTGGTGACCACCAGCCCTTGTTTAGCCTTTGTTGTTGTTTTGCTTTTTTGTTTGTTTGCTTGTTTTTTCAAGACTGCGTTTCTCTGTGTAGTCCTGGCTGTCTTGGATCTCGCTCTGTAGACCAGGCTGGCCTCGAACTCACAGAGATCCACCTGCCTCTGTCTCCTGAGTGCTGGGACTAAAGGTGTGCGCCGCCGCTTCTCCGCATACTTTGATGCTTCCATAAATGAGTGGGAAAGTAGGAGAGAGAGAGTTGGTGTGGGTGAAGGCTGTTGATTGCCTGTTGGAGCGAACACAAGAAGAGACTAAGAGTGTGCAGCCTGTTAGAACTGAAAGGCCCATTAGAGATGCATGTCTAAGCCAGGCAAAATGGTGCGCCCTGTAGTCCAGGCCACATGAGAAGTTGAGGCAGGAGGATGGCTTAAGTTCAAGCCAGCCTCAGGAATGGTGAGAGAGACTCAATGGGAGCCGGCCCGGGGACATCGCCCTGCTGGGAGGCACCCCCTGCTGCTCCCTCACCCCTACCCCCTGCCTTCCCTCTGGTTTCGCTTCATGTTGATGTTGACCCGAGGAAGTCTGAGAACCTCAGCCTGCAGAGCCGAGAAAGGGCAAGAGATGGACCTGAGGCACACAGGCTAAGGCTGGAATAACTCCCCTCAGCTCCTGGCTCTGTGCCTTCATAGTCCCTGAAAGCTACAGAACCAGAACCATAACATGTGTCTGTGGACAGGTAGGTGACATGAGCCAACTTCTGCCAGACTGGAAATGGGGGCGTGAGGAGGTAGCCAGGCCTGTGCTGCTGACCTTGAACATACTACTGGCCTCCATCACGGCTGGGCACAGGCACACCTAACTAAATGGCCTGGGAAGGATTGGAGGAGGGCTTAGCTCACACCCTGGCTGCACCACCCCCAAAAGCCCCCAGCGGGGTTGTCCAGTCATGCCCCGTGTGCAGGAAGCAGCTCCCGGCCTTCTCCTCAAAGCCCCACCCCCGACTCCCACCCCACCCCCCGCCTCTGGAAGGAAGATGGGGTCACATAGCAGCTATCTTCCCAAGCACTAGATCCCTCGGGGCTCCCTGAACAGGGCTTCCTGGCTGGTCAGGTCCTTTCTTGCTGGTCGTCCTTAGGCATCTCTCCACTAGGTTCCGCAGGGGCTTACCCCCCACCAGCCCGCCCAGGCCAGCTCCAATCTCAGAAGTTCAGTGTGGGACACAGTTTCACTTTGACTCCAGGGCATCCAAACTGACAGCCAACTTCGTGGTTTTCCTCTCTGTGGGTCTCCTTCCTTCCCACTCTCCCTTCCTCCTCCGTCTTCCCCCCTCTTCCTCCCCTTCCCTTTCCCTCAGTCTGTCTCTCTACTTCCTCTCCTATCCCCCTCTCCTCTCCTCCTCCCCCCTTCCCTCTCTCTCTGCCTACCCCACCCCTGCATCCCCTACTACCCTGCACACTGTCCTTTCCTGGGAGCACCTTCTCCGCTGACCCTTCAGCAGCTCCTCCTGCCCCCACAGATACAGGGGAGTGCAGTGTCATTATTTGAGATAGTCTTTGTGACAAAATGGATCTTCGGGACTGCTTGGAACCCAGCTCAGCGGGAAGGAACAGTGAATCCTGCTGGTGTCTCTCCAAGGGCCTGCCTGGTTCACACTGTTGCCTCTAACACATCTCCGTCACTCAAGGCTTTGGGACATGCATCCTCCTTTCCATGTGCCAACCAGGCCAAGCTGCCTCCTTTCTGAGATCACACTGAGTCAGTCCCATTCAGTGTGGTACGGCTGTGGACGGGAACGTATTTTCTTCCCTTCCCTTGGTCATTCATCACAGATACATCAGAAGCCAGGTACACTGACCCTTTGCAGCCACGTTACAGATAAGGCCCTGGGCTCTCCAGCTGGCCCCAGAACCCAGTGACTGCTTAAAGCCTTCTGTAGGAGACACACGGAAACTCACTTCCCACCCCTTGCCAAACCATAGTTGTCCTGTCAAGAGAGCACATGGGGACATGTATAATGGCACTGGCCTGTAATCCCCCCACTTGGGAGGCAGTGGCAGAAGGATCTGTGTTTGAGACCAGCCTGGGCTACAGAAGGGTGACCTTGTCTTTAAAAATAAAAAGGGGAGGGGGTGCACCTCAGTAGCTAAGGGCTGGCCTGGCCTCTGCAAGGCTCAACCCTAGCACTGGAAAAACAAACAAACAAACAAACAAACAAACAACCCAGAGCCACGGGGAAGCCTGGTCCTTACAGGACCCACTCTGCTGTGTGGGCTGCACAGAAGTCTGGATGAGGGAAGGAGCTGCTCCAGTTTTTAGGCTTCATTTTTCCAGATGTTTTCTGCTTTCTTCATGTGTAAAGATAGGAAGGCATTCTCGTTTTTTTTTTTTAATTTAAATTTTGTTCTGTTGTACGGTGTTTTGTCTGCATGTGTAGCTCTGCACCACATGTGTGCCTGGTGCCCATGGAGGCTGGAAGTGGGTGACAGATCCCCTGGAAGCAGAGTTACAAGGGGCTGTGAGCCATCTTGTGGGTGATGGGAATCGAACGCAGGTCCTCTGGTCTCTTCAGCCCCGATGCCCTTTTAGAGTGTCAAATATACATACATAATGCTGACTCTTCAAGTGCCCTTTCTGGGGCATGACCTACACTTGCCTTGTGTGCAAATGTGACCATTATCTATTTCCAGAACTTGTTCATGATCTCAACTAGCCATTCTAGCTGGGTGTGGCAGCACAGCCTGGAACCTCAGGATGTGGTAGGCTGACGTGCTGTGGGGTGTCTACCAGAGAAGACTGCTCAGACGTGTGTTCAAGCCAATAGAAAGTAGCTTTGCACCTTTCCTGGAACTCACTCTGTAGCCCAGGCTGGCCTCGAACTCACATAGATCTGCCTGGCTCTGCCTCCTGAGTGCTGGGATTAAAGGCGTGCGCCGCCGCCGCCGCCGCCGCCGCCGCCGCCGCCGCCGCCGCCGCCGCCACCTGGCTCAATAGAAAGTCTTTATTGACCAGCCGGTGACTTCACTAGGTGTTTGGGATCCCTGTGTAGCCCCAAGCCTTTCTCGGGGTGAGCTTTCATTCTGGGTTGACATACTTCAGTTAACAAGAACAGTTAGCCAGAAGCAGAACTTCAGAAGCTAAAAAGCAGGTTAGCACATTTGGAGACGTTCCCAGAACTGTGGACTTAGGTGGATCAGGCTTTGTTTTCTTTTGATCAGGTGATGCTGTCTAGGTGCCGAGTTCCATGACCTGAATGGTAATTCCATCATGGAGTCAGTAGTGCAAAGGTCTGGGGGCTCTGTTCCAAAGGCAGGAGAGCTCTGAGTTCAAGGCCAGCCTGGGGTAGAGAGCGAGCACCAGGCTAGCCAAGGGGACATATCCTATTGAAAACAAACAAAGAACCCCACCTAGCAACAACAACAAAAATAATAGAGACTGAAAACAGAGCAGGAGACATGGCTCAGTGGCAGGTGACCTGAGTTCTGTTCCCAGCTCCTGGGCCAGGTGGCTCACAGCTACCTGTAGCTCCAGGAAATCTGATGTCTTTGTCCCCGACCTGTGTTCATACTCGTGAGTACATACCCACACACAGACATACACATACTATAATTTTTTTAAAAATCAACTAAAAAAAAACAGGCTATGGTGGCACACACCTTTAATCCCGGCACTCAGGAGGCAAAAGCAGGCAGATCTATGAGTCTGAGGCTAGCCTGGTCTAAAGAGTTCCAGGACAGCCAGGGCTATGCAGAGAAATCCTGTCTCAAAAAATGAAAGAAAGAAAGGAAGGAAGGAAGGAAGGAAGGAAGGAAGGAAGGAAGGAAGGAAGGAAGGAAGGAAGGAAGGAAAGAGAGGGAGAGAGAGAGAGAAAGAGAGAGAGAGAGAGAAAGAAAGAAAGAAAGAGAGAGAGAGAGAGAGAGAGAGAGAGAGAGAGAGAGAGAGAGAGAAAGAAAGAAAGAAGAAGCAGAAGACATTAAGCAGTCACCGCCCAGTCCCCTTCTTAGCCTCTGGTGACCTCTTCTCTACTTCCTGTCACTGTGTTGGCTTGTTTCTAGATATTTCTCGTAAAGGGAGTAGTGGTTTTTAATCTGGCTTATTTCACTTAGAGTTGTGTCTTCATGGTTCATCTATGCTGTAGCCCGTATCAAGGCATTCTTTTTAATTGATATGCATTTTGTATTGTATGATTTCAACATGATTTATATAATTAGCAAACTTGAGTGTGTGATACAGAAAACTGAGTCCAGCTATCCTCTATGTATAAATGCTTGCTCCGAGGCTGAGTACAGAAGTCTTTTGTACAGGTGAATACATTTTCTGCTCAGTCCCCATAAGAGAAGCAATAGTTAAGGCTTTTTGTGTCTCTCAGTATAATTTTATACTTTAACTTCGGTGCTGGGGATCACACCCAGGGCCTCCTGCGTGCTTGGCAAGTTCTCCACCGCTGAGCCACACTCCAGGCCCGTATGCGGTCTTTGCTATGTTTATTTTTAGACATTTTGCTATCCTTTTTTTTGGGGGGGAGGTATTTTGAGACAGGGTTTCTCTGTGTAGTTTTGGTGCTTGTCCTGGATCTCTCTCTGTAGACCAAGCTGGCCTCGAACTCACAGAGACCCTCCTGGCTCTGCCTCCCCAATGCTGGGATTAAAGGCGTGTGCCACCACCGCCCCAGCCATTTTTTTATTTTTTTCATACAGTATATTTTGATCAAATTCTTTCCTCTCCCTCAGGTCCTCCCATATCATCTCCAAAGGTTTTGTTTTTATTTTTGCTTTATTAGACAAGATCTCACATAACCAGGCTGGCCTTGAACTACCCATGTAGTTGATGATGACCTTGAGTTCTGGTCTTCTATCCTCCATCTTTGGGGTGCACCACCATATCCTGTGTCCCCAAGGCATGCTGCACATTTGGCAAGCTCTCAACCAACTGTGCTAAATGCCCAGCTGGCAGAGGACCTTTAAGCTGGGACATACCTGCAATCATAACACTCAGGACAGAAGCTGATGTCGAAGAATTAGGACTTAGAGGTCGCCTGGGCTACAAAGAAAGACATTTTTTAAAATTTATTTTTATTTGATGTGCATTAGTGTTTGGCCTGCCTGTATGTCTGTGTGAGGTCCCCTAGAACTGGAGTTATAGACAGTTGTGAGCTGTCATATGGGTGCTGGGAATTGAACCCAGGCCCTCTGGAAGAACAGTCAGTGCTCTTAAACACTGAGCCATCTCTCCAGCCCCTAGAAAGACATTTTTTAACCAAAAAAAAAAAGAAGAAGAAGAAGAAGAAGAAGAAGAGGAGGAGGAGGAGGAGGAGAAGGAGGAGGAGGAGAAAGAGGGAAGAAGGAAGGAAGGAGGGCAGGGAAAAGGCTCTTCAGCTGGTGTGGTGGCACACACCTTTGATCCCAGCACTCAGGAGGCAGAAGCAGATGACTATCTGTGAGTTCAAGTCCAGCCTGGTCTACAGAGTGAGTTCCAGGACAGCCAGGGCTACACAGAGAAACCCTGTCTCAAAACTATTTGCCAGTGCTTAGGAAAACTTTATCTTTTATGAGTAGCCTCTTGGTTTGACAGGCCACCTTGCTAGACTCACTTTGTAGATATTTTCGGTTCTAGACTTCCTGACTGACAAGTGTATTGTCTACACTTTTTTTTTAAAGGCTTATGCAGACTCAAGTAAAGATTGGCTGACACAGAAGTTCACAGAACTCAGATTACTCCTTGATGAAGAGGAAGTACTAGCCAAAAAATTCATCGATAAGAACACACAGCTCACCCTCCAGGTGTACAGGGAGCAAGCAGAGTCTTGCAGGAAGCAAATTGAGGCCATGGATGATTTCTCTACTAGGGTGTGGGTCATCAGCCTGGAGCCCAACCCAGTCCAGCTGCTGCAGGTACAGCTGGGCTTTCTGATCTTACAGCTGCCACCAGCTACCCATAATGCACCTGGGTCACTGTGGCATCAAACATGGTCTTTACACACCGGGGAACAGCACAGGGGTTTCCCTGGCTAGTGTGTAGACTTTATTGCCACCACACAGGTGGTCAGGGAGTGTACACTATTAAGATAACTAATATATATCTTGAACTACAAATAGTCCTAACAGTACCATTTCCCAGGGCCCCCAAATTGCAAGCACTTTGTGAATTATCTTAGTGTTTTATTGCTATGAAGAGACACAATGACCATGGCAACTCTTTTTGTTTGTTTGTTTGTTTGTTTTTGTAGCCCTGGTTGGCCTGGAACTAGCTCTGTAGATCAGATTGGCCTCTAACACACAGAGCTCCACCTGTCTCTGCCCACTGAGTGCTAAGATTAAAGGTGTGTGCCACCACTGCCTGGCTGACTGTGGCAACTCTTATAAAGGAAAACATTTAACTGGGGCTGGCTTACAGTTTCAGAGGTTTAGTCCATTGTCATCATGGCAGGAAGCATGGCAGCGTGCAGGCAGATACGGTGCTGAAGAAGTAGCTGAGAGTTCTACATCTAGATCCAAAGGCAGCAGGAAGACTATGAGACACACTGGGCCTGGCTTGAGCATCTGAAACCTCAAAGCTCACCCCAGTGACACACTTCCTCCAACAAGGCCACACCCACTCCAACAAGGCCACACCTCCTAGTCCCTCTCAAGTAGTGCCACTCCTTGATGACCAAGTATTCAAATATATGAGCCTATGGGGGCCATTCTTGTTCAACCAACACATGAATCATAGCTCAAATATTTACTAGAGATCTGTAGTACAGCTTCTGGGAGGTAAGATGTGGGGCTAAGGGAAGTAGGACTCACTGAAGCTCACACTCTGGTAGGATCAGAACCTGGGCCTGGTCAGGGACAGTAAAATATGCCTATAATCCCAGCATCTTGGAGGTAGAGGTACGAGGGTCGGGAGTTCAGGGTAAGCCTAGGCTCCATAAAACCCTGTCTCAACAATACAAGATAAAACAGAATGGAACCCAGGTCTGCAAAGATTGAGTGCATCTGCACTGAGGCCGACCCTCACAGTGGCCTGGACTTTAATGCCATGGCCTGGTTATCCTCCTTGCTCAGGCCCTCCGAGGGACCCCATGGGAAGGGAAGGGAGGGGGGAGGAAAGGGAAAGAGGGGGAAAGGAGGAGGAAGGGGTACCAGCAGCTCCATTCACCTCCTATCTCAGGCTGCTGCACAGTCTCCCCAGGGCACTGCTATGTGCTACAGCTCATCCTGACCACGGTGGCCAGGCAGAATGGGTCCCGACTTGCTGCGTTTCTTCTTGGGTGTGCAGTAGAGGCTAGACGCAGCTTGCAGCCCCTGGAGCCATCTTGACCCTGTGCCCGTCTACACAGGCATATATAGCCAATAAGTCAGAGATGGGACAGCAGATGAGGCCCTCGGAGCTGAGCCACCCGGTGCCCCTGTCCTTCGAGCCGGTCAAGAACTTCTTTAAGGAGTTTATGGGAGCCATCCAGGACACTTTACAGACACCAATGGACACTCGCCTGAAGGAAAGTGAGTTGCCTACAGACTTGGAGTCCTTACTCCCTGCAGCCCGTCATGGTGAGGGACTCAGGGTGGCAGGAGCTGGAGGCAGCTGGTCACATTGCATCTGCACCCGGGGAAGCAGAGGGAGATGGGTGCTGGTGCTTGGCTTGCTCTCGCCTTTCTATCCAGCGTGGAACCCCAGCCCATGGAGTAGCATTTCCTACGATGGCCCCTCCCATCTAGAGACTCTCCTGAAGATCTCCCCAGAGATTTGTTTCATGACGACTTCAGCCCCAGCAACTTGACAGTCATAAACCAGAGAAGCGGAGGCAGCGAACAACTGAAGTCATGGCTTTCCCGCATGAGGATGCCCTGGCTGGGCAGTTAGGGGCTCCTGGCTTAACGCCCACCCCACCCCACCTCCAATACTTGGAATGAAACCTAGGGTCTCAAGCATGCTAGGCAAGCACTCTGCCACTGAGGCACATCCTCAGCTCTCTTTTTATTTTGAGAGAGTCAAGTTGCACAGGCTGGCCTTGGCCTTTCAATCCTCCTGACTCAGTCTCCCGAGGAGATTGCAGGTGTGTGCCACCATGCCCCATGCCAACTCATCCTTATCAACGGACGCCACCTCTGCCTTTCCGGAGCCGGTGGCCCGCCTGCCGCTCTCCAGCCACCACTTCCAGGGTCTGCTCACACCAATACCTTACTGGCTCCTACCCTTCCTTCCTCTTGTGCCCAGGGCAGTCAACTGTCCCTGCAGGTGGCTGACACAGCTGTACACACACCAGAGGCCTTTCTACCGACTCCAGCTCACTCCTCTCTCTGTCACCTCACCTCTGCCACCTTGTTCCACGTTTCTTGCTCAGCCTGCTTTCTTATGCCACCCAGGTCGGCCTGCCCAGGGGTAGCATCACCCACAGTGGCCTGGGTGCTTCCACATCAATCGTTAATCAAGAAAATGTCCTCCAGTACCAGGCATGGTGGCACACACCTTCAATCTCAGCAATCGGTGTGTGTGTGTGAGGGGCAGAGGCAGACAGAGCTCTGTGAGTTCCAGGCCAGCCTGCTCTACCTAGCAAGTTCTAGGACAGCCAGGGATACACAGAAAAACTGTCTCAAAAAACAGAGAGAGAGAAAGGGAAAAAGGAAATGTCCTACAAACTTTTCTACAGGCCAGTCTGATGGTGGCATTTTCTCAGCGGAGGCTCCTCTTCCTGGATAACTCCATCTTGTGTCAGTGTGACAAAAAGTCACCAGAATAAGAAGCTCAGGGCTTTGAGAGTGACGGGCAGAAGGAAGTTTTCTAGAGTCAGGGGAGAGAGAGCCCCGGGAGATGTTTGAGCTCCCTGGTGATCTCATGTGACTGACTCTAGCATTCTGAGAGGGGTGAGGCCTTTGCCCAGGTGATGAAGGAGGCCTTGTGGACAAGACCCAGGCAGGGGTCCCCAAGGAGGTGTTTCCTAAGGGGTCCTCTTGCTGGAACAACCTCCCACATCTGCTCTTCTGAGATGAGAACTGGACCTCTCTGCAGGCTTAGCGGGGCTTTGTGTGTGTGATCAACTTTACCCTTTTGATGCTTTATTAGTAGCGTATATTAATTATACATAAAAATAGGTTTCATTATGACATTTTCACACATGCACATATTTTGGCCATATCCTCTCCCATTTCCCCCTCTTTCTTTCTCTCTCTCTCTCTTTTTTTTTTTTTTTTTGTTTTTGTTTTTGTTTTTGTTTTTGTTTTTCGAGACAGGGTTTCTCTGTGTAGTTTTGCGCCTTTCCTGGAACTCACTTGGTAGCCCAGGCTGGCCTCGAACTCACAGAGATCTGCCTGCCTCTGCCTCCTGAGTGCTGGGACTAAAGGCGTGCGCCACCACCGCCCGGCTTCTCTCTCTCTTTTTAAGATTTATTTTTTATTTTATGTGTAGGGGTGCTTTGCCTGAATGCTTGACTGTGCATGCACGCAGTGCCCGAGGAGTCAAAAGAGGGCATAAGACCCTCTGGAACAGACGGTTGTGAGCCAGCTTGTGGGCGCTGGGAATCAGACACAGGTCCACAGCCAGGGCTCTTAATGGCCGAGCCATCTCTGCAGGCCCCCATTACCCTCTCTTGCCCCCTTCCATTCCTAATGATTCTCTTCTCTGCCTAACTAGTTCTCCCTTCGGCTTTCGTGTGTGTATGTGTGTGAGCGTGTGTGTGTGTGTGTGTGTGTGTGTGAGCGTGTGTGTGTGAGTGTGTGTGTGTGTACCAATGAATTTAGTTAGAGCTACTTACAGGAGCTGCTTTGGGGAAGGCTGCCTCCAGTGCTGTCCTCCAGTGCTGTCCTCCAGGGCTGTCCTCCAGGGCTGTCCTCCCTCCAGTGCTGTCCTCCAGGGCTGTCCTCCAGTGCTGTCCTCCAGGGCTGTCCTCCAGGGCTGTCCTCCAGTGCTGTCCTCCAGTGCTGTCCTCCAGGGCTGTCCTCCAGTGCTGTCCTCCAGGGCTGTCCTCCAGTGCTGTCCTCCAGGGCTGTCCTCCAGGGCTGTCCTCCAGGGCTGTCCTCCCTCCAGTGCTGTCCTCCAGGGCTGTCCTCCAGGGCTGTCCTCCAGGGCTGTCCTCCAGGGCTCTCCTCCAGTGCTGTCCTCCAGTGCTGTCCTCCAGGGCTCTCCTCCAGTGCTGTCCTCCAGTGCTGTCCTCCAGGGCTGTCCTCCAGGGCTGTCCTCCAGGGCTGTCCTCCAGTGCTGTCCTCCAGGGCTGTCCTCCAGTGCTGTCCTCCAGGGCTGTCCTCCAGGGCTGTCCTCCAGGGCTGTCCTCCAGGGCTGTCCTCCTCCAGGGCTGTCCTCCAGTCCTCCAGGCTGTCCTCCAGTGCTGTCCTCCAGTGCTGTCCTCCAGGGCTGTCCTCCAGGGCTGTCCTCCAGGGCTGTCCTCCAGGGCTGTCCTCCAGTGCTGTCCTCCAGGGCTGTCCTCCAGGGCTGTCCTCCAGTGCTGTCCTCCAGGGCTGTCCTCCAGGGCTGTCCTCCAGTGCTCTCCTCCAGGGCTGTCCTCCAGGGCTGTCCTCCAGTGCTGTCCTCCAGTGCTGTCCTCCAGGGCTGTCCTCCAGGGCTGTCCTCCAGGGCTGTCCTCCAGGGCTGTCCTCCAGGGCTGTCCTCCAGTGCTGTCCTCCAGTGCTGTCCTCCAGTGCTGTCCTCCAGGGCTGTCCTCCAGGGCTGTCCTCCAGTGCTGTCCTCCAGTGCTGTCCTCCAGGGCTGTCCTCCAGGGCTGAGAGCTGAGACTGGCCCCTGCTGCCACCAATGAGGAGCTGTTGTGTTGGGGTCTGCCCCCCCCCCCCAGAGTTTGTATCTTTTTCTAAGTTTGCACGTGATTCTTGCTCCTGCTCTGTCTCGCTTTGCGTGTTTGTCTGTGCTGCCGGCCTGAGCCCCGGCGTTCACATCTCCCGATTCCTTACAGACGTCAACTGCCAGCTTTCGGGCTCCTCCAGCACCAAGCCAGGCACCTTGTGGAAAACCAGCTCTTCACCCGAGAGATCACTCTTCTTGAAATGTAAGACCCGGGAGTGGGGGAAAGGGGTTGGGTGAGGAGCAAAGGTAGAGGAGGGACAGGAAATGAGCCCCCCTCCCCACTTCCTGTTAGGAGACTTGTTTCCAAACAAGGTTTTAAAAATATTTTTGCTGGGTGTGGTTCCATACTTTTTTTTTGGGGGGGGGGGGTTCAAGACAAGGTTTCTCAGTGTATCCCAGCTGTCCTGGAACTTACTTTGTAGACCGGGCTATCCTTGAACTCAAGATCTGCCTGCCTCTGCCTCCCAAGTGCTGGGATTAAAGGTATAAACCACCAAGGCCTGGTGTCCATACAATTTTTAATCCCAGTACTCAGAGGCTCAGGGAGGAAGATCTCAAATTCTAGGCTAGCCTTGGCTATAGAGTAGGTGTTAAGCCTCAAATTTGGTTCAGATGGCTAACTGAGGTACCTATTAAAATATCAAAGCAGAGCTGGGCAGTGGTGGCGCACACTTTTAATCACAGCACTCGGGACGCAGAGGCAGGTGGATTTCTGTGAGTTCAAGGCCAGCATGGTTTACAGAGCAAGTTCCAGGAAAGGCTCCAAAAGCTACACAGAGAAACCCTGTCTGGAAAAACCAAAAAATAAAAATAAAATAAAGCGGTATTATTATTATTATTATTATTATTATTATTATTATTATTATTATTTGGCATAGCTAGAATATATACAACATGGTATCATGCTAAACATACTTTTTTTTTTAAAGATTTATTTATTATGCAGACAGTATAGTGTTTTGTCTGCATGTATGCCTGCATGCCAGAAGAGGGCACTAGATCTCATTATGGATGGTTGTGAGCCACCATGTGGTTGCTGGGAATTGAACTCAGGACCTCTGGAAGAGCAGCCAGTGCTCTTAACTTGTGAGCCATGTCTCCATCCAGCCCCCATACATACTGTTTTATAATCTGTTTTCATTTACTGGAAAATTGTGAACCATCTCTTATTTGTTCCCCTAAAAATTTATAGAAGTAGGAGTAGAGAAATCTCAGTGATGGAATGCTGGCCCGATCGATGTGTGAGGCACACCTGGGTTTAAATTCCCAGCATCACAGCAAGTGAGAGCAAGAAGGAGGAAAGAGAGATAAAGAGGAAGACAAAGGAAATTATATGTGTAGTGCAGGCATTGTGAAGAAAATTAGAGATTACAAACAAAAAGAAAACAGCCATCTCCCAGGATAACTTCCATCAGCGTTTCCACAGATTGCTTCTTCAGACATTTAAAAATACTGTGTTGCCAGGCAGTGGTAGCACACACCTTCAGTCCCAGAACTCACTGGGGAGGCAGAAGCAGGCAGATCTCTGAGTTCAAGGCCAACCTGGTCTACAGAGTGAGTTCCAGGACAGCCAGGGCTACACAGAGAAACCTTGTCTAGAAAAACCAAAAAAAAAAAAAAAAGAAAAACAAAAACTAAAAATTGTGTCAGGTATTTTAAAGCAGCACCAAGTTACAACCTTTTGTAACTTTATGTGATAGTATAGCAACCATGCGCCATTTCAATAATGCTCTTTCAAAGGCCACCGAGTATCAACACATTAATTTTCATCAAGACAAGCAGTTTTTACTCATTACTTATGCTTACAATAACCCTATTTAAAGCTGCTGTTACATTCTACTCTCTTCTTTATCTTCATTATTCTGTTTGTTCATTTTTGAAACAGGGTTTCACTCTGTAGCCCAAGTGAGTTTCAAACTTAAATCAGGTGGGCCTACCTCTAAACCATCAATTTTCTCTTCAATTAGTGAATGAGTGGATAAATATGCCTTATTTTCTGCATATATTCAGGAGTAATTTCTCAAAACGGAATCAATGAGCACATGTTTTTAAAAGAAATGTTTGAAAAATAAAATGCACTCCAAGGAAATTTCCTGCAAAAGGAAATGTTACTTCACCTCCCTCAGACGGAGAAGTTGAAACTTCTAGAAGTCTTCCTCGTGACTCCTCATTTACTAAGCCAAAAGGACGGCTACTGTTCCAACTTCTAACTCTTTAGCCTAGAAAAAGCCAGCCTCAGAGTCTGGAGAGATGGCTCAGTGTTTCAGATAGCCACTGCTCTAGTGCAGGATCCCGGAGTCGGTTCCCAGCTCCCACATGGAGGCTCTAATGCCAGTGCGGGGCACCTGTCGCCCTCTTCAGACCGCTACAGGTACTGCACATGTTGCACTGTGATGGACATTAAAAAATACTCATGCCTTTAGCTAGAGTTTTCCTGCCTTGCCCACAGTCAGGACAAATCTCTGTCACCCGCCAGTCCCACAGCGGCAGACCCAACCAAGTAAACACAGAGACTTATATTGCTTACAAACTGTATGGCCATGGCAGGCTTCTTGCTAACTGTTCTTATAGCTTAAATTAATCCATTTCCATAAATCTATACCTTGCCAGGTGGCTCGTGGCTTACCGGCATCTTCACATGATGCTTGTCATGGTGGCGGCTGGCAGTGTCTCCTTTTCCCTTCCTGTTCCCTTAATTCTCCTCTCTGTTAGTCCCACCTATACCTGGCCACTGGCCAGTGTTTTATTTATTGACCAATCAGAGCAACAGATTTGACATACAGACCATCCCACAGCACATGCCCATAAAAAAATAAGATTTCAGGATCACCACTGAAATACGTTTGATATGGTTCAAGAATATGCCAGTATGTTTTAAAAAGCAGATTGCCTAAGAATATGCATGGCACGATACCAATACTAGGACCAAGCATAACCCTCAAAGTTAAGGGATAAAAGGGACATGCAACCGAGTCCTAAGAGTTATGGGATTTTCTATCTTTCTTTCAGTTTTTGAGACAGGGTCTCTTTGTGTAGCCCTGGCTGTTCTGGAACATACTATGTAAACCTCGCTCGCTATGTTGGCCTCAAACTCACAGAACCGCTGCCTCTGCCTCCCCAGTGGTGGGATAAAGGTGTGCTCCACCTTTCTCGGCAGTAAGTTTTTTGTTTTTGTTTTTGTTTTTGTTTTTGGGGGGGTGGGGAGGGGAGGGTCGGTTTTGGTTTTTCAAGCCAGGGTTTCTCTGTGTAGCCTTGGCTGTCCTGAAACTCACTTTGTAGACTAGGCTGGCCTCAAACTCAGAGATCTTCCTGCCTCTGCATACCGAGTGCTGGGATTTGTTTTTGTTGTTGTTGTTTTTTTGTTTTTGGTTTTGGTTTTTGGTTTTTCGAGACAGGGTTTCTCTGCGTAGCTTTGCGCCTTTCCTGGAGCTCACTTGGTAGCCCAGGCTGGCCTCGAACTCACAGAGATCCGCCTACCTCTGCCTCCTGAGTGCTGGGATTAAAGGCGTGGGCCGCCGCTGCCGCCGCCGCCACCACCACCACCTGGCTTACTTTATTATTATTATTATTATTATTATTATTATTATTATTATTATTATTTTAATTAGCAATAAATTCCACAATCCAAAGTCAAGCCGTATAGAGTGTGTAATAAGCCTTCTATCACAGCACTTGGGAGGCAGAGGCAGGTGGATCTCTGTGAGTTCGAGGCCAGCCTAGTCTACAGAGCTAGTCCAGGACAGGCTCCAAAGCTACAGAGAAACCTTGTCTCGAAAAAACAAACAAACAAGCACCACCAACAACAAAATAAGCCTTCTATCTTTCCCTCTGGCCTGGCCCAATAGCTTCGGATACCTACCCCAGGCTGGGGATCAGGACAGGAAAAGGGATGGAGTGGGCGGGGCCTCGTGGGCTCGGGGCCCCGCCCACCTTTCCGACGGCAGTCTCTCCCGCTCCCTCCGCAGACGCCCGCACGCCTACGCTGGACCCGGACACGATGCACAGTCGCCTGCGTCTGTCGACGGACGGACTGACCGTCCGCCTCGCGCTGCTGGGCCGCCTGGGGCCGCGCCCCACGCCACAATTCGACGCCCTGCGTCAGGTGCTGGGCCGCGACGGCTTCGCAGCCGGACGCCACTACTGGGAGGTGGACGTGCAGGAGGCGGGCGTGGGCTGGTGGGTGGGCGCCGCCTACCCGTCGCTGCGGCGCCACGGGGCCACCGCCGCCTCCCGCCTGGGCTGCAACCGCGAGTCGTGGTGCGTGAAGCGCTACGACCTGGAGTACTGGGCCTTCCACGACTGCCAGCGAAGCCGCCTGCGGCCCCGCCGCGACCCCCACCGGCTCGGCGTCTTCCTGGACTACGAAGCCGGCGTTCTGGCCTTCTACGACGTGGCGGGTGGCATGAGCCATTTGCACACCTTCCACGCTGTCTTCCAGGAGCCGCTCTACCCGGCCCTGCGCCTCTGGGAGGGGGCCATCAGCATCCCCCGGTTGCCCTAGGCGAGCATGCTTCCTTTCCCAGGCTAGTCTACAGGCTTCGTTCAGGCAACACCACGCTGCCCGTGTCTGGGACACCATCATGCAGCGCCTAGAGCCTCCCGGCACACAGTAGGCACACAGTAAATTTCAGTGAAAGTTTCCTAACAGAGGCACTTCATCTCCTTAAAGGCCCCCATTTGAGCCCACTGCTCTCCAGCCACTTAAGATTGATTGCCCGGGTCACCTCAATCCAGAGCACTTGAAAGGGTTCCTCGTCTCCTGCCCTGCATCCCTCTCCCATCTTCATCTTCTACACTAAAACCAGGGTGAGCAACCTGAAACTTAGCTCGGTCTCTTGAGAGGTACAAGAACAAAACAGGAAAGCCTTTCTCCTTAGCCTTCCCAGCCTGCTCTTTGATGGCCTACCCTGGCAGTCTTTTCAAACACGCTTCAGTCAGAAGCTAGTTCACAGCTTTGCACCTTTTTTATTTTTATTTTTTTTTTTTATATTTTAATTTTTCCCCGAGATAAGGTTTCTCTGTGTGTAGCTTTGAAGCCTGTCCTGGATCTTGCTCTTGTAAACCAGGCTGGCTTCGAACTCGGATCTGCTTGCCTCTGCCTCCCCAGTGCTGGAATTAAAGGCGCCCGCCGCCGCCAGCCAGGCCAGTTTTGCATCTTAAACCATCTCTGCTGGTCTCACTCCTCAGGTTTATCTGCCCCAAGAAGCCACCTCCCCTCCCCCAACAAACAAACAAAACACCTACGAGGCTGTCATTCCAGCTGCTTTCTAAGAACATCTGTGTTCTTTCCTTCCAAAAACGGTTTGGAAAGTACCCTTCCCGGCAAAGAATGATCAGGAGGCATCTACTCACAGGAGGAGGAACTATCGAGAATGGCCCAGAGGTCGACCTGACAGGACATAGCTAACATGGGAGATGGTTACTTGATACTACATCGCCTTCATTCACAAGAGACCAAGAGCTCTTCCCACACGCGCACCACTGCAGGGTCCAAGCCCGGCCTCTCTTAACGATTGTATCGAGTGTTGTTACACGTAGTTGCACACGCACACTTGATCCTTACATCCCTCCAAGGTGGGAAGTGATCCCACTGTACACGTGGCAGAGTCGGTACACTTGCGTCTGTTGACTGGCCAAGATAACGGAAGCAGTGTTGCAGTCAGGGTCTGCGCTCCCGCCGGGCTGTACTGTGGACATGGCGTCTTCCTCTCAGTAGTAGCTGCCTCAGGTTTTTGTTTTTGTTTTTTTTTTTCACCTACTTCCTTGGGCCGAACCTACCTCTAGATTACTTTCCCTGGTCTCTGAAACGGGTTTCACACCCTTCACAGGGATGGGATTGTTTTGAGAGGCTGTACTTTGAGTATAAAGCACAGAGACTGCTTCTGGGCCAAGGTTTGTGCTGACTGAAAGGCTAGTTTCCCATCAGCTGTGTGGCCTTGGGCAACACACTTTCTACTGTGACCCCCACCTGTAAAATGTGAGTTACTGACGGGAAGCTCAAACGGGCCAAAGCTAATGAAATCGCCTTAATAACTGTCGGGCCAGGGTCTGTTAGCATCTCCCGCAGATTCTCCCTTGTACCTGTCAGAGTGCTGGACCATGGACACCCGGCAGCCATGTTCTTGAAGGTAGAAAGCATGTGTCGTGATGCTCTTAGTTTCGCAGAATTTAACTCAAAGGTGAACCACAAATTATCTTCCCATGGTGCCTGGGCTAGAACCAGTGGCCTTGCACATCCTAAGCGTGTGTTCCATGGAGCTATACTACAGCCCCAGCAGATGGTTTTTAAGAAAAAGGCTTAGTCCAGGCCAGCCCTGAGGGAAATGGAGGAGACAGCTCTGTCTCAAATGTCCAGCTTCAAGGGCCAGGGAGTGTGGGACTTAAGAATGTTCTGAGCCTGGGCTAGGCAGGGGCTGGCTCTTCAGAGGGTTCTCAGGCCTCCTGGGGCCACTTGCTGTGATTTCTGGGCACTGTCTCCCAGAAATGCTCATGTATCATTTCCTTTGGGCACATGGTTTCAGTCCATGTTGACTAGAGACAACCATATTTTTAAATGACAAGTTTTCTAATATATGTGTTAATAAAATACGAATACCCCCTTGTAACTGTGTTCTTCATTGGGAGTCAGGTGCATAGCATACAGGCCTGGATAAGACCTCATTCACCCGCCATCCCCTTCACAGATTTCTTGAAATAGTCAGCGGGTCCTAAACTGAACACTTTCCAGTGATGGGGAGCTCACTACTCATGAAGATAGCCAAGTTCTTTTCCTCCTTCATTTTGAAGGGATGGAGGGACCTTAAGTATCACGGTACATGTGGAGGTCAGGGGACAACTGGTGGAGGTCAGTTTTATCCTTCCACCACGTGGGTTCTGGGGATCAAATTCAGGTTATCAGGATGACAGCCATCTACCTGCTGGGCCATCTCAATGGCCCCTACATTTTTCATGGGAGCAACCCAACTCGCGGCCACAAATGCTGTGGGACATGTTAGTGGTCATCCTTTAGCACCAGGGAAGCCTCCTGTGGCCTCTGGCCTTAGAGAATTCAGGGCTCTTTTGCCTACAGCGCCATCTGGTCTGCCCCCAATCCTACGTTGTCAGTGACATTGGCCTTGTGGTAACCCCACACAGGTGTCAGCGGATGGAAGAGTCCGGTGTTGTGAGGACAGCCTGCTCCAGACAGCATGGTGTTTATGGTAGGGCATGATTGTGAGTGGAGGGCCCAGGCCAGGTTCTATCGTGTTCTGATCAGAAATTTTCTAGGGGGTGGGGGGATGAAGGGTGGGGAGGCTGGTGAGATGGTTCAGAGGGTCAAGGTGCTTGCCTCCAAGCCCGACAACCTGAATTCAACCCCCAGGGTCCATGTGGTGGAAGCAGAAAAGCAATCCCTAAAACCTGTCCTCTGACCTCTACAGAGCGCACACCACCCAGACACACACACACACACACAAAATGTAGAGGCTGGAGAGGGGTCTCCGTGGTTAAGAGTGCTGGCTGCTCTCGCAGAGGGACCCGAATTCAGTTTCCACCAAGCACATGGCGGCTCACATCTGTATCCACTCCACGAGACTGAACACTGCCCTCTGGCTCCTGGCAGCACCAGTCACACGTGTGATGCACAGACACACGTGCAGGCAAGATCATACACACAAATGTAGAAAAGAGCAACTGAATCCTTGGCTCACCACTGAGCCCTCCTACCAAACCTTCACCTTCCAGCTTCCGGGCAGCCCCTAAGCCCGCACAGTGCATCCCTCAGCCACTGCTCAATCTACAAGGCTGAACTAGCTGTACCTTCTGGGAGACTTTGCAGGTCAGTGCCCCACTGCTCCACAGTGAAGATCAGCTCAGTGGACCCTGTCTGTGGAAGGTCAGGGGCCAGCACTGCACAGCTCACCGGCAAGTGCTTAGGCGTGTCTGTCTTCCAAACTTCCGAAGTTTTCCAACTGTGAGCAGGCTGGGAATGTGCCTAGATACCAGTCCAGCTCAAACCAGAACACCCCTCACCCCCACCACCCCAGAAGTTATTCTAGGTTCCAAGAGAAGGGAAATCCTAATCCACAAACCTCTCAGGGCTAACTGTGCACTGAGACTTGAATATACACTTTCAAATAGGAATGATACAGCAAATAACATGAGACTGGGCCTGAGAGGCGATGGATGGTTCCGTGGTTAAGAGCTCAAACTGAGGTTGCAGAGAACTCAAGTTTGGGACCCAGCACCCATATCAGGCAGCTCAACTTCTTATGACTCCAGCTCTAGGGGATTCAACACCCATGGACTCTGCGCGCGCATGCGCGCGCACGCACGCACACACACACACACAAGTAAATACAGGTCACATGTGGCGGTGCACACCTTTAATTTCAGCACTCAGGAGGCAGAGGCAAGCAGATCTCAGAGTCTGAGTCCAGTCTGGTCTACATAGCAAGTTCCAGGACAGCCAGGGATATATAGAGAGTGAGATCCTGTCTCAGGAAAAAAATATATTGTTTTTTTTCTTTTTCTTTTCTTTTTTTTTTTTTTAAATAAAATGAAGACAAGAAGATATTTGAAAAGAACAAAATGATTAATCTCAGCATTGATCCAAAGAACAACGTGAAATGTGACAATGAACCTCTATAAAAAGTTCATGAAGCTTGAAGAAGTTGAACAATGGAGTCTTTGTGTCTGGGTTTGTAATCTGTCATATGTGACAAGACACTCTGGTGATTATGGCAGGGATGATTTCTGCATTCCTCCTCACACTTAAGAGGTGCAAGCTCCACACCCCACATGGCACCCCCTTATTCAGACTGTGTTCTTCCCTGCTTCACATCTGCCTCCTACAGCTGTCTCACTGACCGACGGCCCCATGGGTTAGCATGCACCTGCCTCATCTGAGGACAAGCCCTCTGAGAAGAGACTGGCTGCTAGAGCCATGTCCCTAGGCCTCTGGTGGTGACACCGAGCATACCCTGAGGATTTGACAAAGGGAAATCACCTGCTCTCTCCCAACCTTTACTCAGAGACAGGAGTCCAGTCTTGCTTCTGCCCACAGGGCCTCAGACAGTCTAATGCAAAGGGACCACTGTTCAGTACTCTGAGGAACCCAGGCCAAAAGGGGTAGGAGGGAAGTCAGCTGTCTGTGAGGAATCAAGACCTCAGCTTCCTGGAGCTGCTTTGTAGGGTGGGGATATGAAGGATTAAGACAACAACGAGCCACACAGAAAACCTAAAGGAGCTACTTTTGCTCTGGGCCGCCTTCTCTGGCTGGACACCTCAGAGCAGAACGGCCTCATTGGCTCTTCCTTTTCTGAAGGGCTGGACAGAGGAGGCCACTGTGACAAGGAGGCCTGGAGGTCAACACGCCTGCCCCCTGCCCCCAGCACACGGGGCGGTCACAGCAGGGCGGCTGAGAAGCTGGGGGGGGGGGACGGGACGGGGGACGACGACACGACAGGACACGGACACTTTATTTAAGACTTGATTTTCTTGCTGTGACTTTCCACAGAGTCTTCCATGATTGTATCATCCTCTTCAACAGTGACCAGCACCTTCTTGCCCACTAGGTTGAAGATGTCTTCAGGAGGATAGCCTTTGGGCTCCCCCACCTTCACAGTGAGCATGTCCAGGGTCAGGATGGTGCCTTCTGGGATTCTCACTTTGGCCACCACAGACTTGCCCAGCTGTGGACACAGGAAGGTCAGTGTGAGATCCTGGAAGGAAGTCCTGGGACCTTCCCAGCAGGGACGTTACCCACCACCACCATGCCCAGGGCAGCACCTCACAGAAGGAAAGTCACGCCAGGGTCGGGTGACATCACAGACCAAGACAACTAAGGACAGGCTCGGGCTGTGTCGTCAGGTAGACCCTGCTTCAACCCCTGTTGGCCTGCGTGCTGTGTTGGGTGTCCCTGGCACCTTGTCAGAATACTAACAGAGATAGAGCGTGCTGTGATCACTTCTGTCCCCGTCTAGTCACCATCTTACGGGAAAACCGAGGTCAAGAGAAGGCGGGCAGCTTGGCCAAGCTGCCAATAACCACGGTAAGGACCTAAAGGGGGAAACTCCTGAGTCCTGGTCCAGCGTGTGTACAACCCTGTTGCCACTTTGTTCTATTAAACAGGGTTATGGAGGGCTCATGACAAGGGAGGGGACAGACAGGACAGGCAGATGTGGAGACCAAGGGCTGGCTCACACCCATCGTCTCTGCCTCCCCACAAATACTGTGAAGCGGCCTTTGTTACCCTCCAGTTTACACATAAGAGCCTCCGAGTTCTAATTCTGCTTGGAACTTAGCACCAGGTATCATACTGTGGCCCTTGCTGTGTGTCACCCTCCACTTTGAGCACTGCGCGTCACACCCAACCCTGTAACTCCCACTTCATTTGCTGTCACCCTCTTTTACTGCTGACTTCCCCGTACAGGCGCACCCGTAATGGTGGGGGGGGGGGGCAGAGCGCAGCAGGTGGTCTCCCACGGAATAAAAGATGACAACGTTTCTCACGTACACACAGTGTCTGGCCTCTGCCCTGACCCATACAACTGCAGGGGAGGCGTCCTGCACCTAGAACTCCTAGGCCTCCTGGCTCTAAACTCACAAGGGCAGAAAGGTCCAGGCCTCAGGCTCACCATCACTGCCCACCAGCCCCACACAATGCCCCCTTGTACTTAGGACTGCCCAAGCTCTCTTTTTAATGCCTCAGAGTATGCCTACTCCAAGTGACCAGGCTTGGCCATCTTAAGACTTCACTCTGCAGCTCCTAGGGTTCGGATCCCTGAGGTCACAGGCTTCAGAGACTTAGTGGGAAAGCTAATGTGACCAGAGGTGGCTGAAAAGCCTGAATTGCTCTTATGTAACACACTAACACACACACACACACACACACACACACACACACACACACACCACTCCCATAGCCTGACGATGCTCAGAAAGGCTGGGCCCAGTCAGGCAGCACCCACCTTCTCGTTACAGGCCATCTCGCAGGGCAGCAGCTGCTTGGCTGGAGAGCCTAGTGCCCGCTCCACCAGGCGCACAGAGCGTACCAGCTCTGCCAGTTCTCCGGGCTCCAGCGAGGCTGAGTGGTCACTCCCCTTCCAAGTTTTGTCCAGAGTTATGTGACGTTCCAACACCTTGGCCCCCAGAGCCACGGCAGCCACAGATATGGCGATGCCTGTCTCGTGTCCAGAATACCCGACGGGAATGTCGGGAAAGAGTTTCTGGTATTCCTGTAAAATAGAAAAGGGTCTGGTTACCCTTCTAGGGCTTCACACACGTTCTCTTAGTCAGAGAGATCTGAATGGCACCCCATTTCGGCCACTCCTGGGCAGAGCAGTCAGGGGTGAGACTGTAAGGCAGGCACCTCTGAGCCCCCGCTTTGTGGGAAGAATAAAAGTGCCCGTTGAGGGTTGCTGGGAACAGGGAGGTCATCAGAGAGCGGGGAGCCTCAACTGAGACAATGCCTCCAGAAGATCTGGCTGGAGGGCATTTTCTTACTTAGTGATCATTGGAGGAGGGCCCAGCTCACTGTGGGTGGTGCCATCTCTGGGCTGGTGGTCCTGGGTCCTATAAGGAAGCAGACTGAGCAAGCTATGGGGAGTAAAGCCACTAAGCAGCGCCCCTCCATGGCCTCTGCATCAGCTCCTGCCTCCAGGTTCCTGCCCTGTTTGAGTTCCTGTCCTGACTGCTTTTGATGATGAGCTGTTACGTGGAACTGTGAGTGAAATCAACCCTTTGCTCCCCAAGTTATTTGGTCATGGTGTTTTGCTGCAGCAATAGACACCCTAACTAAGACACCCACCATAGTGTAAAAGTTACTGCTGGCATTGAGAATGCCTTCTGTGGTCATCAAGACAGCTCAGAGGGTGAAGGCAAGCACCTGCCTGTGGTGATATTGTGTCCCCCAATATATTGTGCACCCTAATAAACTTATCTGGGGTCAGAGAATAGAACAGCCACTAGATACAGAGGCCAGAAAATGGTGGCACTCACGCCTTTAGCCCCAGCACCCAGAGGCAGAGGCGGGCAGTAATGAGTTCAAGACTAGCCTGGTCTACAGAGTGAGTTCCAGGACAACCAGGGTTGCACAGAGAAACCCTGTCTCAAAAAAAGACACCCCCCCCCCAAAAAAAAAGATAGAGAATACAGGACACTAGGCCAAAGAATTCTGCTGTGACTGGGTGGGCTGACAAAGCCACTCTCCATGCAGCGACGTCCAGAATGGAGGACGTGGTAGGACTTCCAGTGAGCAGAAAATCAGAGAGAGAGAGAGCACCTGGAGTCCAAGACACTAAACTATAAACTATTAGTTATATTAATCTATGGAGGCCTTTACTCCCAGCACTTGGGAGGCAGAAGCAGGCAAATCTCTTTGAGTTTGAGGCCAGCCTGGGCTACAGAGGGAGTTATAGGCCAGACAGATCAGTGAGACCTTGCTTTAAAAAAAAAAAAATGACTAAAAAGTATACGAAGACAAATCACGAGGCATGCATGCACACACACACACACACACACACACACACACACACACACACACGAAACTAAAATTGGTGTTATATGTTTTAATATACTGTCCCCTTCTTTGGAATGCTGTATTTCTCTGGCTGCCTGGGTCTACTTTAATTCTGCCACACTAAGAAGACAGGGCCTGTAAATTTGTACAAAGCGTGCCACGGTTGGTTACAATTTTGGTTATAACGAAGGGTAGGGCTGGGGCATGGTTGGCATGCCGTGGCCCTGGGTTCAATCCCCAGCACCGCAAATGAACAGACACCAGGGAAATCGGGTCGGTAAGACCATCACTCCGCGCTCACCGAGATGACGCGCAGGTTGGCATCCTCCGGCTGTAGCGGGTAGGCGCTGGTGCACTGCAGGAAGCAGAAGTTGGGGTTGAGGGGTTTCACGAGCCGATAGACCTGCTTCATGGTGTCCATCGACTGCATCCCACTGGAGATCACCATAGGACGACCTGGAGAAGCAGCACCTTCTTCACAGGGCCCCGACTCCCCCCGACACCTCCTAAGACACCGCGCAGTGACTGATGGGGACCACCACCTCCTCAGCAGCACGCTTCAGCAGAGGGGAGCACACCAGGGGACCCCAGGATCTTGAGGGGAGGAAGAGAGGCGTCTCTGTAGATGGAGAGGCTGCGCAGTGCCGAACAGGCTTCCTCTTAGTCTACAAGTCCTAAAGACTCCAAATTCTGGAACACTCATGGTGGCAAGCATTCTGGGTAAGAGACATACGAGCTGCACAGCACAGCCGAGAGAGGCCAGGAGCTTCCAGCTCTAGTGCCGGCTGGCACAGAACCCTGTCCTCAGGGCTTCTGACTCCTGGCCTATGAAACAAGTACAGAATATCCATCCTGGAGGTAGGACCTGCTGCCACCCCAGGGTTGCGATGAGGGTCAACTGTGATCATTCACTTTTAGGAGGTCCATTTACCAGGTATCAAGTGGAGGCATTAGGGAGGAGATCCCTACAGGGGCCGGCCATGTGGCTCAGTGGTAGAATACTCACATCAGGTGCATAGGACACTGGGTTCAATCCCTAGCACTGACCCAAAATGAAAGAGTAGGTTTCTAAGATGTGTCTCCAAAGCTGGGTGTGGTAGCACCCGGGAGGCAGAGGCAGGCAGATCTCTATAGAGTCTGAAACCAGTCTGGCTACCAGCAAGGTCCAGGCCGGCCATGCTACATGGTGAGACTGTCTCAAAAAAGCAAAACAAAAAGCAAAAACAGACGAGTCTCCATGAACGCTATCATGCTGAGTGGCCACTAGGGGGCAGAAACACAAAGCTTGGACTCCGGTTTGAAGAAAAAAGGCACTTACCTTTCTTGGCTGTCTTCTCCAGATAAGGAAAATTGTTAGTGTCGCCAGATCCAACTTTGAAAAATGGAACATTCAGTTCATGCAGAAACTCAACCGCCATCTACAAAAAAATCAGAGTATCTTTCACCATTGTTCAGAAACACTGCCCTTGGGGTACAGGATACGTACTAGAGGAACCCAGAGCAGGAGACTAGAGAATAGGTCATCATATGTCACCCACCCATCTGTCCAATGCACACCCAGGACTTGCTCTTCATGAGCTGGCCATCCAAGGCTACAAGAATCTGCATGCGGGGAGGGGGGGGGACGGTTCTGGAGAGATGGCTCAGAGGTTAAGAGCACTGGCTGTTCTTCCAGAGGACCTGAGTTCAATTCCCAGCAACCACATGGTGGCTTCCTTCCCCCGGAACTTGTTAACAGATGCAAAAGGGCTGTGTGACCCAGAACCCAGGCAGAGAGAAAGTGACTGGCCCTCAAGGGTCAAAGGACAGAAAGAAGACATTGAATCCTTGCCCAGGGAGCAAATGGAGCAATCTCTGTCCCAGTTTGCCTCACTGGTCATCAGCTGGTCCTTTTGGACCTTGAACTGCGTGTGCTGCCCGCAGGAAAGTCAGCCAGTCACCATTGAGACTCAACACCACGGCGTGACGTTACCCTCAACACTGCAAAGTGGGGTTCATCCGGAAGATTCCAGAAACTGCAAGGTGTCCGGGATAATCTCAGGACTGATGGAGATGGCCAAGCACTTCCCTAGCATGTGTGAGGCCCTGGGTTTGATCCCTAGCACCACACACACACACTACACAGAAAAGTAAAATCTCACATTCTGTTAACTAGCGAGAACTAAGGGTGGATCTCTGTGAGTTGTAGACCAGCTTGGTCTACACAGCAAGTTCCAGGTCAGACAGGATGACATGGTAAGAACCTGTCTCAAAAAGGAAACAAGGGCTGGAGAGCTGGCTCAGTGGTTAAGAGCGCTGGCTGCTCTTACAGAGGACCCGGCACCTGCTTGGGGGTTCACAACCACCTGGAACTCCAGTTCTGGGGGAACCTGATGCCCTCTTCTGGCCTCTGAGGGCACCTGGCATACAAACGGTACACAGACATTTATGCAAGCAAAACATCCATACCACATAAATAAAAATACATTGTGTTTTTAAAAAAATCGAAAAATAAAAGACATCTTTAAATTAACCCACTGTAACAGACCTCCACCCACTTTCCTAGAAGGTTTGGAACCTCTCCAAACACCATGGCTGAGGTCAGTTTAATGTGTCTCGGGACGACTTTATTCTTCGGTACTCAGTTCTCAGTAACACAGGGTGGGAGGTGCTAAGTCAGGGTCTGGGGCTGGAGCTCTGGGTGGAAAGCTTGCCTAGCATATGCAAGACCCTGGGTTCAATGCCCAAAACAATTAGCACCCCACCAAAAAGAAGAGCGCCGAGTCAGCCCGTGCACAAGAATTCGAGGCGTTCTGTAACCTCTCAAGTCCAAAAGACACCATGTCACATGACCCAGGGACTGCTCACCAGGGACACCCCCAGTGTCCCACCATCTCTGCGGCTCTGGCTGCTCTTTCCCTGGGTCCATTTTTTGTTTGTTTGTTCTTTTCTTTTCCCATCCACATTTCCTCTCTTCCCTGCACATGTTACTCTGCTAAACAGCCCTGAGATGGAACTAAATAAATAAATAAATAAATAAATAAATAAATAAATAAATAAATAAAAGAACAAAAATGATCCTTTTTAAACATAATTAATGTTTAGATAATGTTCAACTAGTGGGACGCTGATCCTCTGAGGCATGAGCAGGCAGTGTGGGCTGAGGAGAGGGACCGAGCAATCAGAGCTAAGGAGGCCTAGTGCAGAAAACGAACAAACAAAAACCATTCAAAGATTTACCCACGAGGATTGTGAAATCTGCATGAAATTCTATCATCTTCAAGCTGTTTTTTTTAAATGAGGTGGGGCAGGGGAGTTCCTGCTGGGAGGAAGAGAGCAAGCGCCTCATTTTGCAGCCCACCTGGAGAACCGCTGCCCTCTAGTGGCCATTTTGAAAATTACCACTTTGGCTCATCATCCTGCCACCTCAAGATGCAGCTTCAGGCCCTGCAGCCCTTCAGGACTTGGTCACACGGCACGGTGGATTCTTCCCCGAGGCCTGCTGGCTTCTGACCTGCCCTACTGCGGTTAGACCCTTCCCTGGCTTAAGCCAGACAGCTCACTTCCTCTTTTCAGTTTTCCTTAAAGTAAGTCAATCAATGCATAGCTCCTCAGACGCCTGACTGGGGTTCGGGACATGGAGCAGGCCACCCCCAGGAGACTGGCGTCAAGGAAACTGCCCAGCTATGGCTCCCAGGAAGGAGTGAGGGTCCTGGAGATAAATCTGTCTGATTTCAAACCTACATCTAGCAAACTGGTTTGACTTAGAATTTGTCTCTTTGCTTTTTGAGACATGCTCATATCTTAGGCTGTCCTGGAACTTGCTATTAGCCCATTGTCCTCCAACTTTCTTTTCCCCCTTGAGACAGGGTTTCTCTGTGTAGCTTTGCACCTTTCCTAGAAGTCACTCTGTAGACCAGGCTGGCCTCAAACTCACAAAGATCCGCCTGGCTCTGCCTCCCCGAGTGCTGGGATCAAAGGCGTGTGCCACTACTGCCTGGCTTGACCTCCAACTTTTGATTCTCTTGTCTTAGTCTCCCAAGGACTAGGATTACAGACATGCACCCCCATGCCTGGTTGACTGACTCAGAACCGTTTAAACTTTAGTAAAAGCAGATAGTAAGATATGGTGGTGCGCGCCTTTGATCCCAGTACTCGGAAGGCAGAGGCAGGCGGATCTCTGTGAGTTCAAGACCCTGCCTCAAAAATAAATACACAAATAAAATACAAACAGACAGCAGGTATTCACAGAACCTTTCTGTGTACACACTAAAAGAAACTACTGGTCCAGAAAGGAAGATCAGGACTTCTCTTTCTTGAAAATAACAGCACCATATGTAGCCCAGGCTAGCCTCAAAATTGCCTTCCTCCTACCCCTGCAATGAGTGCTGGGATTCCAGGCACACTCAGCCACATTGGGAAATTGGGACTTCTCTAAAGCCGCTTTGGCTGGGATCATGCAGGAGAGAAAAAAGAAGCCCGTGATGATGAGCTGGGGAGAGCAGCGGTGAGTGACTGCTGGGGAGCTGAGAACAAAAATTCCTTAAAGAAAAGGTGTGTCTGGCTATAAACAACAACAAAACAAACAAACAAAAAGCCTGGGAGGAGCTTCTATGTCTGCGGAGACTGATGAACCAGCTGGAATTTCAGTGCTGTGGACAGATAGGAATTTTTAGGTTCAGAGACTAATTACTTTATACCTTGGACTAGTTTTAGCCTTGCCTTGGAACAGCCATGCCTACCCCACTGTATATCTGAACTAATACACCTCATGGTAATAAATAAAAACCTCAGCCAGGCAGTGGTGGCGCACACCTTTAGTCCCAGCACTCGGGAGGCAGAGGCAGGTGGATCTCTGTGAGTTCGAGGCCAGCCTGGGCTACAGATCGAGTTCCAGCACAGCAAGGGCTACAGAGAAAAACCCTGTCTTGAAAAACCAAAAATAAGTGAGTAAGTAAACACGTCTTAGAAGCTCTTGACTTAGCAGAACAGTAGAGTCTGACAATCCAAGACCTAAACGTCATCAGAGAGCATCTTGGGCCTACAGAACAGCTCCCCCATCTCAGTATGCCTGCCTCTCTGGGGTATGCATCAATACATTTTAAAGTTGCTTTGATTTATGACTGTCTTTGTTCTGTAAAATTCTAAAAACCCTGGGAAACGGCTTCCATGTTGGAACATGGAATTGGGGTAACCTAAATCTGTGTTTTCAGGTCCTGATCATCCAGAATGGGTCCAGAATAAACTGTCTCTTGTTCCACTTAAGATGAGAGCTACGATTTTTATGTACACAGCGCACAGAACCAAAAAGCACAGGCCAGCCCTGTCGCAGGCAGCAGGCAGCCGGGGGAAGGAGGTGGAGAAGACAGAGGGCATGGCCGGGCATGGACGGAAGGTGGCTCTGTGGTGACCACAGCTCTGTGGTGACCGTCACTGAGCAGGTGCCCTTCAGGGGCCCCAGGCTCATGGCTTCTGCTTGCTGCCTCAACACTAAGCTGTCTTTGGCTGAAATCCACCTCTGCTCCCTCCTGAGAGGTGTCCTGGGAACTTTTTCAATCTCCATAAAATTCTGCCACACCTTCCTTAACCTTTCCTGAGCACACAGAGAACACCCGGGAACAGCGTGCAGAGCAGAGAAAGGCGGCCCTCGGGAAATGCTGGCTGTCGGGACAAAGTCAGGAAGGTGAACACCAGGAGCCACCTGCTTCGGAAATGGGGGGGGGACACAGAAGGACAGAGAGAACCCAATCAAGCCAGCTCTGAGGAGCCTGGGCAGGAAATGCTAGCTTGGCAAAGAAAGATTTACTCTTTGTAAAGACTTTATGGACCCATTTCCCCTCGCTGCCCTCTCTCCTCCCTACCTGTGCCCGGCCCAGCCATGAGACCAGCTGCAAACAAACGCCAGAGGAACCGCCTTCCCACACCGGCAGCAGGAGACCCAGCAGGCTCCAGCAGGGAAAAGAAGTAACTGCCTGCCTGCGCTTCCGCTCTGTAGGCTGTGTTGCCCAAGGCTGACCGCCAAGCGCTGAGACTCTTAGTCGGTTTACTTTTTATTGTTTTGTTTTTCTTTTTTTGGTTTTCCGAGACAGGGTTTCTCTGTGTAGCTTTGCGCCTTTCCTGGATCTCACTTGGTAGCCCAGGCTGGCCTCGAACTCACAGAGATCCGCCTGCCTCTGCCTCCCGAGTGCTGGGATTAAAGGCGTGCGCCACTGCCCGGCCTACTTTTTATTGTTTGCTTTTGGGGTTTTTGTTGTTTCTATGACGGAAGGAGAAAACAACAGGACCTCACGTTGTATGTAGCTCTGACTGTCTGAAACCCACTATACAGTGCAGTCTGGTTTTGAACTCACAACCATCTTCCTGCCTACACTGACCGGTGCTGGAATGAAAGGCACAAGCCACCATATGGGGCTTCCTGCCTTTGACAAGGTCCAATGCTTACAATTACAAACATATTCAGAAGTCTGGAAGACTAACAAAGACAGAGGTATGTTTTATGAACCAGGTGTGGAAGGGCACACCTTCAACGCCAACATCCGGAGGTAGAGGCAGGTGCAGGAAGCTTCTGTGAGTTCCAGGTCAGCCTCATTTACACAGAGGGTTCCACTAGGGTTACATAGTAAGAGGTAGTGAGAGACAGAGAGACAGACAGAGCGTGTGTGTGTGTGTGTGTGTGTGTGTGTGTGTGTGTGTGTGTGTGTGTATACTCGCGCGCACGCTGAGGCTGGCCTGAACTAATTCTCCTACCTCCAACCCCCAAATACTAGAGTTACAAGTAGGCACCACCAAGCCTGGTTCAGCATCATTTATCAGTATAAAAAAGCTAAAAGTAATAGTCAGGCGGTGGTGGCGCATGCTTTAATCCCAGCACTCGGAAGGTAGGGGCAGATGGATCTCTGAGTTTGAGGCCAGCCTGGGCTACAAAGTGAGTTCCAGGGTTGTTACACAGAAAAACCCTGTCTGAAAAAAAAAAACAAAAAAAACCAAAGGGGGAGGGGCCTGTAATCCCAACAGTCAGGATTATTCTGGGGTTGGAGGATCATGAGGCCACCCTGGTCTATATAGTAAGCTCCACAGCAGCCAATGCTCCATACTGGACCCTGTCTCAAAAAACAAAACAACAACAATAACAAATAGCATTCTAGTATATCCTCCAAACAAACACCACACTGCTGTCAGGGCCTTTGTACGGGTGGAACCAGAGCTGTGTTCTCACTAACTGGAAAAAGAGTACAGCAAACCAAAAGGAACACACCGGGAAGTAACCAGCAGCAGCACACACTCCAAGACTCACAGAGGAAACCCACAGAGACAACACACGGGAATCAGAGGCCATTCCCTCTTGCTCCTGCTTACTGAACTGTGGTGGTTGGAAAGGAAATGCCCTCCCTCCTCCTAGGCTCATAGGGAGTGAGTGGCAGTGTTAGGAGGCGTGGCCTTGTTGGAGGAAGTGGGTCTCAGTCTCTTCCTGTGGCTTTTGGATCCCAGATGTACAACTCTCAGCTCCTCTCCACACCGTGTCTGCCTGTGTGTCACCATGCTTCCCACCATGATGACAATGGACTAAACCTCTAGACTGTAAGCCAACCCCAATTAAATGTTTTCCTTTGTAAGAGTTGCCAGGGTCATGATGTCTCCTCCTGGAATAGAAACCCTAAGACATAAACTTTCTGTACCATTGCCTTGTTTCTAAGACCAAAGTTTTTGGCTTTCAGAAAAGAGAGAACAAAGGATCATGAAAGGACAGAAGTCACACCAGACAGTGGTGGCGCACGCTTTTAGTCCCAGCACTCAGGAGGCAGAGGCAGGCGGATCTCTGAGTTCAAGACCAGCCTGGTCTACAGAGTAAGTTCCAGGACATCTAGGGCTAGAGAGAGAGAGAAAGAGATCCTGCCTCAAAAAAGAGAGAGAGAGAGAGAGAGAGAGAGAGAGAGAGAGAGAGAGAGAGAGAGAAAGAGAGAGAGAGAGAGAAATTATAGTGCAAAATGGACCTGAGGCCTAGTACCAGCTGAACTCCTCCAGGATGTCAGCACAGCCAGTCTCTGAGCTACTTTCCTGTGGGTGATGCCAATGGCAGCCCAGGGAGCCAGTCAGAGCCGGCTGTGAGGTTCCCAATCTAAACCACACTGCAATGGAAAAGCCTGGCCCCGCTCAGCTGTCCCACAGTGTGAAGGATGCTGGGGTCCAGCGCGGCTGCTCTGATGCAGAGGCATTGTTTTTAAGTTATGGTACCCTTCTCTGAAAACCCCTCCTCTGGGCCTCCGGCCTGTGGGCTTCCACTTAGGTGGACATAGTTAAGGTGAGCAGAGCTAGAGCTGGCTTTACACCAGCAGCTGCCTGCATCCCAGAGTGGCTGAGAGCTCACCTCGTCCATGCCAGAGGCAGTGAAGAAGATGCCGATCTCCTGCGCGTAGCGCTGCAGCTCCCTGTACTGGGCGTGGCTGAATTCTAGGTGCCGTTTATGCTCCCCATATGTCGACCCCCACGAATGCTTCGAAGTATACGGTCTCTCCAGGGCCTTGCGGTTAAACTTGAACTCCAACTCACTCTTCTGAAACTTAGCGCAGTCAGCCCCACACTCCTGTAACACACAGTAGGACATTTTCAGTGACCTGGAGCAGAAATGCTAAGAGACAATGATATGACATCTTTCTATTGAGACAAAATGGACTGGGGCTGAAGAAATGCTCAGTGGGTAAAGGGAGGTCATGCAGATTTAAGTTAAAGCCACACCACCCATGTAAAGAAGAGCCAGACATGGTAGCATGTGCCTATAGCCCCATTCTGGGGCTTGCTGGCCTGCCAGTCTAGCCAAATCATGAGCAATAAGTTCAGGGAGAAACCTTGTTTCAAAAAATAAGGTGGCGGACAGATAAAATGGTTCATTGAACAAAGGTGCTTGCCATCAAGCCTAACAAACTGAGTTCGATCCCAGGTCCCACACAGTAGAAGGACAGAATTCCTCAAAGCTGTATCCAGACCTCCAAATAAGCACTGTGACAAGTACACACATACATAGTGTTCTTGGAAGAGTGCTCAAGATACACACACACACACACACACACACACACACACACACACACACACCATTAAAGATAAAAAAGAACTGAAGCAGACACACAGCATTGACCTCTGTCCTCTATATGCAAATGATGCTAAAAAATATTTTAAAATAAGTGCATAGTGAGGTAAGGTCTCACTAAATAGCCTAGACTGGCCTGGAAATTGCTATGTAGACCAAGATGCCTCAAACATACAGTGATCCTCCTGCCTCTGCTTCCTGAGTGCTAGGATTAAAAGTGTAGGCCACTACAACAGGCTTACATAAAAGTTCGTTTTAAAAAGAAAAAGAGGACAGTGGCGGTGCATACCTTTAGTCTCATCTCTCAGGAGGCAAATCTCTGAATTTAAGCCTGGTCTACAGAGTGAGTTCCAGGACAGTCAGAGCTACACAGAAAAACTTTGTCCAAAAAAAAGAAAAAAAAAATCTTTAAACCTGGTATAATAGTGTGTGCCTTTGATCCCAAGTAGTCAGGAAGCAGAGTTAGAGGCAGGTGGTGGAACTCTGAATTGGAGGCCAGCCTGGTCTACAAAGCAAGTTCCAGGACTACACAGTTTGATCCTGTCTTAAAAAGAAAAGAAAGAAAGAAAAACAAAAATAAAAAGTCCTTTTAAAAATGTACTTTATTGGGCTGGTGAAATGTCTCAGCAGGTAAATGCTCAGGCCACCAAGCCTGACAACCTGAGTTCAATCCCTGCAACCCACACATGTACGAATGCACTCTAAATATAATAAAACAAACAACAGATTCATCGTGTGAGCAAGAGCAAGTTAGCTTGTACACTACAAACCCTAGGGACTAAATTTACAAATGTGCTTCCTGCTACAAATGGAAGCAAAGTCAAAATGTGGGGATTGTAGAAATTCCCCTGCTTTAAAACACCACAGAAAGAGAAAAACAAGAAATTCGGAGGCCTAGCCAAGTCACCTGCTCAAGACCACTGAACCAGTGAATGTCCTCACTCTAGGCCAGGCCTCTTGCACTACAGCACCTCCCCAAACTTGTCACTATGTCCTCCAGCCCCAGTGCCCTCCAGAACCTGTGAGAGAAAAACCATAACTCTGTTTGCATGGTTTTTATATCTCTAGGTATCTTTACAACCTCATCATACAAGGTGGTCACACCTTGGGAAAACAAGCTGTTCCTCTGAATTAAAAGCAGGAATTTCCCCCTTTAAGAACAAAGGCCGGAGACCTGTGTCTGAAAGCAAAGATTAGAATTTCTAAGTTTTTGAGACAAGGTCTCATTATGTAGCCCTTGCTCTACAGACCAGGCTAGCCTGGAAATCACAGAGATCTGCCTGACTCTGCCTTCCAAGCGCTGGGATCAAAGGGGTGCACCATCACAATTAGCCTTCTTCAAGTTTTCAAAATGAAGCTGACGGCAGACTGTTGTAGAAATTAAAGGAGATGACATTTAAAAGCTCTTAGCTCGGTATCTCAGTGAGAATCTAAAACTTGTTAGTCCTTTTGTGACTCAATGGTACTATATTCACAAGATTAAGGATAAGACAAAGCTGAATTTCAGACGATATGAAGTTAGGTGGTCAGCATTAATAAACATTGGCAGGAGCTACCTCTTTTTTTTTTTTAAATTAACTTACTTACTTCATGTGTGTGATGTTTTGCCTGCATGAATGTCTGTGCACCATGCAAATGTCTGGAGTAAGCAGAGGTAAGAAGAGGGTGTCAGATCCCCCAGAACTGAGGTTAGACACAGCAGTGAGAGGCCAGGTGGGTGTTGGGAATTGAACTCGGGTACTCTGGAAAAGAAGCCAGCACTCTTAACCACTGAGCCATCTTTCCAGCCCCAGGAACTGCTGAGTGTAATGGCCCATGCCTATATCCCAGAACTTGGAAGACTGAGGCAGGAGGATTGCCACAAGTTTGAGCCTAGTCTGATCTACCTAGTAAGTTCCAAGCCAATCTACAATACAGAATGAGAGAGACTCTATCTCCAAAAACAACAACAAAAATCAATCAATTAAAAAAAAAATGATAAACTAGCCGGGCAGTGGTGGCGCACATCTTTAATCCCAGCACTCAGGAGGCAGAGCCAGGTGGATCTCTGTGAGTTCGAGGCCAGCCTGGTCTACAGACCAAGATCCAGGACAGGCTCTACACAGAAAAACCCTGTCTCGAAAAACCAAAATAAATAAATAAGAAGTCACAGGGCAGACTTTATTAAAGTCGAAGGCTAGAGTCACAATGACGGACACTACAGTCTCTCTTCAAAGACTGATTCATAACAGAGAAAGGTTTAAATAAAGTATGGCGCGAACCAAATGGAGGCTTGCCCACGTAATCCCACCACTTGAAAGACAGAAGCAGAAGGACTAAGGGAGAGCCTGGGATACATGGTGAAGGCCCAGGCTAGCCCAGGTTAGAATGAGACCCTGTTTCAAGAAGACTAAAAACAAAACCGTGTGAGTTCTAGGGCTGGGGGCTGCGGGTGGGAGTGTCTGGAAGAAATCCTCCTGGTAGTCCTGACTGAAAAGAGTGGAGACTGACTGTGAGAAGTGGGGGAGCGCATGCTCTCAGGCATCTTAGCGGTAGTAGTGGTCGCCTAAGGAGCTCGGTGCCTATCCTGCTTTCCACTCCCTTCCTCATTTGGTGCTCATTACAACTCCACGAAGTCGGGTTTTCAAATCAGGCAGCCGAGGTGTACAGAGGTTCCCTAGCAGGATCTGCACTCAGAGACCTGCACTTTTCACCGTTTAGTAATTCAAACACTCGGACTGGCGGGTGAAAAAAGAAAAGAAAAGGAAAAAAAAAAAAAAAAAAAAAACAGCCACAGCAACTTCCAACGACTGTAGTTCTTGGAAACCAATGTCAGGAGAGGATCTCCGAGGTGACATATGACAAGCAGGAAGGGGCTGGGTCCCTAAGATCCTGGTCAGGTAGGGAGCGCGCACCGACGGTCCCAGGCAAGGGTAGAAGCTGATCTACCCAGAAAGGGGAAGAAAGAGGTCGGGTCCGCAGGGAGGCGGAGAGGGCGAGCAAGAGCTCCTGGAAGACCGGAGACGGGGAGCCGAGGCAAGTGAGACACGGAGCGCAGAACCAGAGAGCTTTCCCGAGCCTCTCTGTGAACCCTCCCAGGCCCCTCCGTTAACTCGCCCCCTGGACTCCTCCCAAATCCCCCAGGTTAACATTCCCCGAAACCCCTCGGTTAACCTTCCCCGACTCCACCGTTAACCCTCCGCGGACCCTCCCGGGCCCCGCCCCTCACCTTGGCCGTGCGGATCATGCGTTTGGCCACGTCCAGGTCGCCCTGGTGGTTCTGGCCGATCTCCGCGATGATGAAGCACGGGTGCTGCCCACCCACCCAGCGCCCGGGGCACAGCTCCAGCTCCAGCGGCATGATGTCTACCCGCGCCCGCACGCCTTCCGTGGCGTTTCCGCACCCGCCGTGCAAGCCAGCAGGTCCCGGCCCCGCCACGTCAGCCGGCGGCCGCCGCGCAGCCAATCCTCGGGCCCCGTCTCGCTCGACGGCCAATCGGAGCCCGAGAAGAGCTAGCCCCGCCCCGCCAGCTCCGCGAGGCGCGTAGGCCGGATCTCGGGTTTCGGCCACGCCTCCAGGCAAAGGCTCTAAGCTAGATGCCAAGGGCAAGGAGAGAGTGCCCTGGAAAATAGGTGATCGAGAGTTCGAATCCCACGGCTGCTGGTTCTGAGACGGAACAGAAAGACATGGAAATCTTGCGAACTTGAAAAGGAAAAAGAGCATCTCGCCAGAAATACAGGTGACACTTCTAGTCAGCAGCCTAGCAAGAGTTTCTGCGCCGTTAAGAGGGAGAGGGCAGATACCAAATGCCTCATGCGACCCTAGTAGCTCCCGGTTCTGCCTTTTTAGGTTATAACTCCATCCAAGGAGCCACCTCACTTACCACGAGAGAAGGAAAGCAGGGGAAGGGTCCCTAGTAACCTTTTGAGATAGAACCTGAAGGCACCAAAATGGTACTTAATGGCTAGTGCTAAGACAATTATGACTCTCCAGTCTTCTCGAGCATTGTACATTCTTCCCTGAAACAGACACATAAGACGGTGTATAAAAACCATGATCACAAAATAAATAAATAAACAAACAAATAAATAAATAAATAAATAAATAAAAATTAAAAAAACCATGATCACAATAATTGGTGTGGCACTGAAAAACTTTTTTTTAATTTTTATGTATATGAGTGTTTTGCTTGCATGTATGTCTGGGCACCACATGTGTACCCAGCACCCACAGAAGTGAAGAGAGGGAATCAGATCTCCTAGAACTGGAGTACAGATGATTGTGAGCTGTCATGTGGATGCTGGGAACTGAGACTAGGTCCTCAGAGCAGCTAATGTTCTTAATCACTGAGTCGTCCCTAGTGTAGCGCATTTTAAATAGCCATAGCTGTTCCTACTGTATGGGGGGCAGTGGGGTCTGGGAGTTGCACTGATTTGGCCAAAGCCACCTTGAACTCAGACTTAGGGCTCAGACTGCGTCTCCCAGCCCAGGGCTCCTACAGTGCACTCCCTGAATTTCAGACCAAGTCGAGACCCAAGAGTTAGATCGACTGCCTGTTTGACTCCACAGAACTGAGGAACAGAGGAGCAACCGGAAGTGGAGGAGGCCGAGGTTGGAACACACTGTAATAAACGTGCAGCTCAAACTACCCACCGGACCAGAAGAAACACTTCTGAACCCGGCTAGGACAGAGGGGACTCTGGAAGCTCTCCCCGGTGAGGAAGACTGAGGGCCAGCCTGACTGAGGATGGAGAAAGCAGGGGAGCTGGGGGGCGGGGTGGGTGGGGTAGGGGGCGGGGGTGTAAGCAGAGTGAAGAAAGCAGAGAGCAGACCACACCCACAGGGAACTAGTGTGTGCCTCAAAGGGGTCCGGTAGCTGGAGAATGAGGAGAAAAAGAGTAGATGGAAGCCGGGCTCGAGGCTGGACAGGACGTAGGTGTGCTCTATTAGTTGGCAGGGAGTTACTGTCTCAAGTTAAGTTGGCAGAGCCACAGACCCTGATCACAGCGAGTATGAAATATGACACTAAAGAAACTCGGTCACTTTTGGCTAAAGAAAACAATGTCAGCCAAGCATGGTGGCTCCTGCCCATAGTCACATGATTGCCGGAATTGCTGCCACACAGTGAATTCCACGTCAGTCAGGGCTGCAGAGAAAGGGGGGGGGGGTGTTACTCATTATTTATTTATTGTTGTGGGGTTTGTTTTTGTTTTGAGAAAGGGTCTCATGTAGCCCAGGCTGGTTTTGGTCCTGCTACGTATTGGGAGATGGCCATGAGCTCCTGATCCACCTAAGTGCTGGGTTTACTAGCATGTGCCACTTTGTCTAACTTAAGAAAAAAAATGAAATTTAAGAAAAAAAGAAAAGAAATAAAAATCCTTGTAACTTTACATAATCTGTGACTAAATAGAAAACTAACCTGGGCTCATAGCATGTGCCTTTAATCCTGCACTCTGGAGGAAGAAGCAGACAGATCCCTGTGGGTTCTTTTTCGAGACATGGTTTCGCTGTGTAGCTTTGGTGCCTGTCCTGGATCTTGCTCGGTAGACGACCAGGCTGGGCTCGAACTCACAGAGATCTGCCTGGCTCCCTCCCGAGTGTTGGGATTAAAGGCTTAAAGGCATGTGCCACCACCACCCTGTGAGTTCTAAGCTAGCCTGGTCTACATAGTTCCAGGCCAGAGCTACACAGAGAGATCTTATCTCCGGCAAAAAGAAAGAAATAGAAAACTCTACAATGAAGAGAAATCAGATTTAAAAATAGCCATCGATACATAATGAGCCATCCCTGTCTCAAAAGAGTTAAAAAGGGGGTGGGGGGGCATTGCTGGAGAGACGGCTCAGCAGTTAAGAGCACTGGCCGCTCTTTCAGAGGACCAGGGTTCAACTCCCAGGACCCATGTGATGGTTCATGAGGGATCTGACCCCCTCTTCCGACCTCTGTGGGCACTGGCACACAGGTAGTGAACAGAAGAAATACATGCAGGCAAAACATCCATACACATAAAATAAATGATTTTTTAAAAAAAAGAAGCCATCCCACAAAAAGCCAATTAGGCTGATGGTCCTAGATAAAAACTTGGAGTGAATTAAACGGTTACTTCCCCAGCTACAGTAAGCAGAAAGCAGTTTTTGCTTGTTTCTGTCCCTGCTTTTTGCAGATGAAACCCAGCACCCGGATGTGCCGGGCAAGTGGCCTACCACTGAACAGCTCGGTGGCAGTCTACCCCACTCTCAGTCTTGTGTTTCTGGTGCTTTCTGTGGCCCTTTCTGGTTGGCTGATGAATCAATGTTTAATCTGTCCAAATGAGCGAGACTACGTGGGAAGGGTTTTCAAAACAAACTAAAAAAAAAAACAGCCCGGAACCCTTTCCTGTGGCTGACAGAAAAGGGCTAGGAAGAACTCCTTTGTTTTGGAGAAACTAGAGAGCCCTGGCTGTATTAGACCTCTGAGGCCCTGGGGCCACCCAGACTATGCAAGGCTCTCTTGAACTTGGCTTTGGCAAAGCTTCCTGTAGCTGATGGCTCCTGCCTAACATGTTGCTGCTGTGTGGTCCAGCTACTCTGAACTATTTTGGGTCCCCTGGGGATCATATTCTGTCACCTCCAGGCCGTGGCCCAGGCTGTTTCCTGGTAGGGTTCGTTCCAATCTCCTCGCCCCCAGCATTCTAAGCCTCGCCATCTTCTGTCAGCTCCTCAGTGCCTTAGTCACCTCCCCTCAGACCTTCTCTCATCTCCCGGCGGCCTTCTCTAAGCTCTCAGGGAACCGTCTTTTCCTGCCCACTTCTTACATTTTAATTAGCGGTCCCTTTTTGATGGCCCCCTGAGATCTTGAGGTACTTGGGGTCAGGAACCATCTGGGACACCAATACAAAACTCCAAGGTTAAGAGCACTGACTGCTCTTCCAAAGGACCTGAGTTCAATTCCCAGCACCCACATGGTGGCTTACAACCATCTGTAATGAAATCTGGCACCCTCTTCTGTATACATAATAAATAAATAAATCTAAAAAACAACAACAACAACAACAAAAAACTCCAAAGCCAGGTCAGCCCTGGGGATATGCAGAGCCCAGAAAGAGACAGCGACCTGCTCCTGCTCTGCTTTACGATGTCGTGCAGAGCTGTGTGTTGGAACTGCGTTCTGGAGGCAGGGGTAGGAAGGGGGTCGGGGGAGGAGTCTTCACATTCCTGTCATCTCTGAACTGCAGAACACAGCCTGGACAGTTGGGTGCTGTGTTCCGGAAGTCTGAGGATTCATTGGCTGCATCCGTTTACCCTTCCGACCTCATTCAGCATCTTAGGAGAACATGACTGATCGGGTTGTTGCTGAAGTCAACTTTCTGGCAAGTTCATCTGAGGAAGAAGTGAGTTATCAAACCACACATGGGTCCCCACCGGAGCTGCCAAAGACCTGCTTTGATGTCAAGTGGCCAGAGTGTGATCTCCCAATGTTCTCTGTGCCATTTGTAGGCGTCATTACCAGTCGCACGGACACTCACTTCCGGCTTCCTCTGCCTCGGGCATCTCCCTGGGGCACAAAGCTAGTTTCTCAGTTGTTTCCGGGCAGACGAATTCCCATCCCACCCTCGGGTGACCTGGAAGCTAAAAGTCAACAGTGGGTGTCCCCTGCTTGTAGGATTTTGACCTTTGACAACTTTGCTTGCCCCCATTTCCTGAAGGTACCTCACTCTTCCATCCAGAAACTCACTCCCGACTGCCTGCTGTGTGCCAGGGAACAGAATGGGAAGCAAGAGGCTGTGGTCCTTTCCTGTAAGCTGCAATAAAATGAAAGGCGTTTGCAGTAAAGTAAATTATATTCACACATGAATGTCTGGTGGCAAATCACACAGAAGGCAATGCAAACTGAAAACTTAGTCTGCTTTAGAAGCCAACAAATGAGCAGGGCGTGGTGGTGCACGCCTTTAAGCCCAGCACTCCAGAGGCAGTGGCAGGCAGATCTCTGTGAGTTTGAGGCCAGCCTGCTCTACAGAGTGAGTTCCAGGACAGCCAGTGCTACACACAAAGAAACCGTGTCTCAAAGAAACAAAACAAACAAACAAAATAGCCCACAAATGATGGCAGTCTTTTTGTCTGTTTGTTTGTTTTGTTTTTGTTTTTCAAGACAGGGTTTCTCTGTGTAGTCTTGGCTGCCCTGAAATTCATTCTATAGCCCAGGCTGGCCTCGAACTCACAGAGATCCACCTGTGCTGGGCTTAAAGGCGTGCGCCACCACCGCCCGGCGATGGCAATCTTGTTACCGGAGATTTTACCATGTAAGCCTGGGCCCTGGCAGCCATAATGAGGTGCACGTGGCTACCCTTCTCGTCCGCCAATGAAAAAAATAAGTGAAAAGCCGCAGAGCTGCCTCCGTGGGTAAAAGCTCTGGCTGCTCTTCCAGAGGACCTGTATGGTGGCTCACAACCATCCAGTTCTAGGGGTCAAAGGTCCTCTTCTGGCTCTGTGGGTATCAGGCATGCTCAAGGTGTACAAGTATATATATATATATATATATATATATATATATATATATATATATATATACACATATACATATATATACATACATATAGATGCAAAACATGTGAACACATAAAGTAAAAAAAAATTTGTTTTGTTTTTTTTTTCGAGACAGGGTTTCTCTGTGTAGTCTTGGCTGTCCTGAAATTCATTCTGTAGCCCAGGCTGGCCTTGAACTCACAGAGATCCTCCTGCCTCTGCTGGGATTAAAGGCATTCTCCACCAACTCCTTGCTGTAAGTAAAAAAAAAAAAAAAAAAAAAAAAATTAATTAAAAAAAGAAACAAAACAAAATAGAAGTAATAGGGAAACAGGGAGAAAGGGTTTCCCAGGGTGGCTGCCTTGAGAAGAAACACAAATAAAGAGGCCTAGAGATCCCTCTGTCGGGGTGCTAACATGAGGTTTAGGTTTAAACAGAGGGCAAGAGTATACCTCACTTGCTCAAGTAAATAACCTCCCATCCATACTCCTGATCCCAATTAAATACAGTAGAACACACACACACACACACACACACACACACACACACACACACACACACACGGAGGGAAAAGAATCATGTCTGCTGGTCTCAGGAAGAGGCTCTGAAGAATCAACATTTTAGGCCCAGACTCCACCCTACCCACCCGACCACCCGCCCGGATGATTCCTTCCTAATGATGGTAATCCCTTCCCACCCGGGCTCCTCTGCAGGAGCTCTCTCTGGGGGTGGGGGCGTGGCTCGGGGAAAGAGTGCTTGCCTAGATATGTGGGGCTGGACACACCCCCCCAAAACCAGAGCATCAGGACTAAGTCAGACACAAGGTCCCTCTAGCTGGGGAACGGCTCCCTGTGGGGGATGGGGCCACCAGAGGGCAGTGGTGAGGATCACCGGAGAAGTCTGGTGCCCCCTCCCCTCCTCTGGCTTCACCATACACAGGGTCACTAGTGTCGTCCCCAGCTGGGTCCTGTCCCTCCCTGCAGCCCCGAGAGGCCCCTCACTCAATGCTGTTCCCATCTCCTCTGCTTTCAACCTTTGCTCTTCTTTCCTATGGGGCTTCTGGGTGTCAAGTATGGGCTTCTCTCTCTCTCTCTCTCTCTCTCTCTCTCTCTCTCTCTCTCTCTCTCTCTCTCTCTCTCACACACACACACACACACACACACACACACACACACACACCGCCCCTATTGTAGCCTAAGCTGGCCTCAAACTCACAGTTCTCCTACTCATTATTCCTAAGTGCTTCCTGGCTTCCCTACACTCTCCAGGTTTACTTTCTTTTTTCTTTGTGTGTGTGTGTGTGTGTGTGTGTGTGTGTGTGTGTGTATGCAGGTGCCCAAAGAGGCAAAAGAGGGCATGGGATCCCCTGTAGCTGTAGTTACAAGCAGTTGTGAGCATCCCGAGTGCTCTTCACGGCTGAGCCATCTCTCAGGCGCCAAGCCCACCTCTCCTTGAGACCCTTCTGTGAATTCTCTGATTCACACCAGTAAGCCACAGGGATCATCCAATTTTACTTTTGTCTGTCCATCCCAATGCCCCCCCCCCCGTCCTACCCCATCCACAACGCCTCTTCCCTTGGCAGCCATGACTACAGTTGTGTCATTTCAGGAATAGTATATCGATAGAATCGTCTAGTATAGGAGTTTTTGATGGACTTTTTTTTTTAAGATTTATTTATTTATTATGTATATAGAGGAGGGCACCAGATCTCATTACAGATGGTTGTGAGCCACCATGTGGTTGCTGGGAATTGAACTCAGGACCTCTGGAAGAGTAGTTGGTGCTCTTAACCTCTGAGCCATCTCTCCAGCCCCCCCCCCCCTTTTTTTTCCTATCAAGGTTTGGCTATGCCACCCTGGCTGACCTGGAACTTCCTATATAGACTAGGTTGGCTTCAAACTCATGCATAATCCTCCTGCCTCTTCTTTCTAATTGGTGGGGTTATGGGTGTGTGATTACCACACCTGTAATTCTGGGTGAACTTTTTCACTGAACGTTATTCTTGGAGTTTCATCCAGGCGGTTACAGACATCACAGTTTGTGCTTTTTTATGGCTGAGTAATATTCTATGGCTTGTGCTCAGCACAGTTTACCTAACTGTTCATCCTGCTGATTCTAATGCTAAAGAAGAGAAACAAAAAGCCTGGAAGAGCCGGCGGCGGTGCGTGCCTTTAATCCCAGCACTCAGGAGGCAGAGCCAGGTGGATCTCTGTGAGTTTGAGGCCAGCCTGGTCTACAGAGCAAGATCCAGGACAGGCACCAAAACTATACAGAGAAACTCTGTCTCAGAGGTGGGGGGGACCCTGGAAGAAGGAAACCTTGCCTGTGTGACTGTTATCCTAATACCTTAATTGCGTATGGAAAAACTATGCCCAAAGAATGATCAGTATGTTACAATAGCATATGAGAAATTCATAGCAGGAAAATGGCTTAATATTCAAGAGACAATATCACCAAGACTCCTTGAGCCTTGGCTTTAACTCTGGAAGGCCTTGGGTTCTTCCAGGTATTAGCTTTTGCCATAGTCAGCTGAATTCCTGCTTCCTATTTCCACGGCTCCCAGCATCTGACGTGGGTGCTGGGAACTGCACTCCGATCCTCTGGCAGAGCAGCCTGTGCTCTTAACCACTGAGCCTTCTCCCCAGCCCCCATCTCCTAATGCTCCTTGATTTTCCCTACAGAGTTTTCATTCTGTATGTTTAGATTCCAGCCCTTTCACCAGCTCTGTAGGTTGGAGGCATTTTCCCCAGACCATAGTGACAGCTGTTTCTTAGTCTTCTGTACAAAGTATATTGCAAAACAAAGGCTTTTCATTTTAATCAAGTAAAGCTCATTAATGTTTCCCTTTATGGATCATGCCTTGGGGGTGTAGCTCTTTCCTGGATCTAGATTCTAAAGGTTTTCCTTTTCCCAATTAGTTAGTTTTTTTCTAATTACATATTTTTTCTTGAGATACGCTTTCTCTGTATAGTTTTGGAGCCTGTCCTGAAACTCGTTCTGTAGACCAGGCTGGCCTCAATCTCACAGAGATATGCCTGCCTGTGCCTCCCGAGTGCTGGGATTAAAGGCATGAGGCACCACCAAACGGTTTAAATTATTTTAATTTATTTTGTGTGCATATGTGTGCATTTATGTGTGAGCACACTCATGCCAGGGCACTCCTGCTGTGGTCAGAAGACAACTTGCAGGACTCAATTCTCTCTTTTCACCTTGTGGGTCCCAGGAATTGAACTAAAATGGCCAGGGTTATTCCAGCATCTTTACCCACTGGGCCATCTCACTGGCTTGGGATGTTTTTGTTTGTTTTGTTTTAATTCAAGTTCTCATTCTATAGCCCAGACTGTTCTCAAACTCACAGAAATCCAACCGTCTCTGCCACCCAAATGATGGGATTAAATGTGTGCCCACCATAGCCTTTCCTGAAACTTTTTTTCTTTTCTTTTCTGGTTTTCTGAGACAGGGTTTCTCTCTGTAGCATTGAAGCCTGTCCTGGAACTCACTCTATAGCCCAGGCCGGCCATGAACTCACAGAGATCCGCCTGCCTCTGCCTCCCGGAGTGCTGGGATTAAAGGCGTGCACCACCACCACTCTGTGATTATCAACTATTTAAAGGGCTCTCTTAAAAAAAAAAAAAAAAAAGTTGGCTGGGCAGTGGTGGCACACTCCTTTAATCCCAGCACTTGGGAGGCAGAGCCAGGTGGATCTCTGTGAGTCTGAGGCCAGCCTGGTCTACAGAGTAAGTTCCAGGACAGGCACAAAGCTACACAGAGAAACCCTATCTCGAAAAACCAAAAAAAAAAAAAAAAGTTGGATGCATCCATCCTTTTGTCTCCATGGGGCAAAATCAAAGGCAGATTCAAAAGGAAATTAGACAGCTCAAAGCATTTTATTCTTTGGTGGTACTGGGAATAGGATCTAGGGCCGTGTGTCCACTAGGCATGTACCCAACCACTGAGCTGCACTCTCCCGTTAAGAGCATTTTAAGAAGATTGCTGGATCAATGGCTCAGTGGTTAAGAGCGCTGGCTGCTCTTCTTCTCAAGGTCCCAGGTCTGATTCTCAGCACCCACATGGCAGCTCACAACCGACTGTAATTCTAGTTCCAGAGGATCAGATGTCCCTTTCTGGCCTCTGCGGCACTGCATGCGTGTGGTGCACCGACCCGTGGTCAGGCCAAACACCTATACACACATTAAGATTGCTTATCACAGTTACATTAATAATAAAATAAACGATAATAAAAATAATAGGGCTAAAGCTTCCTTAATATCCCAGAGGGAAAACAATTTTTTCCACAATGGTCACATAGTACATGGGCTATGACTCAGTAGGAGACTGTTTGCCTGGCCTGTGTGACTCCCTAGGTTTCAGCCCCAACTTTGGGGCGTGTGTGTGTGTGTGTGTGTGTGTGTGTGTGTGTGTGGGTGTGTGTGTGTGTGTCCTACACAGCTCTGTATGGAGTAAGCTACCCCCCACCAGGCATTTGACAAAAAGCAAGTGACCCTGTTGCTGAGGAGAGGCCAACACTGAGCAGTGATCAGATGGAAATTAGCCTAAAGAGCCTGTGTGGTCTATGACGTTCCCTCCCGAGGCAGGCCACAGAGAGCAGAATCCCTTCTCTGTGTGGTCACCCCTGGAAGCTCTGTGCCCTTCTCCACATCTTGCCCTATGCATCTGCTCCCGTGGTCCTTTACAACACCCTTCACAGCAGCTGGGCTTCTCTGGGGTTCTGTGAGCCACACTAGCAAAGCAATCGACCCCCGAGGAGGGTTTACCAAAGGTAAGTCAGAAGGAAATGGCCTGAGGCTTGGAACGGCTGCCTTTCTTGTTCCTGAGATGGGATCTCATGTCGCTCAGCCTGGTCTTGAACTCTGTGAAGCACAGGCTGGCCTTGGACTCCTGATCCTCCTGCCTCCACCTCCCCAGTGCTAGCCTGACAAGCACGCACCACCAGGCCAGCTTTTTACTGGGCATGCTGGGCAAGCATTCTCCAGCCACAGCCGAAGCAATCTAGTAACCTTTCCTCAGAGTCATGCTGTCTTTCAGGAAAAACACAACTTCAAGGACAGACCCCTCCCCATCATGAGGACAAGTACCCATGAAGGTTTGCTGGCTCATCAGGTAAGGGTGACCAAGCCTGACAACCTGAGATTGATCCTTGGGACTCACATGGTGGAAGGAGAAAACCAACCCCCAAAACTTGTCATCTGAGCTCCACTCCAGTGCATTGGCATCTCCATTGGCATCTCTGTGCCGGTGCGCATGGAGATAAATAAAATCAAACATACAAATAGTGAAAAAAAATGATCAGACTACCTTGCAAAGACAAGGCTCCAGCAGAGATAACGGGTCAGTGACCACATCTCTCAGAGTGGGCCACTCCAAACGAGCTGCTATCCTTCTAAAGGGGAGGAGTTTGCATGTTCCCATGCATTCATGTACATACAGACATCTACGGGCCAAAAAGAGAGGCCTAGAGCTGCCTTCGGCCTCTGACACTAGTAGCTGCCTCTGCAAGTCTGGGGGAGAATCCCTGTATGTGGCTGTCACAGCTGTTTCTTAGGGTGACCCCGGGAATGCACTGCATTTAGCCATGGAGGCAAGTGCACACCAGTGTCCTAGGGTAGGGAAGGCAAGCTGAGGTGGGTCACAACCACTGTAGCTCCTAGGGATGATAACCACTGGGTACCTGAGTTTCCTCAGCCTTCTTTTATGTCATTCTCCTGCTGGACCACCTGCATCATGCAGAGATCAGCAGGAGGCAGAAACAGCCCATAGTGCTCACCATCAGGCAAGGGAGACAAGACTAGAAGACAGCTTGGCCAGGGTCCTGAGGTGGTACCATTAGGACATCGGATAGGGAGCCTGTAGAAACTTCCTGCAGAATACTGTGTAGCTAATGTCTTTGATCTGGTTCTTCCGTGTGTGTGTGTGTGTGTGTGTGTGTGTGTGTGTGTGTGTGTGTGTGTGAAGAGAGAGAGAGAGGTTTTTCTTGTGCCGATGAAAGAAAGTGTCTAGACTGTAGAGGAAGCAGTAATGAAAGTGAAGTGCTCAGGAATGTACAGCTCTCCCCACAGGACATGAGGAAGCAGGGCATGGCAGGAAGAATGTCCAGGAAAGGAGGGTGGGAGCAGCTGTGGTGGGACTCCATGTCAGGAGTGCCCTGCGGACACTAGGAGGTTATAGAAAGCTCCTTGGTGGAGTTTCACTGGACAATAACTATGTGGGCAACAGGGTAGAGAGGGCAGGCTGGGGTGGGCCACGCCCACTGTGGTGCCCAGGGATGATGCCACTGGGCATCTGAATTTCTTCCTCCTTTTATGTCATTCACCTGCTGGACCACCTGCATCATGCAGAGTTCTCGACTTCCAAATTCTCCTAAGTGCCCCTCTGCCATGAGCTTTCAGGCCAAGGTCTGGAAGATCCCCTACACCCCCGGGTTTCTCCCTGAAAATGGTACAAGGCAGGAAGAGACAGTGCCCTTGTTCTGCGGGCTGGGACTTTGCAAGTCTCTGTGAGCCTTAATTCCCTCATCTTCCAGATGTGAGAATCTTCACACCACCTCCTTAGCGCAGATAATCTGGAAGAACCAGGTAAAACGTGACATGCCATGGACACATCAGGAGCTGCCATGTGCAGAAACAGGCCTCAAGCCAAGCAGGGACATGTACCTGTAGTCCCAGTTACTCAGGAAGCTGAGGCTGGAGGATTGTTGGAACCAGGAGTTAAAGATGAGCAAGACTAACATAGCCAGACTCCATTTAGAAACAGAAGCTGCTCAGGACAGCTCAGGGTGCAGCTGGTTGCAGACAGGCCTAAGCAGGTGGCTACGAGGACTGGAGTGACTAGACCCTGGGAACCAGTCACAGCTCATGGGCAGATCAAGGTCCTGCCCCTCCCTGGACTTGATCAAGACGATGGCCTGACAGGGATTCCCACACCAAGGGTTGTGTCCCTTCCTTCAGGCTCCCCAGTGCCAGTGCCACACAGCTATTGTCCAGACAGTGGCTTCCCTCTTTCCTTCCACTGTTATAGTTCCCACATGCTGAGGACCCGGACCAACCTTAGAGAATGAAGGAATCCTCACATGCCCAGGCCACGGCCGAACGCACACTCACAGTCCATTACCAACAAAAGCCCCTGGAAAGAATGTTCCCAGCCCTTCTGAACAGTAGCCCTTAGGCATTCAGCCCTGTCAAGGCACTGGGGCTCACCAAGGGTAGCCCCAATTCACAGATGGAGAATGGAGTTCACCAAGGTGCCCCCACAGGCCACCTCAAGGAGGGTGGCAGTCTGGCCAGTACTTACACTGTGTGCATCCTAAGCGGTTCCTGGCTGCAGCCCTACAGACTTCAGCTGTTCTCCCAGCCCTTAAATTTTGGAAACGGGGGGCTAGAGAGATGGCTCAGAGGTTAAGAGCACCGACTGCTCTTCCAGAGGTCCTGAGTTCAATTCCCAGCAACCACATGGTGGCTCACAACCATCAATAATGAGATCTGGCGCCCTCTTCTGGCCAGCAGGCATACATGTAGGCAGAACATTGTATACATAATAAATAAATCTTAAAAAAAAAAAAAAATTTGGAAACGGGCTGGAGAGATGGCTCAGAGGTTAAGAGCACTGGCTGTTCTTCCAGAGGACCTGGGTTCAATTCCCAGCTCCTACATGGCAGCTCACAACTGTCTGTAATTTCTGTTCCAGGGGATTCAACACCACACACAGACATATATGTAGGCAAACATCAATGTACATAAAATACAAATAAATTATTTTAAAAAAATTGGAAACAAATGTTGTGGAGTATGTACACTGTTTGAAAATATATTGCTGTGATTGGTGTAAAAAATAGCTGAACAGCCAGGCTGGAGAGATGGCTCAGCTGTTAAAGGCTAGGCTCACAACCAAAAATATAAATTCGGTTCCCAGCACCCACGGCTGTCTCTCCAGCCACAAAAAAAAAAAAAAGAAAGAAAGAAAGAAAGAAAGAAAGAAAGAAAGAGAAGAGAGAGAGAGAGAGAGAGAGAGAGAGAGAGAGAGAGAGAGAAAGAGAGAAAGAGAGAAAGAGAGAAAGAGAGAAAGAGAGAAAGAGAGAAAGAAAGAAAGAAAGAAAGAAAGAAAGAAAGAAAGAAAGAAAGAAAGAAAGAAAGAAAGAAAGAAAGAAAGAAAGAAAGAAAGAAAGAAAGAAAGAAAGAAAGAGAAAAGCTGAACAGCCAATAGCTGGGCAGGAGGTATAGGTGGGACTTCTGGGCAGAAGGAGAACTCTGGGAAGAAGAAGGTAGGGTTGCCAGCCAGTCTCTGAGGAAGCAGCGTGGGCAGTGCGGAGAGAAGAGGTGACGAGGCACACGACAGAACATAGATGAAAATAGATGGGTTAAGTTACAAGAGCTAGCGGGACAAGTCTAAGCTGTGGCTAAGATTTCATAATTAGGAAGTCTCCATGTCATTGCGAGCTGGCGGCCCAAAGAAAAACCTGACTACAAACAAGGTCTTGTGAGCCAGTATGGACACCGAGTCCTCAGGCCACTGTGAGGTATGTGAGGAGCCTTCACCCCTCACTCCCCTGGCCTTCACTTACACTTCACCAAGGGCCTTGCATCAAGAGGAAAGATTATGAGCCGAAATCTTGGGAACCATATGTAAAATAAATCCATTCTCCTTTAATTAAAAAGAAAGCCTGCCGGGCGGCGGTAGCACACGCCTTTAATCCCAGCACTCGGAAGGCAGAGGCAGGCGGATCTCTGTGAGTTCGAGGCCAGCCTGGGCTACCAAGTGAGTTCCAGGAAAGGCGCAAAGCTACACAAGAGAAACCCTGTCTCGAAAAAAAAAAAAAAAAAAAAAAAGAAAGCCCCAGGACTTCCCCCATGAGAAATGAGCCGGAGCCAGGTGTGATGGCGCACGCCTTTGGTCCCATCACTCAGGAGATCTCTGTGAGTCTGAGGCCCAGCCTGGTCTACAGAGAGTTCTAGGGCAATCAGGGCTACACAGAAAAACCCTGTCTTCAAAACAGAACAAAACAGAAGCAGAACGGAGCCAGAAGCCAGGAGCCCCCCAACAAACAGCAGTTTGGATTGGGAGCCAGGGTGGAATCTTCGGTCAGTTAGCTTAACTGGCTGTGTGGCTGCCTCCAAATTCCTGTTTCAGCACCTGTAACAGGACTTACGCATTGTTTGCAAGGTAGTAAAAGACTAAACTAGTCAAATCCACAGCCGCCTTCCTCCTCTCCTCCTCCGACTGAAAGCCCGCCATGTTAATGAGTACCCTGTCCACTCTAATTCATGTCCAGACTGTCCTAGACTGGCCAGCACAATGAACCAAGTGGCCTAACTCAGGAACAGTTTTCTAGAGATATCTCATTCACTCAGCGCCAGAGCTAGAGGGTGGGAGGCTGGGGGAAGAGCACAACCCCCGTCTGGTCTTGTCCAGATAAACCAACAACCTCTTCACTGGCCTCCCACTTCTGATCTGCCCGGCTCCATGAGCCTCGTGCACTAACCCAAGCCCTTATCTGCTCTTCTGGATGGTGAGGCACTGGATCTGCTCTTCTGGATGGTGAGGCGCTGGAAGGGCACTAGAAATACCCTGCTGCACGTTAGGCAGAATTCAGAGTGGTCCACACTGGCACCTGGACAGCTGGGGATCCGTCAGCTCAACAGGATGGGGTTCAAGGGGTCTAACCGGCAAAGTTGCCAGAGCCCAGGGCTCTGGGACTGAGACTTTGCTTCTCCTCCCTGTGATCGGGACAGGACAGTGCTTATAAATATATCCAACGTTCTCGAGCCCCTTCCCCTCAGACACCCACCTTCTCTAACATGTTAGTCACCCCATCTCGTGCAGCCTCATCCGGTTATCTACCAGGCTGGCTAAGAGGCTCTGGGAAGGACTTTCATGCTTACTGCAATCTTTCCTGTGACTGCTTGGCACCCAGAAGCAGGCTGGTAACTTGACTCCCCTTCCAAACTGTCAACGCAGCGGTCCCATCTGCCTCATTAAAATTGATGTCAGCACAACCTGACAGGGCTGGAGAAAGCAGGTCACAGAAAAGGGCAGTGTTTAGTGGTTCTGTCCAATCCTCCTTATGCTAGGGTAGTGTAGCCCAACAGAGATGCCAGAGAGCAGAAGGTTCCACTGTGCTTAGCAGCCTGAATGTGGGCTGGACAGATAGATGGCTGTGGACAGTAATGTTTTATAAGCGTGGAGACCACACCATTATGTGGGTTCTGGGGATCCCCTGGAAAACAGTAGTTCCGAAGTGTCATCACTACTGTGGCTGGATTCCTGTAGTAGAGTGAACTCAAGGTAAGAACACAGGGTTTGTAGCAGGCCTCACTTGTTTCCTCCTCTGCTGGCATTTTACTCAGGTATAGCCATGGCCCCACCGGAGCCGGCCAGACCTGGCTGTGCACTCCAGCAGTCATTTCTTTCTTTCTCCAGTCGCTGGAAGGACACCCACTCAGTGAAGTCCTTCATGCACCAAGTAGAAATATAGTTGGCTCCGAGATCATGTTACCACAAAACTTGCTTCCTAGAACTAACATTCTTCAGCCAAGGGTGGCTGAGCCTTAAGCCCCATCCAAGAGACAGAATCACGTCAGAGGCTTCTGGTAAACCCACTTTGAAAAGAAAATCAATAAAACCAACTCCTGGCTGAAGATTTACCTAAGCACCTGAAAGGCCACATCAGAGGTAGAAGCTAGCACCACAGTGAGTACAGAAAGCCTTGGCCAGTGATGTCATCGTCTTCAGCCTCGCCTCTCAAGCCCTCTGTTCTAACTCCCTGGTCAAATCTGCCTTCGATTGTTCTCAACATGGTCCTATCTCTATTCTGTTTACCATGGCCCTCCTTCTTGCCCAGCTAAGGAACCTGGCATATTCTAGGACAGACACTGTACTGTCAAGTTCTGTGAATCATCCAGTTCACACTGTTTTTGGTATCTGACATGGTACGCAAACCGTCTGTCTGAGTATATGTATGGAGGTCAGGCCAAAGTCTGTGCTCACAGAAGCCAGAAGAGGGCATCCGATCCCCTGGGCTGAAGTTCTAGGCACTTGGCAGGAATCCTGCTTGTTGTGTGTTAGGATTCCACCCAATTCTGACCCTCATGATTGTACAGCAAATGCTCTTAATTGCTGAGCTCCCTCTACCGCCCCAGACTGCAGTAAAGACATCTAGGCTGAAGAAACCAATGAAAAACATACTGCAGAGTTAGTTGCTAGGGGGGAAATAAGGCCTTGTGGTTGAGGAAAATCATACAGGTCCAACCAGCATTTCCTTTGCAAGATAAAAACATCTTAAATCATGAGACTTGGATTTTAAAATAACTAATTTGGAAGCTCCATTGACGCTGAGACTTTTCTTTAGTTATAAACCCAGGTTCTAATCTTTCATATTCATTTTATATGGCACAGCTCGACATACCACCCTTCCAAATCACCTAAACCCGCATTACCCACACTGCAGAGTGTCACCCCTTCACCCGGCCCTGTAAGAACAGGGAACATTGGCACCTTCAGTGAGCTGAGCACTGGACCTGCCCATCCCTTGATTGGCAAGGTTCCCCCCCCCCCAGCACTGCTGCTCAGAGGCTTGTCTTGATAATAAACTATGAGCTCAGCTCAGCCAGTCTAACATACACACTCTAGCCTCGTCTCCAAGTCCATTATTTATCTCGTCTTTAGTCATTTTTAAGCTAAATTTTTTATTTTAGACTAAAAGGGACCCTGAGTCAACATATGGGTAAGGCTTTCCCCTTAACTCATGTGCTGGTTTACAGAGGCTCCAGATTGTTCAACTGCTGTCTATTCTTTTCTGGTGCTGGGACTCTAACCCAGAGCCTTACGCACACTAGGCAAGGGCTCTGCCACTATTCCAGACTCAAAATCGTTTTTACAAAGTAACTAACTCACGTACTCCTGGTCACATGCAGTGATGTTCCTCACCACTAACGACCAAAGACCCCGATCCTGTTCTCCAGAGAAAAGGCAAGCTACAGCCAGAGCCTAATTTAGAAACGTAGAGTACAACTAGGCTTTACCAAAGAGTAATGCGTTTATTTTCCTTAGTCTTAGAAAATACGTTTTTTGGCAGTCATCACATAAAATGTCCTAATGTCTTAAAAAAAGAAAGAAAAGCATGAGAAAACAGACCCAAAATGTTAAGATTTTATTTACAAAGCTTTTCCTTGTTGTACAGAAAGTAAAAATGTTCTTACAATCGCAGTGTAACTGGCGGCCAGGACGGTCAACTCACCAATCACAGCTGTCACGATACAGCAAGAGTCTGACACGGAAACCTAACAACGTTTACAATTTTGTTGGGGTGAAGTCCCCAGGCTTGGTGGTGGATTACCAAGGGGCTAACCGGAGGAAGGCGGAATGTCTCGGGAACTATTCTTTGGCTCTTTGGGTGGGGGTGTCCTGGGGCTTGTATCACAGCTACCTTTTTAAAACAGCTACCAAATCCATGAGCAGTCCAACCAGTACTCAACAGTTCTGTTTCCTGCAGATTGTTTCGGGTCTTAATCATCTTCTCCTTCATCGTCTGTCTCTCTCTTCCTCTTTTCACCTTTCCCACTTTCTTCCTCCTCTGCAATACAAAATGAGTTGTGAGGCCACGGAACAGCATTCTGCCTGGAACACTGCTAACAGAGGCAACTACCTTCTGACGGGGAGGAACTAGCAAAGACGGGAATTCAAACACACAGGCCACTGAGGCCAGACTGGCAAAGGCACAGGAGCACCGCAAGAGACAGGGCTAATTGATCGAGGATTTTCCTTCCCCATGTTTTTTTCTTAAGCGTTTGGGTACTAACCTAGCATGTCAAAAAAAAAAAAAAAAAAAAAAAAAAAAAAAACACAGCAACAACTCCACTTGCCCAGCCTGTTTCTAAGCCACCGACTCACGAGTGACCGTGGACAAACCACTTAAGACACAACAGGAAGGAATGACATGACGGAGCTGTTCTGAGAGGTAAGTGAGATACCACGAGGCTGAGCGTGACCCGGGGCACTGTCCAAGTGCACGCAATAAAGAAGGGGTTGGGGCTGGTGTTCTATGCCTGCTGCACTCACAAAGCTAGATCATCAGTTCCAAGAAGACCATATGCTCAGTGTGACCAAAGCCTCACAGACACAATCAGAACTACTCTGGAAGCCAAGCAGGAATGCAGAGATTATTAAAGACAAGCTGAGCAAGTAAGCGCTTGTCCAAAAACAAACAAACAAAAACTAACGGGAGCATTTTCCTGTAATGTTGACAAGAGGAGAAACAGAAATTATATACATCAGACCCACCTTCATCCTCATCTTCATCCTCATCTTCTTCATCTTCATCAACTTCTCCATCATGTCCAAATTCTTCTTCCTAAACAGAGAATAGCGTAACATCACTGGATTCTGCTAAGACATGGCTCAACAGGTAAAGAGGAAACCCTGGCAACCTAAGATCAATCACTGGAACACACGGAGACAACAGGAGAATCAAGAGAGCTCTCGAAAGTGGTTCTATGTCTCCATGCACGCGCGCGCGCGCGCGCGCACGCACGCACACACACACACACACACACACACACACACACACACACACACGCGAGCTTGATGGCTTACAACTGTTATTCCAGCAATTGGATATGGAGACAGGAAGACCAGGAATTTAGGCTAGCCTGGGCTACATAAGCCCTTACTCATCAATCCCTCATTAAAAAAATAAAAATGCAAAGAGGAATATACTTTCAAATAGTTATAACAACACATTAGAGGGAAAATTTATTTTTACATACTTGGCTGCACAGAGATGCTAATTTTTTTTAAAAAAAAATCAATCTATTCTTTCTTTTTTATTATTATTTTAAATTTATTTTTATTTTTCGTATGTTGGTGTTTTGACATGGATATCGGGTCCCCTGGAACTGGAATTACAGACAGTTGTGAGCTGCCATGTGAGTGCTGGGACTTGAACTCGGGTCCTCTGCAAGAGCAGTCAGTGCTCTTAACCACTGAGCCATCTCTCCAGCTCCCTAATTTTTTTTTAAATGAGCATTTTTTTTTAAATGAGCAAAGAGAGAGCTTAGAAATTAAAGTCTTGGGTGTTCTTCCATAAGACCTACATTTGATCCCCAGCACCCACCTGGTAGTTTGACTCCACTCCTAGGAAATCCAGTGCTCTCTCTTCTGACTTCAAAGGGCACCAGGCATGTATGTAGACATATATGCAAGCAACACATACACACACATGCAGGCACACATGCACATACACAAATAAAAATAAATCTTTAAACTGGGGGAGGGTAACCCAGGAACAGAGCACCTCCCTTCCCTTAGGCTCTGGTTTAAAAATAAAACTGCCCTTTAAGCCAGGTGTGTTTGCACACCTGTTACACCATCCGTTACAAAGGGGGGATGGGGGGTGGGCAGGTGGTCAAACAGTTTAGTCTATCCTGAGCTACAAAGACCTCAGTTCAATAAATGAGTAAAATAAAAATAAAATTATTAAAACATCAATGTTCAGCCAGGTGGTGGTGGCGCACGCCTTTAATCCAAGCACTTGGGAGACAGAGGCAGGCAGATCTTTTGTGAGTTCAAGGCCAGCCTGGTCTACAGAGTGAGATCCAGGACAGGTGCAAAGCTACACAGAGAAACCCTGCCTGGGGGGGCGGGGGAGACGGACACTACTTGTTTCGGGCTGGAGAGATGGCTCAGAGGTTAAGAGCATCAACTGCTCTTCCAAAGGTCCTGAGTTCAATTCCCAGCACCCACATGGTGGCTCACAACCATCTGTAATGAGATCTGGTGCCCTCTTCTGTATATATAAAAAATAAATAAATCTTAAAAAAACAAACCATCAATGTTCAGAAGTAACAGTTTATCAGGTAAGCACTAATTATCATGCAACTTATGTTTTTATAATCTTATACTACAGTATTGTTTGGACAGATTTCTCTATGTATGTGGGGTCAGGTTTTGAACATACAGCCTTGTTTAGCCCGGGCTGGTTATGATTTAGCCCAGTGATGTTCCTGGGATTACAGGAATACATACAAAACTCAGTCATCTGCTCTTTCAAGGCAGAAGTGCATACATTTAACCTTGGACTTCCAACCACAACTCCACATTTGGTAACTTGAAAGGCACACAGACGTAAGTGCTGTATCCAGGCAGCATAAGCAGGCACATCCCGTATGTGGACAAAAGCTGCCATTACCGGACTTTACCTCTTTCTCTGCCTTTACCCTAACAGAAGGAAGAGTTACATTACCTCCCCACTGACTTCATCTTCATCCTCTTCGCCTTCTACATCTTCGTCTTCATCTTCATCCTCTTCTTCATCATCCTCCTCTTCTTCACCGTCCTCATCTTCCTCTTCATCTTCCTCTTCTCCTTCTGAAGAGTCCAAAAGAGAAATTACTAAGGCTGGGCACACTTTTAATCCCAGTACTCGGGAGGCAGAGGCAGGCAGATCTCTGAGTTCAAGGCCAGCCTCATCTACAGAGAGTTCCAGGGCAGCCAGGGGCTGCTACAAAGAGAAAACACTCTCTAAAAACAAAACAAAAAAAGAAAGGAAGAAATCACTAAATAACCTTGATGACCCATAGGGTCTAACTGAAAAGGTCAGAGAGCCCAAAGTTGGCCTACAATAAGCTGGTCGGCACCACAAACATCAGATTTACAGCTGCCCTCTTTCTACCAGTCCGTAATCCCAAGAGAGTATCCGAAAACCAGGAAGCTTCAAGTACTACATGCCTACTCTTACTGAATAAAACCCACCTCAACTTCACACTGGAGGAGGGCTTTCTACTCTTGCCATGCTGAAAGTACCTGGGTTTCCATTTGGTTGTCTTTTTTAAAAGAGAAGCATGATGTGATGGCCTAAGCAAGTGCCCAGGACAGTGGAAGGAAGACCAGGAGTTTATGACCAATCCCAGCTACCCGAGACAATTTCAACACCTGTCCCTCCAAACAAAAATGGCAAGCTATTAGGAACAGGGCTGAGAGCAGTTGTCAAATCAGAACTCTAAAGGATTAATTCCAGGCCATAGAATAGTCCAGGCTCCTGGGTGCCCAGCCTAGAGGCGGTTTCCCCTCTACCAGCCTGCAGTTCCCCGTGGTCTCCTGCCTCTGTCCTTCCCATTCCACATGCCTACTGCCACAAACTGCCTTTCAGCCCCTCCTGTGACAGACATGAGGGGGCTCTTTACCTAGCTGAGGGTGCTCACACGCTCTCCCTTCTCCCCCTGCCCACCCCCTCATTTCAGCACCCTTCCTTCCTTCGCTTGCGCGCGGTGCTGACTGGAGTTCCATCTTGCCTCATTTTCTTTTGCTGGCTGAGGACAGAATCCAGGGCCTCCACAAGTCAAGCAAGCCTCTACCACTGAGCTACATCCTCACCCTTGGGCTAAGGATCTAGCTCAATGGCATAATGTGTTGTTTACAGCACTTACATAACCACCACAAATAATTTAGGAATACCTGGATACAGAAACGGGAACAGGATGAACTACCCTTTTCTGCCCACTGTCCCCTTGCATCTCATTCGTTTGCCCGTCTCCAGCTTTTGCAAAATAACCCCGTCTAACTGCAACCTCCTGTGCTTTGCTGGCCATTACTATCTTGTATGTTTTCAAAAGTACTAAGCTACCACTCATGGCTTTCAATTTCAAAGACTTTACCCAGACGGACTTGAAACTAAGCACATGAAAAACTTTGATTAGGAGCTGAAGAGATGGCTCAGGGTTAAGAGCACTGGCTGCTTTTCCAGAGGTCCTGAGTTCAATTCCCAGCAACTACATGGTGGCTCACAACCATCTGTAATGAGATCTGGTGCCTCATCTGGTGTGCAGGCACAACACTGTATGCATAATAAATAAATCTAAAAAAAAAACTTTGATTAATAATAAAAATTCTTAGGTGAGACAGTTGATTGGCTTGATCAGTTTGGGAGGCAACTAGGCAGTGGGACCAAGTCCTGTGCTCATTGCGTGAGTTGGCTGTTTGAAACCTGGAGCTTATGCAGGGACACTTGGCTCAGTCTGGGAGGAGGGGACTGGACCTGCCTGGACTGAGTCTACCAGGTTGATCGCAGTCCTCGGGGGAGGATTTGCCCTGGAGGAGGTGGGAATGGGGGGTGGGCTGGGGCTAAGGGGAGGGGATGGGAGGGGGAGAATAGGGGAACCTGTGGCTGATATGTAGAACTGAATGGTATTATAAAATAAAATAAAAAAATAAATAAAAATAATAAAAATTCTGAAAGATTAGTCCTTTTTTGTGTAAGATATTTGCTATATAGACTAGGTTGACCTCCAACTTGTGAACCTTACTCCATCTTTGGAGTGCTGAGATTTTAAGTGTGCCATCACACCCACTGAAAAAATAAAAGTGAATTCAGTGTTACACCCAGAGATTATACTTCCATGAACAAAAAGCGGAACCTAAGATAATGTGTCTTCAAGTTTACGGGCCAGGCACTAAGCTAGGAAGGCAGAGTCAAGGAGACACTGAGATAACAAGCTCTTCAAGCACATGAAGGAGTCACTCCAGGGGCTGCATGAAGCAGCCACTTAACACTTACTTGGCTCCACGGAAAGATGAAAAATCTACTGGCTAATAAAACCACTTGATTTTCAAGCATTTTAGGGTTATAGAACTGAACAGGAACACAGGCACGCACACTAGCAGAGCACCATCAGGACTGTGAAAAGGCAGATATCAGGTCACGAGATGCTCAGTCTACCCACCTTCATCCTCCTCTTCTTTGTCCACACCATCCACCTCTGCATCTGAGTCAGGAGCTTCCTCTACACCATCCACCTCCACGTCTGAGTCAGGGGCTTCCTGGTCCTCTCGGTCATAGCCATCCAGATAGGACAGCTGGGGCAGGAGCTTGAAGACACTCTCTCGGTAATCATTCAGGTCAGTGACCTCACAGCCAAACAGATCCAGGCTTTTCAGACAATCCAACTTTTTCTAAAGGAAAGAACCAAAAACCACAATTCCTAAATCAAATGAACATGTCACCAAACCATTTTCAAGAGGTAAAGTCTAGGCTCCCCATCAATTAGCTGCTACCCATTCATCCCTGTACACAGGAAAACACTATGCTTCTGGCTCCCCTAGAGAACAATGTCTTGTGTCCGAGCAGTGGTGGCGTATGCCTTTAATCCCAGCACTCAGGAGGCAGAGGCAGGTGGATCTCTGTGAGTTCAAGGCCAGCCTGGTCTACAGAGCAAGTTCTAGGACAGCTAGGACTGTTACACAGAGAAACCCTGTCTTGAAAAACCAACAGAAAGAGAGAGAGAGAACAAACTATGTCTTTTCCTAGTAGCAATACGAAGGAGTCTAAGTGTGACCTAGCTGAACTGTACACAGGTCCAACTCATAAGCAGCACTGGAGAATGGAGTGAAACCTGGCATGAGGTATGCCAGCATGGGCAGAAGGGTACACAGAGCTTAGATTGCACAAACAGAGAAACCTCACACTCCTTTTGTCTCTTTTAAGATCTTTGGAAGAGGTTAACATTACCAGACTTTTCTAAAGTAAACTTAAGGCATCGTCACATATAGCCCGCTACCTTCTAGAATAGTACAAACAGCCTACTAGAGTGCAAGTGACATTTCTATGTGTGTGTGTACAGACAGACACATGTAACTTATTAATTGTAAAATCAAAGTTTGGCATCCACAAAACTAAACAAAAAACATCAATGGGGGGGGCAGGGAAGTAGCTCATTAGATAGTGCTTGCCCAGAGCCATGGATTTGATCCCCAGAACCACATAAACCAGGTGTGGTAGTGCAGGCCTGTGATCTTAGTATGTAGGAGGCTAGATGATCATAAGGTCAAGGTCATTGTCAGCTACATGTGACCCCCTCACTCAAAAAACTCTGAAGAGGCAAGTCCTAACAAATCCAACAGTGACAATTCATTTGCAAAGTTACTGCCACACTCACACAGCCTAGAAGAAATGTGGATCCAACAAAACTTTGCTTTCAGGATTGAAGGCATCTCTGTAATTCTCTGCTTTCAAAGTTGGCTTTAAAATTCAGAATGTGGTGGCAAACCAGTGCACTGGCTAATCTGGCTCAATAGCTATTTTTGTAAACTGGAGTTTTGTGTTTTGTTTTTTTGAGACAGGGTTTCTCTGCATAGCTTTGGAGCCTGTCCTGGATCTCATTCTGTAGACCAGACTGGCCTCAGACTCACAGAGATCCACCTGCCTCCTGAGTGCTGGGATTAAAGGCATGTGCCACCGCCACCCAGCAGTTGTTTGTTTTTAAGCCAGGGTCTCTCTATATGGCCCTAGCTGGCCCCAAACTCAGAGATCATCTGCCTGCACCTGCCTCTCAAGTGCTAGGAGCAAAGGTGTGTCACCATGCTCAGCTAAAAAAAAGTTTTACTGGCACACAACATTCACCTGCTCATCTATCACACATCTCTCTTCTCAGACTGTACTGACAGGTGAGTGGCTGTGATATAGACTCTCCTGCCAACCAAGCTTCATGTTCTCATTATCTGACCCTTAAGAAAAGGGCTGCTGACTCTTACAGAAGAACCTTCATCCCTCATAAGGAAAGGGCTCACCTGAGTTTTATTCTCAGAGCAGAACCAGGGAGGACCCAGCAGCAGGACTATAGGCAGTTACACCTGCCCATCAAACACACAATGTGCAATGATTTAAGTTGTCCATCCAATAATGAAAGCCAACCTTACATGCCTTAAGAAGGCAGGCCCAGCCCTGCCAGTTCTAGGGTGGCTGACTTTCTAGCATGCAACTTTCAGATTAGATTTCCTAGCGGGTGACTTCAGAAACCCAGGTATGATTTCTTGCCAAAGAAGAAAAAATGCTGTAATACCATCCCAAATAATAGCTCCACTCTTTTTGGAAGACAGCTTTTCTGCCTAAGTTGGCCCAGAACTCCCGATCCTCTAACCTCAATCTCAAGGTCTCAGAGTTCTATACTGTACCTGGCTACAGAAAGAGCCGGCTCTATACCAAGTGAGACCTAAAAAGGACAATCAGTTTGAGCAGCTTCCTAGAAAGGTTTCCTCCATGTACTCCTCCTCCTTTTTCTCAAGCGCATGTCTCAGCATGCAGCCTTTGTCTCAGTCTGCTTGCTTTGGCCCCTCAGCAGCTGGAACGATGGCACAAACCACCACCCTTGGATTGCCTAAAATTGTTTCCTTAATGGACTGGGCCACTGATTAATCTACTGTACAGGGCCATCCTATTCTGAACGGCATGAATCTTAGATGTTTGACAAAGCACCCATTATCAAATAATTCGGACATGCCAAACAGTATGGTAGCAAATGACATAGAAGCAAGTTGACAATAACAAATCCTACATAACTACAGTACTCTGTAGACTGTTTAAAACAGTAAAATGGTACTTACAGCCCAGGAGGCTCAAAATACAGATTATACAGGATCCCGATGTGATGTGTAAACACTGCTAAAAACTTAGCAACCATACCATGCCAGAAACTTGACCTAAGCTAATAGGCTAGCCATAATAAACATAAAACATTTATTAACAATAATTTTGCTTGCCTTCTTAGAATTTAGAAGGGCTTTGGGGGATGATTTGGATGGCCCAGGTCTCTTAAAAAAGGTGTCCCAGGAAGTTTGAACTGATGCCTTCTTTGTCTCTCGTTAATGTCCCTGTAGCAAGCAGAGGCATTCACAATCATTGCATTGCCTGTCAAAACTGGGCTCAATGCAGTGTTCAAAATGTGTGGTGATGAGGATGAGGATGGTGTTTTCCCCGTTCTAGAACATTCAGAAGTCAACACTGGACCCAGTCTTCTCCCTTCACCTTTCTTACAGATTTCCTTTATTCCAAGTGAGAACCAGGAGGCCAACCTAGCTCAGGCTTTTTTTTTCCAAGCAGCCTGGGGTGTATGGAGCCATGTAGCTCTGCCACACGGTGTCAGTATCATCTAAGCTTCAGATCCCTCAATGTAAAACAAGGGCCATACTATCTCCATTCACTTTGTAGATACTTTTTCAACAACTTCCATAGGATCTACAGGGCACCAAGCATCAAACATCCACAACAGTGGTACAAGCATAGCAACCAAGATTACTTCTCCTCCTTCACTGTCTTGGGACCCTAATCTGTTACAGCCCAGAACAAGAAGCCTTAAGCAAACAATCCCTGCTCAGTATTTGTCTGTGCTCTGCTTCGGTGACAGTTAACACCAACACAGGACTCCCAGAGGATTCAGTCTCCAGGAGAATCAGGAGCAGCTGGTTATTCAGCAAGGAAAGACACTCTACAGTCCTGTTTAAAACAAATACACACACACTTCTGTCCAGGGGTGCTACTCAGTTTGGCATAGCCCAGAATAAAGAGATCTGCCACCAAACAATCAACACAGGCTTGGCACTGACTGTGGGGAGTGTTCGCCTGAGTATTCCTTTGGGAATTCCATTTTCCTGATATTCAGGTATAGAATCAATCAATTCACATGTAGAAAGAAAACAGGTCCCCAGGGCAATGGAAAATTAAGTGAATTTGGATTTGATCCTGCCATTAATTCCAAACAATTACTTAGGCTTTCTACACTCCGTTTCCTCTCTAAACAGGACAGCCATTCTCTGTTCTCTGGGCTACCAGCCTACAGTGAACAAATATTAAATGTCCTTGGATACAGCAAAATGCAATGCATTATCTTTAACTTGGAAACGGGCTGCTCTACACAGAAAAAAAAAATGAAACTGGCAAAACTGAAGGAGTGGAAGCATCTAGCCATGGACAGTAGAAAAAAAAGCAAGATCTGCGGAACAAGGGTAAGAAAGGAGCTCTCAACACCTACAACAAAGAGAAGCCCAAACAGGAATATAGAAGTAAAGGGGCAGGCAAAATGACCGAAACTGTCCTGCACTGCCGAAGGGAGGAGGAGGAGAGGAGGCGGCCCTTCACCTCCAGAGTACCAAGAGAGCAGGGCTCTATTTGCTTGACAGAGTTTCCCATAATCCAGTTCAGGCTGGCCTCAAACTTGCTATACATGGTGGGTGACCTTGAACTCTTGATGCCCTGGGACTGGGGCATGCTTCAGTCTATGGAACCCAGGGCTTCATGCACTCTGTGCAAGCATTCTGCCCACTGAGCCAAACCCACGGCCCCACAGAGCGCTCTTCCAGTGGGCAGACACCCGCTGTCTCACTCCCCAGTCCAGCCTGAGGCTGCCCCTCCTGTTACCAACCCTGCCTCCAGAACCTGCAGTGGCTGAGCTCTCCCTGCAACAGTTTTCCAATCTACAAAATAAATGTCTTCCTCCTGACTGTCCTGAGCTCTTCAGTAAGGCAGGGACTACTGTCTTCTCTGCTCAGTTTGCTTAAGTCCATATACCAGGTTTACATCCCCAAACACACTTCAAGTTTGGTCTCTTTAACTAATCTACAATAGGACTGAAGATCTGCGTCTACCCAAAACTCTGCAACAGTGACCTAGGGAAGCCTAAGATCACCAACCACAAAACCCACAACCACTGGAGCCGCCCTTCTTGACTGTGCTGAAACGTCACCTAAGACAGACTGTTCTGTTACAGTACAGAATAGCTTGGCCAGTCTAGTGGGAAAAATTAGGAGACATGTTTAAGGTTATAGTAACTATGTATTTAAAAAAGGATTAAAAAAAAACATGAAAAATTATCTACTGCATGATACCATCAGAGTTTCAGTCAGGGAGCAAAGTCCCAGGACTACACTGTAGAGACTGTGACCTTTAAAAGCCACTCTACGAAGAGTAGAATGATGGCATTTTTTAAAGCCATTTATTCTTCTCAATCATTTCTCCCACTAGAAATATGAAAATGAACATGACACAACCCATTCTCTAAATTCCCAATCACTCACCAAAGGTTCCAAGGTGCTGATGTCTTTCAGCTTATTTCCACTCAGGTTCAGATGTGTGAGGCTTGGAAGTTCTTCTGCTAGTCTGTCCAGACCTCCATAGATCCTATTATCGCTGAGCTCAAGCTAAAAGGAAATACACGTAGAGAATCACTCACGACTGAATTGGGATAAAAAGCAAATACCCATATCAAAGAATCAGGCAGACGGCACTGTACACATCTGCAACCCCACAACTCAGAAGGCCAAGGCAGGAGGAACCAGAGTTCTAGGCCAGCCTGGGCTACAGAGAGAGACCCTTTCTCCTAACAAAAATAAACAATAGCAGCAAAACTACAAGCTCTGGTGAAGCGACTCCTCAGGCGAAGGTACTTGCTGCCAAGGCTGACAGACCAAGACCAAGTTCAACCCCGGGACCCGCTTGGTGGAGAGAAATGGCTCCTTGGTTGTTCTCAGATTTCTGCATGTGTAGCATGTAGAACTGCTCCTCTAGAAGCCCTGTTTGTTAGATTATAAACATTATTGTATTTGACTAAATCCAAATCAAGTCGTTTATAGATACCAGCAACATTTGGGATGAGTCAGGCAGCTATGCCAGAAGGTAGGAAGTTTTTAAAGAAGATTTTGTGTGCTCTGTACAGGCGTCGTGTGCATGTCGTGCCTGAGGAGGCCATCAGATCCCCTGTGCAAGGCCGTGCACTCCACACCTAGCACCAAGTATGTGTTATGGCAAGGGGGTGCCTGGGCGTTACCTAGGGGTTTATAAAGCCTTATCCTCAGAGGCTGCTGCTTTTGTAAACCTGGCACTAACCTCCATGTTAAGCTACTTTAGTTTCTCATACAGGCAATGGTGTGCCCACAAAAAGTGTGAGCACTCACTAAAAATTGCTAGTGTCTCAGAGTGTAAGTGGAGATGTAAAAGCAAGTCTTCCTTTTGCAGATAAACAGGCTACGGGACCCAGCAGTCCAGAGCAGGTGTTATTATTCTTCCAGGACAGAGTTCAGTTCCTTGCACCCATGTTGGAAGAAGGCTCATAACCACTTGTAACTCCAGCTCCAGGGAATCCAATGTCTTCTTCTGACCTCTAAGGGCATCCCCCAACACGTAAATAAAGACAAACAGATAGACAGGAAGGAAGAACAGATGGACAGATACCCTAGGCCACACAGATGGCTCCGATTTTTTATGCTGGTGACAAGATAAAAAGGTATCAATCATCATGCAGTGTTTGGGTGCTGGTCACTTTTCAGAGCACATCACCCCATTCGCTCTTACAATAAACTCATCTTCCCATTTACAGGCAGGGAAATAAACCGCAAAAATGTGACTGGTGACTCCACATATTGAGGAGCTGCTGAAGAACTCCTGCTCCACCCACTGTGCTCCACATGCCTGCTGTGCTAACTGGAAATTTCATGTGGATGGGCATGGTGACAGAGGCTTGGAACCCACCTACCCAGGAAGTTGAGGTAGCATGCCACCCTATAACACTTAAGAGACCTAGTTTCCAAGTTTTAAAAGGGTACAAAAGACCTGGGAATATGGCCAATGTGTAGAGTGCTTGTCTAGGTTTCCTAAGACCCATGAGTTCAATCCCCAGTACACAAGACAAAACAGTCAGAAAACAAAGAAAACCAAGCAAACAACACGACTTCATAAACTAAAGGCTTTGGCATGTCATGAATAGAATACTAGTCTAGGAGAGCAGTGAGTGTAAACAACAGCACACGCCCCAAGCCTGAGGACCCGAGTTTGAAGTTGTTCTTTGACCGCCATTCGAATGCTGTGGTTTGTGCCCCATTCACAAGTATTTTCAGGAGAAAGCAAAACAAAGCCCTGCTAGTCAAACCAATATAGACTCAAGCACTGACTCTCATGATTTTTGGAAACTAATAGAAACTTCCCTTCTGTGTTTAGATCATACAGCTAGAATATCACATCTTCCTACATGAACAGACAATAAGACACCCCAAAGCATTTACTAGCATGACATTTAAACCATTTATGTATCAATTTTCTTAGTACTTGTTTCTTAAGAGTCTGTGTGTGCTCTGAGGTAGGAAGAACACACAGTCCTTACCAGCTGTGAGAACATTCAATCTGCCTTTTAAGTATGATCACCTCATCAGCCCTGTGAGTGATCAGTGTTCAAACTCTTCAGAAAAAGCCCAGTATGGTGCAAGCTTGCAATCTCAGCACTTGGGAGGCTGAGGCAGGAGACTGTGCTCTAGTTCATCCTAGCTGCACACACAGTTTTTACACACATTGAGACCCTGTCTCAAAGAACCGAACATCTGAGAAAGACCGAATGAAGTCACTGTGGTGCTTCATCTCATTGCTGACTTGACAGATTCGGAACTAGTGAGGGACACGCTGCTGTCTGAGGTTTCCAGAGAGGGCTAATTAATGGAGGGAACCATGCTGAACACACATGGCCCACTCTCATGGCCTGAAGCCCAGACTGAATCAAACAGAAGAATCCATGTCTCTTCTCCCAACTGCACCCACTGCACTGTTTGCATCCACCATGTCAGGTGTGCTACTGCCCCGGCACACCCCCTCACCACACTGACTGTGACTGTGCCCTCCCTCCCTCCCTGTGACAGTGTGAGCCTGTGTGAAGATGTCACTGTGATTGGTTTCCTAAAGCTGACTGGCCTATAATAGGGAGGCAGGATAAGGTTAGGCAGGAGAATTAGACTAAGGGGACACTGGGAAGAAGAGTGGAGTTCAAGATTCGAGACGAGACACTATGAGACGCAGATGAGAGACAGCAAGATGGAAAGTGTGTACATGAGGTACACAAGCCTCAGGGCAGCACACAGATGAATAGAAATGGGTTAATTTAAGCTATAAGAGCTAGCTAAAAACAAGCTTGAGCTATCGGCTGAGCATTTATAATTAATATTAAGGCCCTATGTAGTTATTTGGGAGCCAGCGGTTCCTACAAAAATCTCCACTACATAAGCCCAAATGAGCTCCTCTTAATTTATCAGGATGGTAAGAACAAAACACAAACTTACAGATCAAATTCATGTGAAACAGATGCTGAAATCTTTATAAGGGTCTCCAGATGATCCATATCTTTCCAATGTCACTGACCACCCACACATATAACTTCTTAAATGTTTTAGATTTTGTATGAGTGTGTTTGTAGTATGTCTGTGTATCACTATGTGTCTAGTGCCCATGGAGGCAAGAATTTGTGAACCACATCACATCTCCTTTCCTTCAACAATGCAAAAGATTCTTATTTGACCCTAACACCAGAGTTCTGTGGGTGGCTTTAGGAAAATAGCTGTTTCTTTCTTGGTGAGCCTGTGGCCACACCTACCAATAAGCAGTCCTCAGGAGAAAAGTTTCTTCCACCTCCTTGACAAACACAGAGACAAGAGAAAACCTTTTTTAAGTATTCTGCCCTTTAAGGGAGGACTAGAAGGCAAGAGATCGTGACTAGAGGGGAGGTAAACTAACAATGGCCAAAGAGAAATAGAGCGGGCTTATTTTTTGTGGGTCTTTTTTGGGGAGGCAGGGTAGATGTGGAGCCCACAGACATAGGAGACAGTGCTCTGCCTGGCCTGGGACCCACAGTCCTTCCCATGTTGCTGCCTCCTAAGAGCTGGATTACAGGCAGATGCCACATGGCTTTGTTACACAGGACTTCCCTAGTCACCCACAACACATTTCAAACTCTCTAGTACTGAGAATTATATGGCAGGGCTAGAGCTGATTCGGCAGTTAAGAGCACTTGCTGTCCTTGAGGAAGTTGGGTTCAGTTCTCAGCACCCACAGGGCGGCTGACAACTGTCTGTAACTCCACCTCCAGATCCGGTGCCTCTGAGGCACACATAAGCATATGCATGTCCTACATAGGTAAGACAGGCATCATTTTCCTCTTCATCTACAGATATGTTAAAACACAGAAAGAAGGGGGCTCTTTTGACTCCTGAGCCAGAGCCTAAGAGCAAAACCTAGCTAAGGAAAACAAAACTTTCAACAATTAACCAATTATTTATAGAGCAGTTCATAATCCAACGGGTATTATTTCCAAAGTGTTACTGCAACCCTGCAGGTCAAGTGTAGCTACCACAGGTGATAAAGCTGTGAACCATCTTAGAAAGGAAAATAGCCCAGCAACCTCGAGGTGCCACAGTCCACTCAAGCTCGAGCTTCTGCCACATAAACCAATGTTGTGCATTTCTCTTCCCAATGGCTCTCCTTTCTTAAAAATTAAACCATGTGCAGGCTGGTGAGGTGGGGCACACGCCTTTAATCCCAGCACTCAGGGAGAGTGGGATGTCATGAGTTCCAGGACAGCCAGAGCTGTTACACAAAGAAACCCTGTCTCAAAAAAACAAAAAGAAAGAAAACTTACCTTTTTCAATTTTGGTAGCTTGGGGAGATCGGACACTGAAAACAAGCCTACACTTATTAAACTGAGGAACTCTAGGTTCACAAACTCATCTGTTAACCCCTCAATTTTTCCATCATTTGCTTTGCAATTGTCCAAGACAAGTTCTCGAACCTGTGGATACAAACAAAAAAGGGAATTAAGCTTTAAAAAACCGTAACAGGAGACAACAAAAAAGCAAAAACCCTAAACATGACCCCATAAAACATCCATATTCAAGGACAGTTTATTTGTTCAACTACAAATAAAAGAAGCATGATTAGCCTTATAGCAGTAGCATAGTAAGACCCAAAGACCACTGCTAATTCATGCTAAAATAATAATAATAATAATAATAATAATAATAATAATAATAATGGTATATATTCCATATCCCACAGTTCTAAGAGCATAAGCGACGCTATGTCCGTTCTTTCCACGGCTGTGCCTCCAAGGGGCTTTGTCTAAGTTCAAGGACAGAGTGAAGAAACCCTCCCAGGCTCTTAAAGCCCAGAAAGGGCACAATCACAGGGAAAGGAACACTCTACTTCGCCACCAAGATCATCAAGGCACTGAGTACTTGAACTCAAGGAGTCTGCTGCTCTGAATCAGGGGAACTGATCTTACTACCACTCAGCTTTTGAATAGTTCCCTTGCCATTGTGTGTGTGTGTGTGGGGGGGGGGTTCAAGACAGCGTTTCTCTGTGTAGCTTTGCGCCTTTTCCTGGAACTCACTTGGTAGCCCAGGCTGGCCTCGAACTCAGAGATCAGCATGGCTCTGTCTCCTGAGTGCTAGGATTAAAGGCGTGCGCCACCATTGCCCAGCCATTTTTTTTTTTTTTGAGACCGGGTCTCTCTACATACCACTGGCTGTCCTGAAATTCACTATGTAGACCAAACAGGCCCCAACTCAAGAGTTCCACCTGCCTTTCTCTGCCTCCTGAGTGCTAGGATTAAAGGCATGCACCACCATGCCTGGCTTTTCCTTCCCCAAAGAAAAAGTCACAAATAAATCCTAGCTAAGGATTTTTACACCAGTACACTTTCCAATTTCAGATCTTTTGTTTTGTTGTTTTGTTTTAGACAGGGTCTCACTATGTAGCCCTGGTTTACCAGAACTCAATATGAAGCTGGCTATCTTCTAGCTCAGAGATCCGACTGCCTCTGCCTCCTGAGTGTTGGTATTACAGATGTACACCACCATGCCCAACTAAGAATTTTTCCATTTCCTGTGCAACAATAAAATTTAAATGTCATACAAAAAGACACTTTAAAAAATGACACTATGATGTCCAAAATAAGTGAGGAGGAATTAAAGAGTATGCCATATTTTGCTTCCCAGACTGGGATAAAAATTACTTCCTGGAAAGTTCTGTCAATTGCCAAGCTTCTACTTTAACTACAGTGAGGGGTCATGAGAAACTACCACAGGGGTGGGGAGGACCACCAAATTCCACGGCAACTTCATCACTGGGGCAGAGGCAGGTGCAGTCTGAATTCAAAGTCAACGTCGCTTCTATACAAAGAAACTGCCATAACAAGTAACACAAGACACTCAAATGTAGGCTGGAAAACATTTGCTAAGGCAAATAGCAAAATGGAGATTCAAGAGGTAGCTGGGGAAAGGGCTGTCAAAGTGGCTGACACATGGAGGCCTGAGTTTGAGGGTGGTATGGATGATCAGAGGTTTTAGGTTGTGTTTTAGAGAAATGAGAACCTACAAGGAACAGTTTTTTGAGGAGAAATGAGTACCACAGAAGTACTGGCAGGCACAGGCACAGGCAGCTGGACACACAGACCCAGAGTCTCAGTGGAGGTCTGGGATGCACGCCTGTATTTGGGAGTCATCAGGGAAGAGGAAGTGGCAGAATATGGTATTCCTAGGAAAAGCATCAAGGATGGACCCCTGGCAATTAAGTAAGGAGGGAGGGAGAGAGAGGGAGGGAGGGCACAGTGCCCAAAACAAAAATTTCCTTTTAAACCCTTGGAAAGTTCATTAAGAAAAAAAGGTGGGAGTAGTGACACACACCTGGATCCCAGCACTTGGGAGGCTGAGGCAGGGGCCCGAAAGCTGAAGGATAGCCTGAGCTAAACAGTCAGTCCCAGCCAGTCTCAACTACAAAGCAAACCTTCAAAAGTATATATAAGTATATATAAGTAAAAATAAGATGACGCCGGCCGGTGGTGGCGCACGCCCTTAATCCCAGCATTTGGGAAGCAGAGGCAGGTGGATCTCGGTGAGTTAGAGGCCAGCCTGGTCTACAGAGTGAGTTCTAGGACAGCCAGGCAGTTACAGAGAAACCCTGTCTACAAACAACAAACAAAAAAGATGACCCTGAACATGGCAGGGCATGTGATGTCACACAAGCCATCAAGATCAGTCCTCAGGAAAGCACTGCTGTTCACCCCTGAACACCTGAGTTCAATCCTGTCACTCACATAAAAAAGTAACAGGGCTGCTGGTGGTGGCACACACCTTTAACCCCAGCACTCAGGAGACAGAGGCAGGTGAAATCGCTGAGTTCGAGGCCAGCTTGGTCTATACAAAGAACTACATACACCCTGTCTCAAAATAGCCCCCCAAAACAAACAAACAAAAGTAGCAGAGAACTGACTGTACAGTTGACCTCTGACCTCCACATGCACACTGTGGCACACACATGACACACATCATACATACATAGTTTTTTTGTTTTTTGTTTTTAATTTAGAGAAGAAAAATGGAAGGGCTGGGAAGACACTGAACTTCTGGAAAAGGTGAAGCAGGCGTAACAGATCTCTCTTTGGAGCTACCAAGATGCGCACAGGTTCCACAGCTAAGTTCCAAAGTGGAGGACAAGAAGTTCAGGAAACAGGCAAGCAAGGGAAGACTGAGCAGAAGGTAGTACGGCTAAACAGACAGACCCCTGACTTCCAGAAATGCTGAGAGCATAAGAAGTGTCTCGCCCCTGGAGCTCAGAGGCACCGCCGGGACAAGCCACCAGCGTAAGCCTAGAGCAGTGGTCGAGTTCCTCGACTTAGCGCTGTGCTCAGAGAAAGGTCTCAGCGCCACTGGCTGGCTGCCTTCAAGTCTGGATAAGGTTCTCAACAGAGGCCCAATGGTGGTTGGAGCCAGCCGCACCAGCCCCTCAGGAGGCAGAGGCAGTAGGGCCAATCACAGGTTCAAGATCATCTCAGGAGAAGAGAAGGTTTGGGGCTGGCACATGCTGCAATCTTAGCACACAGGCAGAGGTGTGGAATAGGCAAGTTTGAGCTCAACCTTGATGGCTTAGATAGAGTTCTAGTTTTGAAGCCTCAGTTCATGAGACACAAACTCTTGAAGAAAACAAAAAATATGCGCCTGGGGAGATGGCTCAGAGTTTAAGAGCACTTGCTGCTCCTCCAGGTCCTGAGTCGAGTTTCCAGTGCCAAATCAGGAAGCTCACAACTGCCTGCAATTCCAGCTCCAGGGGATCTGACATCCTCTTTCTGGCCTCTGGAAGGACCTTAACAGGTGAGGCAGGCATGCAGACATACACAAATAAAAATACTAAATTAATTTCATAAGCAGCCAGACATGGTGGCACACACCACTAATCGAACGGGTTTACTGTGAGTTCCTGGACATTTGGGGCTAGCTACATAGGAAGATGCAGTCTCAAACAATACAAATAAACCCCTAAGGAGGGAAAGCCAGCCCCAACCTGCACTGTGCAGACTGGAGAGTCCTGTGACCCAAAACAGCAAGGCAGCCTTTTGCTCAAAAGTGGAAAGTTTAATTTTTAAGGCCAAATTTAGTCTTTTTTTTTTTTTTTTTTTGGTTTTTCGAGACAGGGTTTCTCTGTGTAGCTTTGCACCTTTCCTGGAGCTCACTTGGTAGCCCAGGCTGGCCTCGAACTCACAGAGATCCGCCTGCCTCTGCCTCCCCGAGTGCTGGGATTAAAGGCGTGTGCCACCACCGCCCGGCTCAAATTTAGTCTTAATAGTCATTCTCCAATTTAACTTGCTTCTTTCTCAAATGTGAATAAAGTAAATGTTTAAGAAAAAAATAAAACAAACAAAAAACAAAAAAGGCAGCAAGATCAAGAGTTGAAGGTCGGCCAGGCGGTGGTGGCTCACACCTTTAACCTCAGTACTCAGAAGGCATAGCCAGGCAGATCTCCGTGAGTTCAAGGCCAGCCTGGTCTACAGAGCGAGATCCAGGACAGGCACCAAAACTACACAGAGAAACCCTGTCTTGGAAAGAAAAACAACAACAACAACAACGAGTTGAAGGTCCTCCTCAGAGTCTAATGCCAGGCTGGGGTATTGAATTACTTTTATGGCACTTCACTGTACAGCCCCAGCTGGCCTCTGCCTCCCGAGGGCCAGGACTGAAGGTGCACCACCAGCTTTCCTTCCCTCTAGTTACGAGTAATGTCAAACATTCAGCACTTCTTCTTCCCAAGTTTCTCCTTTCTTCTTCCCAACCCTTTCTCAGTTCCATTCATCCCTTCAGCTACTCTGGGAAATGGGCCAGTTCTGCCTATGGTCAGGGTTTGGGCAATCATCCCCAGCTACACACTTGGCCTAGGAGAGGGGAAAGGCATTGGCTGGGGATTTAGTTCAGTGGTTAAGGCCCTGGGTTTAGTCCTCAGCTCTGGGGGGAGGGGGGAGGGAAAGAAATTACATCAAATTGAGTTGTGGTGGCTTGAATTTTGGAAAATGCCCCCCCACAGGCTGATGTATGTGAATGTTTGGTCACCAGGGAGATTGAGAAGTATTAGGGGGTAGGGCCTTGCTGGAGGAAGTGTGTGTCACTGGAAATGGGCTGAGGTTCCAAAGATCCACGCTAGCCCATAGTCTGTCTCTCCACGCCTGTCTCCACACTTCCAGCAGTCCTGCCTAGTGCAGGGCACAGCCCCATGGCATCCGAGTACAGTGGTTTGCTACTGCCATGCCTGCTCCTCTCTGTACTGTGCTAATAAACTTGTTTAATGAAGAGACTGCCCCATACTAAATACCCCAAACAGACTCAAACAGAGGAGAACAGATCCCCCAAGCTGTCCTGACCCCCACATAAACTTACAGTGGAATACACATTGTATTTTTAATTTCAAAAATGAGGACAAGAATGCTTACAATGTGTTCCTAGTGGGCAAGGGGGTAGAGCTGGGTGGCAGTGTTAAGCAGTATGCTGGGAGCCCTGAATTCAATCACAAAACCACAATAAAGTGACAAGGCTAGGTGGGTATGGCAGAACACACCTTTAATTTCAGCACCTGGGAGGCGGAGCCTATAGGCTACTTGGGGAAACCCTATCTCAGAAAAACAAAGAAACAAACAAAAACAAAAGACAAGGCTGGAAATGGAGCTCTGTTAGGAGTGCTTGCTTAGTATACAGAAGACCCTGGGTCTGATCCCTGGCACCCCTAAAATCTACAACAGCGATACAGACCTGCGATCCCAGAATTTGGGGGAAGAAAGGAGAAGTTAAAAGGTCCTTTCCAGCCACAAAATGAGACGAGGCTGGGCATGGTGGCACACCCCTGCAGTCCAGAACCCAGCAGAAGCAGGCTTTGAAACTGAGTTTAAGGACAGGCTGGTCTACACAGCAAGTTCCAGGACAGCCAGGGTGACAGGGCCCAGGAGTGAAAAATGCTTGCTGCCAAGCCTAACAATTGGAGCCCCACATGGGGGGAGAGAACCAACTCCCACAAGTTGTCTTCTGACTTTACACTCGCGCGCGCGCACAAACACACACAAGTAAAATCCAAAGATAACTAATCTCATTCTGTCCCTCAAGGAGCACGCTGGGCTGATATTCACAGTAGCAGCCCTTCAATGTGTTCAGATGGCAGGAAAGTTGAGAAAGATACCCCACCCCAGAAAAGGAAATGCCTGTGTCCTAAGTGTGGATTAAAGGGAACAATTCTGAAAAGCAATTAGACAGTAGTCACTGGGGCTCTTCTTTAAGCAAACAGACAGTACATGTTTATAACATGATCCAAATTGGGAAAAAAATTAAGCAATTTTAGGCCACACACCAAAATGCACGGAAAGGTTAAGTGTGTATTGCGTATTTTTAATCAACCGTTTTCTGGCTTATCTGCATCTAATTTTCTTTACAGATGTATTACTGTACAAAAGAAAACAACCCCAATTAGTTGCTATGCAACCAATTAGAATATCCCATAGAGCTCAGAATTATATCACACTCAACAACAGACGCCAAAAGTCGGGGATGGGGGCCACAACAGTACAACAAGAAGGACGTGTGTCTACGGAGTCTGCTTCCCCCCGTGAACAAGATGTAAGACAGACTGATGAGCAGTGTAAGCATACAGCACACCCAGGTTGGGGGGCAGGATTCTCTTGTTTTTTTAAACTCCAGTAAGAAGCTACTTGGTTTTCCAATTCTGGTTAGAGGGTTAGCTGTCCCTGGCTGTGGGGTGAGAAGGGGCACACACAGAGCAGCCTGTGTGCACGAATGGAAGCTGAGAAGCTCACACCAGAAGAGGCCCCTTCCAACTCTGGAGCACAGCAGCTGCAGGACCCGAGGTATGTCTTGCCACTGTGTGCCACTGTGGGCCACTGCTTTCTCACCTTAGTGAAAATCTCACCAGTGTCTGTGGCATATACAGTATGTTCTAGTCAATTTATTCTCAGTGAAAACTTTCAATATACATTTTTCTTTCCTATTTTGGGGGGTGGCAATGCTGGGGAATGAACCTTGGCCTCACACATAGAGTGAGGTCTGGCACCGAGAGACATCCTTATCTAGTACATGGTATTTTACACAAACTAAAGTTCCTAGGGAATAAGCTTATTGATAGAGCAGACGCCCTTGGTTCAATCCCTAGTACCCTGCATCCTATTCTTGCCCATAAAAATCTTCTTAAATAGTATGTATCTTTTAAGTGGGGTGTGGTAAAATGCCATTTTATGCCTTTTCCCCCACTGTGAAAAATACACTCTTCTTCAAGAGCTCCTTTGGGTTTAAAATCTCCCTGGAGGAAAGGAGGACACCCACGTTTATAGCTAACAGAGGTGTAGCATATGGACCTAACATGTTATCTTGGGCCTTATGTACTTTGAAGGAAAACGAGCCAACCACCAAGATGGTAAATAATGTTTCAGAGGTGTCTAAGATTCAAACAAACAAACAAAAAACCCGGAAGAACCACCATAAACACAAAAACACACACACTTATGTATTTAAATATCAAATCTCCATTCAGGCCCTTCACCTAGATCTCACTTGACTAAAACCATTCAGGGGCTAGAGACATGGCTCAGGTTAGGAACACTGACTGTTCTTCAAGGGGGCCCAGGTTCCATTTGCAGACCCACATGGCGGCTCACAACTGTCTGTAACTACAGTTCCAGGGAACCCGACACCCTTACAGAGGCTAAACATCAATGAACATAAAAATAAATATTTTTTTTAAAAAGCACATTCAGCTGGGACTGTGAACTTTTTGGCACCCCATGACAATTCTGTAGGGTCCCAGGGACCAACCTTACTCCCTATCAATTGGAATTACCACAAGTTTCTGCAGCATGTTGAGACATTACATTATGGTTTTTTTGAGGCATGGGGGACCAGGCTGACCTTACATTTACTGAGATCTGCCTGCTTCTGTCTCCTCAGTGCTGGGATCAAAAGGCATGCACTACCACACTCAAGAGAGATGAGCTCATTTAAAAGGCGCCATCTTGGAACTTAACATTTGCCTTATGACACTCGGTGAAACTTTTCAGTAACCCCCAAACTATAGCATTGCTTGGTGATTTGTATCAGCACTCAGGAGGCTGAGGCAGGGGATGCTAACTTAGAAGCAACGGAGACTACCTACTTATTGAGACCTTGTCTTAAAAAGGCGCACGTGCACAAGTATCTACAGCATCTTCCCCTTCAAACCCTTCAGTTTTAGGTCAAAGTTCTTCCAAAAAAGCATCTGCCAATGGCTTGGTTCCCCCTAGGTAGATTCCCCTTCACACACCTTAGTGGCAATCTCAAAAAGATACTTTCACGAGGCCCCTCTAGCCCCGCCAGGTACAAGAGGAATCAGTGTGGCCCCTGAATCTGAGGCCCAGGAGGGCAGGGGATATTCCACGTCTTGGTTACGCTGGTTTCTCAGGCCCTGGCATACTGCAGGTAAACATGCAGTCAATCGGTGATTCTAGAGACCAAGGATACCCAACGCTGTATCCACCAACCACTTGTTGCTTTGGGGCGCTTTAAATGTGCAGTCACAAACTCACTTTTAGCTCCACAGCCTGGCTCTGGCAAAAGGGTTTACCGAACATGGGTCCTTTACCTAAATTTAGTTATTCCATACTCTTGATTGCTGGGGCTGGCCTGGAATGAAAGGCTCCAGGTATCATTAACTCATCTTTCCAAGTCAAAGGAAGAAGATGGTTTAACAACTCGATCCCCCAGCACGTGGTGGGCACAAAATGTCTGACTGAGGGCTGGAAGGGACACGTGCCGGCGGGATCCTCGGGGCCCCGGGAACAGGGAGGGACACCACCCAATCAGTCCTCAGGGACCGCCCCACACCTCGGCGGTGCCGACCTCAAGGCCCGGTAGCAGGCACACAAAGCCTCGGCCGGGCACGCCGGGCGCACCTAGGCAGGGCCATCTCCGCCAAGTTCCCAACTTGTTAGCCATCGCCACCTGCGGGCGCCAGCCGGGGCCCGGGCCGGGGTCGTGGCCACCCCGCGCCGCGGCGCACGCACGAGGGCGGCGTCGGGCCCGCGGCCTGGGCACGGTCGGTGGCAGAGGCCGCGCGGAGCACGTGCGGGGCCCAGGCCGCCCCAGCCCCGCGCCGGCCACCGTTGCCCTTTTAAGAAGGGGGAGGGCGCCCGCGAGGGGACGAGGCGGCGGCGGTGGCGGCGGCGGCGGTGGCCGAGCGCCGCGCTCCCAGCGCGCGCCGAGCCGAGCCCGCGGGGCGGGGGCAGCCCGGGGACCCGACAGGCAGCGCGAGGGCGGCCGGCTCACCCGGCGGAGGAAGACGGCGCCCGCCAACATGGCGCTGTGGCGCGCCCCGGCTGGCGCGCGCGGAGCCGCCGGCCGCCCACACCGAGGGGCCGGCCTCCCTCTCGGGCAAGGCCCCGGGCGGCGGCGGCGCGGGGGAGGGCGAAGCCGCCGCGGGGGACGGTGCCCGGGCGACCCGGGAGGCCCGCGTGGGCAAGGCCGAGGGCGAAGGCGAGCCGGGCAGAGGAGGGAGGGGGGGGAAAGTTGTATTTTTAGGCTTGAAAAATGGCGGGAAGCGCATCCTTTTTTCAAACTTGGCCTCGGGAGGGGCGGCGGTTGCGCCACCTCCGCCGCCAGGCCCGCCCGCCCCTCCCCCGTGCCGCGCCAGGCCGCGCCCGAGGGGCTCCGCGCCCCCTCGGGGACCCGAACCCCCTCCTCGGCGCGGCCCGCGAGGCCCCCCGGACCGCTTCCCCGCCGGCCGCCGGGGGCGCGTGGCACCCGGGCCGGCCCCGCGGCGGGCCTGGCGGCGCGGCTCCTCGGCAGGCCGGGCCTCCGCCCGGCCGCGCATCCCGGGAGGCTGCAAACATGGCTCCCAGCGTTACACAACCCCCGCGCCCGCCCTCGCCGCCGGCCACACGCACACGCGCTCCCCTCCGGGAGAGGACCGAGCGGGCGAGCGGCTCAAAGTTTGCTTTTCCACCCGCCGTCCTCCCCGTGGCCACGGGGGCCCGCGGGCGCCAAAGAGTTAATGCCCGCGCGCTCGCTCCCCCCCTCCGCGCCTTCCGCCCGCCTTCCCTGTCCCCGTCCGAGCTGCGAGCAGCGCCTTCCCCGCGCCGTGGCCGGAGCCCCGGTGGCCCGCAGGTGGCCACCATTACTTGCAAGTCATCGGGGGGCGCGGGCGCCCCGAGGGGGTTCTGCTTACTGCTGCCGGGGTCCGGTTCCTCAGCTCCAGGTGGATCCTCTTCTTCATGTCCATGTTCCCCTCGTCCCCCCTCTTCAAACTTAACTTTCCGCGGCGGGGGCGGAGGGGGGAGAGGCGACCCGGCCTGCGCGGCGAGGGCCGTCGGAAGGAGGCGGCTGGCGGAGGCGGCGTGGTCCCGAGCGGCGTGCGGCGTGCGGGCGTGCGGGCGAGCGGAGCCCCCGGAGCCAAGTTACTCGCGGGAGCGGAGAGAAACCATGGAGGGAAAAGGGGGCTGGAGCGCGGCGCTGGCCTCACTACCGCCGCCCCCGGCCAAGGCCCCGCACTGCGCTTTAAACCGGCGACGCGACGCGGCGGCTGCTCGGCTCCACTCGGCCCTGCGCGGCGCCGCTCGGCTCAGGACCCGGGCTGCAGCGCCGACTGGGGAGGCGCACGGAGGGCGGGGCGGGGCCGCCTTAAGCTCAGCCCGGACTGCGGCACCGCCTCCCGGGCCGCGCGCGCCTCCCGGCCCTCGGGTCGCACGTGGGCTGGCTGATGTAAGACCTTCCGGGGCCGGGGACCCCCCAACTCGCCGCCGGCACGTCTGTGCGCCAGGCTTTGCCTCGTGCCCTCGGGTGTGGGGGTGATCTCCTGGACCTAATTCCACCCGCTGACCCTCGCCCTGGCCTTCCGACGCCCTCAGAGGCTGTGGCTTTGGGGTTCACCCCATCCCCCAGGCTGACCCCACAGCCTTTTAGGTCCAGTGAGGTTGGAAGTGCCTTCGAGGACCCTCGTGAGGGTGCGATCGCCGCCCGGCCGTGTTGTACCGCGTGGCACCAGCAAAGGGGCTGCTGCACTAGGACGTGGGCAGCAGCATCGGGCATCCCCAGTTCAGGAGACTTAACCCTTGGCGCTTAATTTAAATATTTTTAAAAATATGCCTTAAAACTTTTATTTCTTCATCGGTACATAAACTACAAGCTAGTCAGGAAGAAACAAAAGAACTATACGTAAATACTATTTTTTAAAGATTTTAATGTGAGCTACTAGCAAAGGAAATCCTTAGCAATTTTAAAGACGCCTCAGTCTCCACCCTCTGACTTTTATCTCTTCTTGAGGCACCCATGGAAGGTGTATAAATTCTTGGTCTTCTTTAAGGTGAATCCTGGGCAGGCCTAATTTCTAGAATTTAAAGCACAACCTTAGGATGAGGGTTCAGTGTGTTAATTAGGTGTCTGTTTGCTTCTGATATTAACCGAAGGTACCAAAAATTAAGCACAGTTTACTACAGAAAACAAACAAACAAAAAAAAACCCTATGCATTACCCTAAGATTTTTATTGAAGAAGCCCCTCTCCATTCCATTTTGCTTTAGGGGCTCAAACTTTCAAATGGATTATCTATCAGTTTCAGAAATAACAATTCAAGAGAAAAAGTTTGAAGGTTATGGGGAAAGGTGAATACTTCATAGGTGTAGATCGTGACTTCTGTTGGAGTCGGGAAGACCTAAGCCTAGAGAATGGGGAAGGGAAGGGTGTGGTGTGTTCTTGTCACAGAAGATCCCTAACTGTAAGGTGATAAGCTTCACTGAGCTATGCAAAGAAGCTTCCTCGTCCATAGACTAATGAGCACTGACTCTGAAGGGCTTGCTGTGTAATTTCCCATTCGTAAAAAGGAAGAATTGAAGGTTAATCACTGCCAGTAGCCCCAACAAGGCCTCAAAGGTCCAGCTCCAGATCTGCCATATTTTTGCTCCACCCCTGGTCTAGAGTGAGTCACCCTGGGGACTCTTTGGTACAGTAGGTGGGTAACAGCTGAGGGGCCGAGGGGACCAGGTGGCGCCCAGGTGTCATCCTGTGCTGCTGTTGGTAAAGAGGTGTAACCTGGTGCCTCCCAGGGAGGGTGGGATCGATCCTAGCTAGTGTACTGAGACTGATACCTCCTAAAGGCAGTCTGAGGTATCAAGGACTCTTTCCCATGGTAAACAGTCCCGCAGGATAAATGTGTATTTTATAAGATTAAGCTACAAAGTCATTAATAAGCACAGCCACAGCATGCAGCAAATAAAAAGGGAGCAAGCGAGTGGAAGGAGGGAGACTACAGACAGGGCACTGTGCCTTCCTGCACAGCCGGTGCTGGCATGCACCTCTGTGAACAAAGAGCATGTGTCCCAGTGACATGCTTCTTTGTCAGGGGCTTCACTGCCAGAGGCATAAATAACACAGGCAGCGCAGGGTGTGTCTCGCTGCCCTGCCAACGTCCAAGGGCCTGAAGGGGCCGTTGTCACACGGCCTGGTGTTAGATATTGCTGTGCTTAACGGCAGTGCTAATGGATGTGTGTGAGGAAGAGGGAGAGCATTCGGTCGTAGCTAACCTGCACTTCTCATCTCGTCCATGAATTTACGGTTGGAGCTTGAAGGTGGGAGAAAGTGAAACCGTTTCAGTCTGGTAGGGGCAACTGTACAAGTGGGTTTCTCTTCACTTCCATCGATGCTAATGTCCTCTCAATAAGGAATAAAAATTCCCAGCAGGCACTTCTTTAGACTTAAAACCACCTGTGCATCAGGATGTGCGTGAGTTCCAGTGTGTGAGTAAGCTTGAAGATGGCAGAGAGCAAATGTTGAGCATTGGTAACTTCCTGGACGTGTTCCTGGCTTCAGAGTGGCAGATGACCCAAGCCGTCTTCCACAAAGGCTGCAGGAGGAAACACCACCGCTCAGGATACAAAATCCTTACTCTTTAGGGATGGCAAGAGGACCAGCATAGTGGACGGAGAAAACCGACTCCCCACAAGTTCTTCTCTGACCTCTACACACATGCTCTGACACACTCCTGTACACACAAACTCCCCGGCACACCAAAGTGCAAAAAGAGAATTGTTGAAGAAGTCATCACTCTTGAAACACTAAATGCCTCTTCCCTCCCCTCCCATAGGCATTCATACATTGGTAAGAACAAGTCTCCTGCTCCACTCCTTTTGTTAGATTTTTGAAATAGGGTCTCATGTAGTCATGGCTGGCCTCAAACTCACTATGTAGCCTAAGATGATCCTAAATTCCAGATCTTTCTGCTTCCATCTCCCAAGTTTTGAGATCACAGGTATTTCTACAACATGGTATGGACAGCAAATGACAGCTGCTAAAAGATCTGACTTCTAAGGACAGGATTAGAGGTCAGTGGTAGAGCCGAGCATGTACACGGCCCCAGGTTCAATCCCAAATCACACTAGAAAGAGGAGGGAGGGGAAGGGGGGGGTAGTGTAAGAGCATAGTAGATCCTTTGCAAATGATGTTGTGGTACTAAGAATCAGGCAGCTTAGGTTGTTGAGGAAAGGGAAATGCAAACAGGTGGTAACTAGTTTGAAGCCAGCCTGATCTAAGAACAAGTTCCGGGACAGCCCCGTCTTAAAAAATCAAAGAGAGAGAGAGATCACCAAAACGTAAAAACAGAAGAGGAAGGGTGGCCAGAATGCAGCCAGCCTCATCCCACTCTAGGGCCCTTGTGGAGGGAACCAGGTTCCTCTCTTGAGAGTCAGTTCTAATGATTAAGTGCTGTCCTTGAGCCAAGTGCTGTACTGGGGACATCTGCACACAGTGCTCCTCCATCCGGGATAGGGGACCCTGGGATAGGACTGTCTTCTACTTTTTGCTGGGTTTGGGAAATGGGCAATGAATCCAAGTGTGTTTGCTGGGAGCTGTTAGAGGCTGGATTTCTCTGTTGTTGGGGGTTCACTGTAGTTATTCTGATCACTTTGATCCACTAGTCCTCACAGCTAGTTCTGCGTCGTCCCCATTTCCCCCTCTAAAATTTACAGAAACTCATGCAGAATAGCACATCTCTCTAGTTCCAGAGACAGGTGTACAGAACAAGCTGGTTCAGGCCAGACACGTTTATATAGTGAGACTTTGTCCCCAAATCCAAAGAAACTAGATCTGGTGGTGCACACTTTTAAATCCCAGCACTCTGGAGGCGGAGGCAGTAGATCTCTGGGTTTATGGTTGCCCTGTTCTACATGGAGTATTCCAGACCTGCCAGGATTATACAGTAAAACCCTGTCTAAAATAATAAATAATAAAACCCAACATATTTACATTTCATTGTAGATGTCTATAAGGAGTAAAAGCAAAAAATACAATACAAAAACCAGCCAGGTATAGAGGGAAACTGAGGCAGAAGCCAGCCTGGGCAACTTAGTAAAACTCTACCTCAAAAAACAAACAGAATAGTACCCTGGTTTCCCTCCCGGCCATTATGATGATCAGAAGGACTGGTAGAGGATTCTAGCAAGGTGGGAATCTCATCCCCACACCAGCTGTATGCTTTTGAACAAACACTGTGACCTCTCTGAGTCTTAGGTTACCTGTAAAAATTTTATTGTGTGTGTGTGTGTGTGTGTGTGTGTATTTACACTTATTACTTTATTTTCTGTGTGTGGGTGGCCACGTGCGTGCCACAGGGCATGTGTGGAAGAACAGCTTGCAAGAGTCAGTTCTACTTAGATTTGCAGACTTGGTGGCATCGCCTTTAGTGGCTGAGCCATCTCACCAGACCTGGTTTTGTTTTTTGAGTCAGGGTTTCACTATATGGTCCAGTCTGGCCTTGAACAATGATCTCCTGCCCCAGCCCCCCGATTCCCGCTGCTTCTCTCACCCCAGACATGCCCACCTGGGTGATGCTCTTCCATAACCCGGGGTCTGATGCTCTCCTCTGCACCTCAGCCTCAAAGCAAGCCCAAGATCCTATGTCAGCTGCCAGGTTCCAGAGCACTCTGGCTTCCTCAGGGCTCCCAGCTTTCCGCTGGCACACCATAATGTGTGGCTGCTGCCCCCTGTACCTTTCTTACCCTTAGGCAGAGGGCTCACCTCAGACTGCTGTCTTGACTATCCAAGAGGTCAGACTCATTGTCTGTTTCAGTCCCCAGTCTCTCTTGAATGTCATAGAATGTGCCCCTGAGCTAGACTGAGAAGAGCCGAGTGTCCTTCCCGCCATCAGTGGCCTGTACCACGCCATCTGGAGCACACACACAGGGATTTCCTTGTCCAGGAGGTGTGAGGGCTGATCAGAGTCCAGTGCCTGCTGTCTTGGGCCACCATCTGTTCCCCAGCTCTCCTTACCTGCCCCTGGCCAGCCAGCAGCCTCTGCGGTGGCTGTGGGGTGAGGTCTCCCTCCCTCCAGACCCTGACAGCTCTCTGAGGTGCTTTATCTGGCTCCTAAAGCAGCGGTCCCCGGGTTGATAGAGGTCAAATCCCAGATAATCTGGCACCCTCATTCCCTGAACCAGGGCAGCCAGGCTCCTAGCTTCATGTCGCGATTTTCTGTGCATGTGCTGTGATAAACTTGCAAAACAAACAGATGGAATGACAAGGTCAGCCTGTAACTGTAGCTACTTAGTGGGCAGAAGCCAGAGGCCTATAAGTTCAAGGCCAGTGTGAGCTACTTAGTGAATCCCAAGCCAGTTTGGGCTACAGAATGCAACCTCATTTGAAAACCATACATTAATTAATTAAAAAAATAAAGGTCAGCCAGGTGGTGGTGGCACACACCTTTAATCTCAGCACTTGGGAGACAGAGGCAGGCGGATCTCTGTGAGTTCGAGACCAGCCTGGTCTAGAGACAGAGTTCCCGGACAGCCAGAGCTACGCAGAGAAACCCTGTCTTGAGACTAAAATAAAATAAAAATCATAAAGGTCTTAGAGCTCTGTCTGGATGGTATAACATCAACATAGCATGTGTGAGAGGCCCTAGATTCAATCTCCAAGCAACCACAAATAATTAAGCCGGGCGGTGGTGGCGCACGCCTTTAATCCCAGCACTCGGGAGGCAGAGCCAGGAGGATCTCTGTGAGTTCGAGGCCAGCCTGGGCTACAGAGTGAGTTCCAGGACAGGCACAGAGAAACCCTGCCTTGAAAAACAAAACCACAACAAAAAAATTGATTAATTAATTTAAAAAAAATGTCTGTTTTGGATGCTGGAGAGATAGCTCAGTAGTTAAGATCACTGGCTGTTCTTCCAGAGGACCATGCAACCCCAGCGCCTACATGGCAGCTCACAAGTGTCTGTGACTCCAGTTCCAGAGGATCTGGCACCTTCACACAGACATACATGCAAGCAAAAACAGTAATGCACATCAAAATCCTTTTTGTTTGTTTGCTTGTTTTTGAGACAGGGTTATAATCTGTTATAATACATCTTTTTTTAATTAATTAAATTTTTTTCATTTATTTTTATATCCCAACTGCAGTGTCCCCTCCCTCCTCCCCTCCCACTGTTATCCCCCTAACCCCCCTGCACCCTCCCTCCACTCCTCTGTTTCTGTTCAGAAAGGGGCAGGTCTCCCATGGGTGTCAACAAAGCATGGCATATCAAGTTGAGGTAGGACTAAGCTCTTCCCCTTGTATTAAGGCTGGGTGAGGCAACCCAGTATGGGGAATAGGTTCCCCAAGCCAGCTCAAACATTAGGGACAGGCCCTGATCCCACTGCTAGGAGTCCCACAAGTAGACCAAGCTACACAACTGTCACACATAGTAGACGGCCAAGGTCGGTCCTATGCAGCCTCCCTGGTTGTCAGTCCAGAGTCTGTGAGCTCCTGTGAGCCCAGGTTAGTGGTTTCTGTGCGTTCCCTTGTGATGACTTTGACCCCCATGGCTCATACAATCCTTAGAATAAATCCTAAAAAAAAAAAAAAAAAAAAAGAAGTAGGGTTTGGGGGAGGGACTAGGAGGAGAGGAGGAAGGGGAAACTGTGGCCAGGATGTAAACAAAAAAAATTAATTTAAAAAATGCTTATCACTAAAAAAAAAAAAAAAATCTGTTTAAAGAAATGTTTTGGAGCAAGCACTGTTCATGTTTTGGTCTCTCTGGGTCTATGACTCTGTTGGCTTGTGAGAACACCTCCTCATCTGTGCAGCTTTTCAGGAGACAGGGAGGGGGGCCACCATCTTAGACTTCCATAGCAACCAAGGAGACACCCTTACTTCAGAAATAAAGAAGGGAAATAGCATAGTCTTTAGTGCTGTATATATTACAGTGGAGGATTTTTTTTTCCAAAGTGGGCTATGAGATTTTTAAATATTAAAAAATTATTACATTGGTTTTTTTTGTGAACTTGTGTGGGCATGTGTATGCCATACTGCCAACAAGGAGGTCTTTACAACAATTTCTGTCCTTCCACAATGTGGGTCCTGGGAATTGAACTCGGATTCCTAGGCTTGGGAGTAGGCATCTTTACTGCTGAATTGTCTTGAAGGTCCCAGACATTTCTTTTGAATATGAAACTGGATAATTTTCTATAATACTCATCCCTTAAGGACATTAATCTACAAAATGAAACTTCAGTTTTTCCCTACTTGTTAAAAGTTGTTGTGCTGGGCAGTGGCACATGGGGAGTGGTGGGGCTGGCAGGCGGATCTCTGTGAGTTCGAGGCCAGCCTGGTCTACAGAGTGAGATCCAGGACAGGCACCAAAACTACACAGAGAAACCCTGTCTCGAAAAACAAAAACAGCTGTTTAAAACTTTTATTTTTGGCCGGGCGGTGGTGGCGCATGCCTTTAATCCCAGCACTCGGGAGGCAGAGGCAGGTGGATCTTTGTGAGTTCGAGGCCAGCCTGGTCTACAGAGCGCGATCCAGGAAAGGCACAAAGCTACACAGAGAAACCCTGTCTCGAAAAACAAAAAACAAAACAAACACTTTTATTTTTGGAGCTGGAGAGATGATGGCTCAGACAGAAGTTAAGAGCACTGACTAACTGGCTGCTCTTCCAGAGGACCTGGGTTCAATTCCCATCACTCACAAGGCAGCTCACAACTGTCTGTAACTCCATTTTCAGGAGATACAACACCTATGGCAAAACACCAATGGAAAAAAATTTTATTGTTAGGCATACGAGTGTTTTTCTTGCATGTATGTTTATGTACCACACACACACTGTATCTTTCCTTTTCTGTGTATAAACATAAGAAAATTGTTACAGCATGAAATAGCCTGTCTCTGCTTCCTGAGTGCTGAGATTAAATGTGTGTACCACCATGCCGGGCTGCCATTATTGTCTTTTTTTTTTTTCAGAGCTAAGGACCGAACCCAGGGCCTTGTGCTTGCTAGGCAAGCACTCTACCACTGAGCTAAATCCCCAACCCCACATCTTTTTAATTGTATGAATGGAACATAATTCTTTCACCCAGTCTCTGTCTCTCTTTCTTTTTTTGGGGGGAGGGGGGCTTGGTTTTTTGAGACAGGGTTTCTCTGTGTAGCCCTGGCTGTTCTGTAACTTGCTCTGTAGACCAGGCCGACCTGAACTCACAGTAATCAGCTTGCCTCTCTACCTCAGAGTGCTAGGATTAAAGGCATGTGCCACTACCTCCCGGCCCACCCAGTCTCTCTCTCTCTTTATTTTATTTTATTTTTTGGGTTTTTGAGATAGGGTTTCTCTGTGTAACAGCCCTGCCTGTCCTGGATCTCAGTTTGTAGACCAGGCTGGCCTGGAACTCACAGACATCTGCCTGCCTCTGCCTCCTAAGTGCTGGTATTAAAGGCGTGTACTACCCTGCCCAGTCTTCACCCAGTCCTTAATGATAAACATTTATATTCCTTCTAGTTTGTCTTTAGACATCTTTTTTTTTTTTCAAGACAAGGTTTCTTTGTGTAACAACTCTGGCTGTCCAGACACTTGCTCTGTTGACCAGGCTGACCTTGAACTCACAGAGATCTGCCTGTCTCTGCCTCTTGAGAGCTGGGATTAAAGGCATGCGCCACCATTGCCTGGCTGGTTTTGTTTTTTTGAGACAGGGTTTCTCTGAATAACACTCCTGGCTGTCTTAGAACTCTGTAGACACTGGCCTGCTGGTGCAAACAGGACTGGACCCCTAGCAATCAAGGAGACTGAGGCAGTAATAAAAAAATAAATAAAAAAAAATCAAGGCCAACAATAGCATTTTTTTTTTTTTTTTTTTTTTTTTTTTTTTTTTTTTTTTTTTTTTTTTTTTAGTGAGACCTTGCTTTGAAATAAAAGTTAAAAAGAAAGCTGAGGGTGTAACTTAGTGGTAAAGAACTTGCCTGCCCTGCATGAGCTCTGGGTCCAACTCCCAGGACCACAAAAATAAACAAGCAAGTAAGTGGAGGGGCTGAATGTAACTCAGTTGCTAGAGTGCCTGCCCAGCTCGGACCAAGCCCTGGGTTACTTGGGTTGGATCGCAGGAGTTCATGAAGCTACCCCATCGCCCCGAAGGCGGAAGCGCTACTGTCGCTGTTGCCACGTGGTACCGGGGAACTCGGGGTCCCTTCTTGGGGAAATTAGTCTCACTAATGAAGTAATTTAGGAACAGCCTCAAATGGCAGCTTGAGGACATATTAGAGTTTAAGAGAAAAATTTCATGTCAGGCAAGCTGTGAACCTTGGCAGCCGCTCGGAAGAAGAATGAAGAAAAGAAGGGGGAAAGCCGTGTTTGAACGAAGCCCGCTTGAAGGTCAGTCACAAAACAGGAAGTGGAGCTTTAGGAAAAGAGTAAAGAAGGACTGGAGAGACACTCAGAGGTTAACCCGAGTCCGAAAAGGATCAGGGAAGCCCAAAGGATTAGGAAAAGCACACAGAGGCTATGGTCAGCATCTGAAAGAAAACGGCAAAGAGGAAGACCAAGTTAGGTCTTCTAGGGGCAACTGCAAGGGGCAGGGACTCTGGGAAGGAAACACATATTATTAAAGCAGCAGTTATTCCTCGTGTCTCTCTAGCATAGCTTACAGTGAGCGTACCTGCCCAAGGCTGCTCCCTAGCCAGGCAGTTGAGCAGCTTAAATGGATGAACTCTTCCAGGGGGAGACCCTGGCATGACTCCACTCAGAGGTGGGTTTCATTCATTGGCAGGAGGTTCATCCTTGCCTACATGAGGAGTTCGAGGCCAGGCTAGGATATGATAAGGGTTAAAGATATAAAATTCAGGGAATATACAGAAGTGAATCTTCATGATCTTGGATTAGACAAACCCTTCTTAGACATCAAAACAAAAAACATAAATTTTATTTGATCAAAATTAAAAATGCAGCTAGATGGTGGTGGCACATGCTTTTAATCTCAGCACTCTGGAGGCAGAGGCAGGTGGATCTCTGTGAGTTTGAGGCCAGCCTGGTCTATAGAGTGAGTTTGAGGTTAGCTTACAGAAAGAGTTCCAGGAAAGGTGCAAAGCTCCATAGAGAAAGAAACCCTGTCTCAACCCCACTTCCACCCCCACCCCCGCAAGAAAAGCAAAACCAAAGAAAACAAAACAGAACACCATATTTTTTTTTTTCTTTCTGGAGCTGAGGACCAAACCCAGGGCCTTGCCCTTGCCCTACGCGCTCTACCACTGAGCTAAATCCCCAACCCAATCTTTTTTTTTTTTTTTTTAAGAAAAAGAAAATCACAGGGCAGTGGTGGCACACACCTTTAATCCCAGCACTTGGGAGGCAGAGGCAGGTGGGTCTTTGTGAGTTCGAGGCCAGCCTGGGCTATAGAGCAAGATCCAAGAAAGGCACAAAGCTACACAGAGAAACCCTGTCTTGAAAAACCAAAAAGAAAAGGAAATCAAAAAACAAAATCACCAAATCAAGGGGTGAGGGCTCCTGAGATCCCACCAGCCCTTGAGCACCTGTAGGCAGTTAATGGTCCCTGGGGCAAGAACATTTTCTTCAGGGAGTTAACTGCTACTTAGTTAGTTAATAATCCCTCACCCAGGATGTAGTGGGTAGCCATTCCAGCTTGGATCTGGAAGTTCCAACCCCCATTGAGACTCTGGCAACTGTCACGCCTATGAGGCGGGGCCAGGGGACATGCCTCGAGACCCGAGAGCTGGATGAGCGAGAGCTGGATGAGCGAGCGCTCTCTCGGTGCCGGGACCCTGAACATTGGAGGTGGACCAAGCAGAGCTCCAGAGAACACCAATGAACTGCGATACCCCTTTCCCAGACCCTGCGACCTACCTATCACTTAATTTGTGAGTTACGCCATTAAATAAATATCCTTCTAACTACTTGGAGTGGCCAAAATAATTTCACCAATATTGGGCCCCACGTTGGGCGCCATTTGTTGCTGGAGGGCTTCTCACCAGGTTCCACCAAGCCCCGCAGTCCCACAATCCACATATAAAATAATCACTCAGACGCTTATATTACTTATAAACTGTATGGCTGTGGCAGGCTTCTTGCTAACTGTTCTTTTATCTTAAATTAACCCATTTTTATAAATCTATACCTTGCCACGTGGCTGGTGGCTTACCGGCATCTTTACATGTTGCTTGTCTTGGCGGTGGCTGCAGTGTCTCTCTCGCCTTCTTCCTGTTTCCCCAATTCTCCTCTCTCCTTGTCCCGCCTATACTTCCTGCCTGGTCACTGGCCATCAGTGTTTTATTTATATAGAGTGATATCCACAGCACCCCACCACCTCCGACAGTCAGAACCCCAAGCCTACTATGAGATCCAGTCTCTTGCTAGTCTGGGGACAAAACCCAAAAGCCGTAACGTGGGACAAGTATTCTCCCCACCACTGAGACATATCGCCAGGCCTTTTATCTGATTTATTTTGAGACAGGGTCTTCCCACATTACTCAGGCTGGTCCTACTTTCCTAGGAAGCATTGGTTACTTGTGTTCATCACACCTGTGCCACACCCACACCTTCGTGTCCGGCTGGTGGAATTGTCAAATGGAGCTGCTGTTTGTCCAACAGTCGGGCTGCCTCATGGGATTACTATATGAGCCGAAATGACATTCCTAAGCATACTCAAGAAGACAAAAATCTGTCTTCCTCAAATTTATGCACAGATGCCTACAGAAACACTGGCCGCCAAGGCTGTAAAAGGAAAACAATCCAATTGTGCATCAACTAATGGATGAGTACATGAAATCTGTGTATCCAGGCAAGAGAGGATTACTCAGCCACAAAAAACTATGAAGTACTGACCCATGCTGCAGCTTGGTTGAGCCTTGACTCTATCAGGCTAAGTTAAACAAACTACATAAAAGGCCACATATTGTGATTTAGTTATATGAAAAGTCAAAAGAAGGCAGAGCCATAGAAATAGATGGTAGGTCAGAGGTTATCAGGGACTAGGGGCAACGGGGAGTGACTAGTGAGGACTATGGGGTTTATTTAGGTGGGAAGTGATAGAATATTCTGGAATTTATTTGGTTGTGGTGGCTGTTCTGAGAACACTGACTTGTGTACTCCAGGAGGAGGGCGAATTTTCAGTGTGCAATTGTACCTTAGTAAAACTACTAAAAACTTCATCAGCAGGTAAGTTCACAATGATACAGCTTTCTTATTTTAATTAATTTTTACTTTTTTGATGTTTTTATTTTTTCCTCATGTAGGCCAAGCTGGCCTTGAATTCCTTAGGCAGACTTTGAAGTTCTGACCCTCCTAAATCCACCTCTTGAGAGCTGGGTGCGTGTGTGCCTCCACACCTATTTTTTAAATTTATTTATTTATTTACTTATTTATGTAGAGACAGGGTCTCAAAGCCTGGGATTTAAGGCATAGGCCACCACACCATACCTAGTCTTAAGATGTATATTTTAATTGTCTGTGTGTTCAGAGGTGTGTGTGTGTGTGATTTATTTTCATCATTTTTAGTTATATGTATATGCCTGTATGTGGGTTTGTGCGTAGCATGAATCTTAAAAGGTCTTATTAATAAAAACAAACCTGAGCCGGGCAGTGTGGCACACGCCTTTAATCCCAGCACTTGGGAGGCAGAGGCAGGCGGATCTCTGTGAGTTCAAGGCCAGCCTGGGCTACCAAGTGAGTTCCAGGAAAGGCGCAAAGCTACATAGAGAAACCCTGTCTCGAAAAACAAAAAAAACAAACAAACAAAAAAAAACCTGAGCCAGGTATTGGAGTGAATGCTGAAAGATCAAAGAAACAGAGCAAGCCACAGCTAACCTCACTTTACCAGTTCCTCAGCTGTTCTTGTTTCCTCAAACTGCAAGCCTCTGTGTCCACATCCGAATGGATCTCAGCTGAACTGCTGCTAAAAGCCTAAAAGCTCAACAAACTTAGTTCCTGGTCCTCATGCCTTATACACCTTTCTGTTTCCTGTCGTCACTACCTGGGATTAAAGGCGTGTGTCACCATGCCTGGCTGTTTCCAGTATGGCTTTGAATTCACAGAGATCTCTGCCTCTGAAATGCTAGGATTAAAGGCTGTCTAACTTCTATGTTTAATACAGTGGCTGTTCTGTTCTCTGACCCCCAAATAAGTTCATTGGGGTGCACAATGTATCAACTACATTTCCCCTTTTATGTTTAAAATAAAAAGTTATAACTAATATAAGAAAAAGTATATACAATAAGTATATACAATTGTACAATAATTACATTGACAATGTTTAGTCCATTAACATTTGACAGATTCAGACCAAAAAACTCCATTATATACATTAACAGTGTCTAGTCCATTAACATTTGACAAATTTAGACAAAAATTTCATTATTTATCCTGTAAAAGTCCAATCCAATGTAAAATATTTAAAACAAATAGTTCCTTTTTAAAAGAATCAATAATGTACCTTTTATCTTATCATATCCATAATCTTGGTTTTTTGAGACAGGGTTTCTTTGTGTAGCTTTGTGCCTTTCCTGGAATTCACTCTGTAGCCCAGGCTGACCTCAAACTCACAGAAATCCGCCTGCTTCTGCCACCACTGCCCGGTTATCTTATTATTTCTATATCTTCCCTTTTTTATATATAAAAAATCTACCTTTTATCTTATTATTTCTATATATTCCTTTAAAAAAAAAAAGTCTACCTTTTATCTTATCATTTCTATTGTGCATGTGAGACCAGAGGTGTTGGAGCTCCCAAACCTGGAGTTACAGGCAGTTATGAGCCGTCCAGCATGGGTGCTGACCTCCTGTCTTCCGGAAGAGCAGGAAGCTGAGTCATCTTTCCAGTCCCTCTGGTTTTTTAAGTAAGAGTTTCTCTAGCCCAGGCTGGACAACTCACCATGTAGCTGAGGATGACCATGAAATTATCATCTTCCTGTCTTCATCGTAAGTGTTGGGGGTCACAGGCAGGAGTCACTATGTCTGGTTTCATTATTAAGTAAACATTATAAAAAAGCCATTGTGTTTGTCCAGCACCTCAACAGACCAGACTAAAAATAAAAATGGAGCCATCCATGCTGAAGTTCCCGGTCACCACCTTAAAGCTGCTATCTGATCTTCCTAGAAACCTGGAGAGAGAAGGAGATAATAGCCAGATTTCCCCAACAGACCAGTTTCAACTGGTCTGATAATGAAGCTCCCCAGGCTATACTCTTTAGGCAAAAGGGTAACCTGGACTAACCTGTTTCAGTTATTGTTTCTGGACTGTTGTGCCTTCTGGTCTTCATTTTCTAGAGAATGTCCCTTTGAAACGACTGACTCACTTTCTCCTTCCTTCTCCCTCCCCTCCACTCTCTCTCATTTGTTTATTTGCTTGTTAGATCAACCACAGCAGGGAAAGCTTTGATCTGCGCACGCTGATTCATGTCTGTAAGCCCAGCACTTGGAAGGCTGAGGCAGGAGCATCACTGTGTATTTGATGACAGTCTAGGCTCTTCACTGTGTGCAAGGACAGAGAGAGACCGAAAACAAAGGAAGGAACGAGAGGAACCGCTCCAACAGAACGGATCCACCTTTGTTCTCGCCTCCGCTTCCTTCAGCCTTTCTGTTCATAAAAATAGTCACCTCTGCTTGCTTCCTGGAAGCTCTTCTTCTCTTTCATGAAGGGTTACTTGATTCTAGAATAAAAAAATGGAGCCAACGAAACTCTTCCCATTAAATTACTGTAATTTTGTTTTTTAGCAATGGGATGGATGAACTTGATCTAACCCCAAAGATGGAGAGGTGAATACACACAGAGACCTCAGAGAGAGAGAAATACGTTTAGAGGATTAGATAGCTGGTTAGAAAGGACCCTGACTGAAGGTCACTGGGGATGGACCCACCCTTCATAACCAGCAGCTTGTAGAATCAGACTTAGAAGAGCAGGATTTCTTGATGACTTGTGGAAAGAGGGGAATCTTTGTCATAACTCAGATCCTGGTGGGGACGTGACACTGTATACCGCCTGGAAGGTCATTAATAGATACCTAAACCTGACAAGATTGTTGCTTAGCTGTAGGATTTCTGGTAAAGAACAAAGACATACCATATCATTGTCCCTTCCCTTAAGAGTAAATCCAAGCCGGGTGGTGGTGGCACAGGCCTTTAATCCCAGCACTGGAAAAGCAGAGGCAGGCGGATCCACAGAGACAGCCAGGGCTACGCAGAGGATCCTTGTCTGGGGGAGTAGGGAGGAGAGTAAACCCAAACAGGTGTGTAGGTCAACAGGCCAGGGAAGCATCCCTCAGGAAAGCCTTGTCTATTCTAGAGACTTTAGAAATAATACAAAGTTTGCTTAAAAATGCAGATCGACACAGTGGTCCTGTTGGCCACTGTCTACAGCTGTGAGTATTCTACTCTCCGAGAATCCTTTGCTCTCAAGGCTTCAGCTTGATGGTTGTGAGAAGGCTTCGAGAAAGTTCCATATGAAGTAGGAGCACCTACTCCTCCTAAAGGGAGGGGGCTGCCTGTGGAAGTGAAAGAGCGACTTTGGGAGTTGGTTCTCTCCTTTCTCCATGGTTACCAAGAACTGAACTCGGGTCATCAGGTTTGGAGGCCAACAGCTTCACCTGCTGAGCCATCTTCCTCTACTTCCTCCTCTTCCTCTTCCTCTTTCTGTTTGTTCTGTTTGTTTAGAAGCAGAGTCTTACATATCTCAGGCTGGCCTGGAACTGCCTGAGGATGGCCTTGAACTCCTGCCTCACTTCCCAGTGCTGAGGTTACAGCTTTCAGCTCATGTGCAGTTTGACATTTTTTTTTTTTTTTTTTGGTTTTTCGAGACAGGGTTTTTCTGTGTAGCTTTGCGCCTTTCCTGGAGCTCACTTGGTAGCCCAGGCTGGCCTCGAACTCACAGCGATCCGCCTGGCTCTGCCTCCCGAGTGCTGGGACTAAAGGCATGCGCCAACGCCCGGCACAGTTTGACATATTCTTAGGCCTAGTTTGGGGCCTGCCTTGTGCTCATTTGCTTTTCTGTGTGTAGTCATGCTAGTACCGATCTGAGAATCTAGAAAATGGGAAACGTGAGGAAATGGCAGAAGGTTAGCCTCTGGAGAAGGGACTCACAGAGGGACTAGATCCTAAGACACCGGGCCCAGATGAGAGTGGAGACGAGACCTTTAAAATGCAGAAGGCCACTACCACCTGCTGTCAGCACCCCCTTACCATCCTTAGTCCTTTTTGTTTGTTTGTTTAAGATTTTTCTCTATTTTTGTATACATTTGGTGTTTTGCATGCATGTCTGTGTGAGGATGCCAAATTCCCTGGAAATGGAGCTAAGAGACAGTAGTGAGCTGCCTTGTGGGTGCTGGGAATTGTACCCTGGCCCTCTAGAAGAGCAGCCAGTGCTCTAACAGCTGAGCCATCTCTGCAGCCCTCATTTTTTTTTTAACTCAACCATTTCATATCTCTCTTCCAAATAGTGTTCACCCAGCCTAGTTGTAGACTTATCAAAAGTGTTCCTGGCTAATTAACATAGGTTGATCTAGCCAACCCTTAGGAGGTTGAGTTAGGAGGATTACCACTAGCCTGGGCTATACTGTGAATACCAGGCCAGCCAGAACCACACAGCAAGACAAAACAAGGGGTCACAAGATGGCTTGGTGAGTAAAGGGGCTTGCTGTTAAAGCCTGGTGATCTGAGTTCAATCCCTGGAACCCAACTGGTAGATGGAGACAAAATCAATCAGTCAACAAAAACCAAACGGGCTGAGAGATGATTCAGTGGATAAAGTGTTTGCCATGCAAGCATGGGGAGCTAGGTTTAGATGCCCTGCCCCCAAGTTAATGCCAGGCAGGGGTAGTGGACAGCTTCCTCCACTTACACAAGCACACATGTACACAGGTGCACAAGAACATGGATACATACAGGAATGCCACTTATAGAGTTAAAACAACAAAAACAAAAACAAAGCTAGCTGGTCCTGGTGGCACACATCTGTAATCCTAGCTACTGGGGAGGCTGAGGCAGGAGAATCCAGTCTGGGCAACTTAGTAAGAACCTGTTTCAAAAATAAAGCATGAAAAAGAAGACTCGGGCTGGATATAGTGGCACACGCCTTTAATCCCAGCCCTCGGGAGGCAGAGGCAGGCGGATCTCTGTGAGTTCGAGGCCAGCCTGGTCTACAGAGTGAGTTCTAGGACAGATAGGGTTCTGTTATACAGAGAAACCCTGTCTCCACAAACCAAACCCTGGGCCCCCACAAAAAAGGAATGAAGGGAGAAAATAAAAGAAAGATAGAAAAATAAGGCAGACTTGAGACACAGCTTGGTGGAAGAACTCTTACTTAGCATAGAAAACCACAAAGGCCTGGGTTCAGTTCTCAACACACACACACACACACACACACACACACACACACACACACACGCAGAGGATTGAGTCAATAACATCCTGCTCTCACACCTTTCCAAATTCCTGCAAAGGCTTGATAAGTTTGAAGAACAATTTCCAGAAAGTAGCAGAAAAAGATAGTCTAGTGGAAATGTGTTTTTTTAAAATGTGTTTTTATATATGTATATTATATTTATATGTATACACATGTAAATTATATATGTATATTATATTATTATGTTTATATGTATATGCATGTAAATAACATAAATTACATATTTATGTTAATATATGTGTTACACAGAATTATATGTTATTTATATTTAAATGTTATATACGTGTTTAAACATATGATCATTGTATTTGTATATATATAATTTAGAGATTGGCCCAGAAGGTCCAACGCCTGACTAACCAGTCTTTGAGAAAGATGGAAAAGATAAAATGCAGGGAAATAGGTGGAAGTTCACGTGCCAAATGCCAACTCTGCCAGCTCTCTTTGCCCTGCTCACCCAGGATGCTGGTAGCTGGTCTCCAAAGGTGGGAAATCAGTGGATTCTTTTCTCGAGGAAGGAACAATTTAAGATAACTAAATTTGCCTTAATCTTAGTGATCATATTTTTTAATTTTTAAGAGCTTCTAATGCCAAATTTTAGAGCATACTATGTTATTCCATTAATGTAAAATCTGTTAATATTAACTCCCCCCTTCCCCGAGACAGGGTTTCTCTGTGTAGCCCTGCCTTGCCTAGAACTCTTTGTAGACCAGGCTAGCCTTAAGCTCAGAGTCTACCTGCTTATACCTTCCAAGTGCTGGGATTAAAGGCATGTGCTACCACCATTTACATTTTTTTAGTTCTACAAATTTTGCTATCTTTTTAAAGTTTGTTATTGTTTCAATGTTTTAAAATCTTACTGTGTATGGGTGTTTTACCTGCATGTATATCTGTGTACCACTTGTGTGCCTAGTGCCCACAGAGGCCAAAAGAGGGTGTTGGATCCCCTGGAACTAGAGTTACAGACAATTGTTAGCTGCCATGTGGGGGCCAGGAAGGAAGGGAACCCAAGTCCTTCCTCTGCAAGCGTAGTGAGTGCTCTAACCACTGCGCCATCTCTCCAGCCACTGGCTTAGTTCTTTCTTTCTTTCTTCCTTCCTTCCTTCCTTCCTTCCTTCCTTTCTTTCTTTCTTTCTTTCTTTCTTTCTTTCTTTCTTTCTTTCTTTCCTTCTTTCTCTCTCTCTTCCTCCCTCCCTTCCTTCTTTTCTTCCTTCTCCTCCTCCTTTTTTTCTTAAGCAGGGTCTTACTATGTAGCTCTGGCTGTCCTAGAACTCAGTATTGAAGACCAGGTGAGTTCAGACTCACAGAGATCCACCTACTTCTGCTTCCCGAGTGCTGGGATTAAAGGCATGTGCCAGCACACCAGCCCTGTTAACATTTTTAGATGCAATATATTTGTATATTAAATAAAAGGGTACACAGACACACCATACACACACACACACAGACACACAACACACACAGGTTTTCCAATCTAACTTGTCTCTACTTTCTCCAAGTTGCTTGCTAGCAGCACAGAGTTCTGACTCCTTCCTGCCTCTCCCAAGTGTCTTTCACCCTAGGACGTCCATCCACATGGAGAAGAAGGCTCCACAGTCCACATGGGGTGAAGGCTTTATAGTCCACATGGAGGAGGGAGGCTGTACAGAGGGGATTGGGAGGTCTGTGGGAACCAGGCCATCTTAGAGGTACAGGAGTATTGCTTTGAGGTGTGTCCTGGTCTGTTTGATGTGGCTCTTGTCAGGGGGTTTTGACAACAGCATGTAACAGTCCAGGACACACATCAAGAGAGGGAGGGCGCGGGGTGGGGTGGGGTGGGGTGGGGTGGGGTGGGGTGGGGTGGGGTGGGTGGGGTGGGGGGGTGGGGGTATCGCACGCCTTTAATCCCAGCACTCGGGAGGCAGAGCCAGGTGGAGCTCTGTGAGTTTGAGGCCAGCCTGGGCTACCAAGTGAGCTCCAGGAAAGGCGCAAAGCTATGCAGAGAAACCCTGTCTCGAAAAACCAAGAGAGAGAGAGAGAGAGAGGGCATATTGGGCTCAGGATTCCAGGTCCCCCTTCACTTCGGAGAAGTCATGGCAGTCCCTTAAAGCAGCTAGTCACACCCACAGCCAAGAGCAGAGAGCTTATATTCAGTGTGGGTCTCACCATCTCAGTTGAATCAATTAAGATACTCTAGATACCCTTCAGAGTAGCTCTAGATAGAGTCAAGCTGATAATTAACACTAACCATTGCAGGGCGACCAGGAAGCCAGCTGCTGTTTTCACTGAGGGAACCACAAATGTTAATTTTTTTAGTAACTATCTGTAAGGATGTAATTGTTGGGGAGTACTACGTCACCATTCCGTTAAGATTTCCAGAGTCCCACAAGAGATGTTATGGATGGAATCTCAGGCGTGCTAAAAAGTCCTGAGAGAAAGACAGGTTCAAAGAGAGAGACAGCCGAAGGATGAGAAATCAATGATTCAAAGTCCTCAGTGAAATACTTAAAACTGAAAGGCAGTGAACAATTCTCACCTGCAACATTCTGAGCGAAGTGCTTGAATGAAAAACATAATAAGCCGGGCGGTGGTGGCCCATGCCTTTAATCCCAGCACTCGGGAGGCAGAGCCAGGTGGATCTCTGTGAGTTCGAGGCCAGCCTGGGCTACCAAGTGAGTTCAAGGAAAGGCGCAAAGCTACACAGATAAACCCTGTCTCGAAAAAAAAAAAAAGAAAGAAAAGAAAAACATAATAAAAAGGAAGGACATGGCTGCTCCGAGGTATGGTGACAGAGAAGGTTTATTAGATATCAGGGAAAGCAGAGCCAGTGGCAAGGACATCTGGGAGAGTCGGAGTGACTCTGAGCCAGGCCACGGGAGGAAAGGGGGGAGGGGAGAGTTAAGGCGGTAAAGGGGTAGACGAAGAGGTCCCTGTAACCGAAATGACTGCATTATATCGGGAACCCGGGCTGGAGAGGCTTGGGGTAGGGGGCGGGGTGTGCCAGTCAGAAGGATCCTGGAACTGGCAGGGACTGAGGGACGCTGGGAGAACCTGGCGACCAGGTCAGCTTTGATATGTTAAGCAGGCACCTCGTTGTGTGGTTTGTCCCAGATTTGAAACTTAACATCGCCGTTTGTCTTAGAAGTTACGCAGTGAGTGTAGTGAGATTCTCATTCTAGAGTAAGGACGGGATGAAGACATTTTCAGATATCCAAGGTCTCAGAGCCCTGCCCTCCACTCGCCTTTTTAAGATCTTTTGTTAAGAATTACTTTTATTTATGTGTGTGTGTCTGTTGTGGTTGCAGGTGCTCATGGAGGCCAGAAGAGGGCGTCAGATCCCCTGCAGCTGGAGTTCCCGGCATTTATGAACCACTGGTGGTAAGTGCTGGAAATCACATTTGGACCCTTTGCATGAGCAGAGCAGTACATGCCTTTAACCATTGAGCCATCTTTCTGGCCCCTAGAGTGCCTCTTTTGAGGATTCGATACCTCAGGCCGTCATTAGCCAAGAACCCCTCCCACTTGGAGATAGCTAGATGGCAGGAAATTATCACTGTTCAGTAACCAGAAGGAAGAGCCGGGGTCCTTGGATCTGAGGGGGGAAAACAGAACTCAGGATTAGGGAGCTGTAGGTCCAGTGTGGGGTGGGGCGTAACTTAGACGGGTCCTTCCCCTCTGTGTCTTTGTTCAGCAGAGGGGCAGGATGGGGGCCTCATCCATACTCTCTAGCTGGGACCTGCTACAATGTGGTGCTAATTTCTGATCACCAGAGGTCACCGCACATCTTGGGCAGTAACCTCAAAAGGATCTGCTCCTGGCATTTTACGTTTCAAGCAAGAGCAAGCGAGGCAATGGGATGACATTTCCGCCATCTTTCCTCGGCTGTGCGGTAAATACTTGGATGTGATAGGCTGGGTGCAGGAGCTATTTCAGGAGCACACTGGTGCGACCACAAGGCTGTTGGCTGTTGATAACCAGGTAAAGGGAGCCTAGACTGCATGTGGTGGACACAGAGCACTTTGTGTCTAGAGTCGGAGAAGAGAATCTCAAAGATCACACGGCTAAAGCTTCAAGTCCTTTTCCTCGTATAAGGCCTCTTTTCCTCCAGTCCTCCCTCCCTTCCTTTCTCTCCTTCTTCCTCCTTCTCTCCTTCTTTGTTTACTTGCTGATGGTGGGGACTGGACCTTGGACCGCATGCATATGAGGCAAGCACTCTTTCACTGAGCTACATCCTCCAGCTGTTTCCCTTTTTGACAGGGTCTCCTGAAGTTCAGGCTGGCCTTAAACTTTCTATGTAGCTGAGGCTGATCTTAAACTCTGACCCTCCAGCCTCCACCTCCCAAGCACTGCAGTGAAAGTCTTCATTCATTTTTCTGTCACTCAAATCATTAGGAAATGAATTGTTCCTGAAGTTGACTTGGATTTTTTTTTTTTTTACTTTCTGGGGATCTGAACCCAGAACTGCTTTCATGTAAAGCACATGGCTTACCACCAAGTCATATCCCTACAGCAGCGCTGAAATCGCTTTTCAAATACAGGTTTATTTTTAATGATGTGCATGTGTGTGTCAGTATGTGCACACGAGTGCAAGTGTCCTCAGAAGCCAAAGGCATCGGATCCTCCTGGGGCTGGGGTTACAGGTGGTTGTGAGCCGCCCACATGGATGCTGGTAACCAAACTCAGGCCCTCTGTAGAGCGGTAAGTACTCTTAACTGCTGGGCCGCCTCTAGCCCCAGAGCTGAAATCTACTTCCTGGAAGTATTCATTCTAGATTTGCTCTGTAGGCTTTCAAAGTGCACCAGGGCTCTCTGGCCACAGTTGCCAGTCACAGGTCTTCGGAACAGCTGTGGACCTTGTTCTTCTTGGCCCTCCCAGTGTTTAAAGGGAACTGAGTCCAGAGGCTGGAGGGAAGGTTCAGTGGTTAAGAACACCTCCTTCTCTGTTCCCAGAACCCACACTGACCAGATCAAAATTGCTTGTAGCTCTAACTTCAGGAGATCTGGTACCCTCTTTTGGCCTCAAATGGCATGAATACACACACAGAAGTAACTAAAAAATAAAATACATAAAATTCATTAAAGATATCTGAATTTGGGCTGGAGAGATTGCTCAGAAGATAAGAGCACTGGCTGTTCTTCCAGAGGTCCTGACTTCAATTCCCAGCACTCACATGGTGGCTCACAACCATCTGTAATGAGATCTGGCTCCCTCTTCTGGCCTGCAGGGATACATGCAAACAACACTGTATATATAATAAATAAATAAATCTTAAAAAAAAAAAAAAGATAAGATATCTGAATTTGTCGGGCAGTGGTGGCCCATGCCTTTATTCCTAGCACTTGGGAGGCAGAGCCAGGCGGGTCTCTGTGAGTTCGAGGCCAGCCCTGGTTACCAAGTGAGTTCCAGGAAAGGTGCAAAGCTACACGGAGAAACCCTGTCTTGAAAAACAAAACAAAACAAAACAAAAAACAAAAAATCTGAATTTGGTTTCCAACACTAAAATATGAGATTAGGCTGGGCAGTGGTGGAGAACACCTTTAATCCCAGAGCCAGGCAGATACTCTTCTCTTGTGAGTTCAAGGCCAGCCTGATTTACAGAGTAAGATCCAGGACAGGCAGCAAAACTACACAGAGAAACTCTGTCTCAAAAAACAAACAAAAAAAAACCCAACCTCCCCTCCCGCCCAAAACCAATATATATGTGAGTGTGTGTGTGTGTGTGTGTGTGTGTGTATGTGTATGAGATTAAATTTTAAATTTAAATTAGTTTTGTTTATTATTATTATTTATGTGTATATGTATGTGTATCATGTGCACGTGTGCATGCAGTAATGTGTGTGGCAAAGCTGGTATGTGGAGATCAGAGGCCAACTTTTTTTTAACTGATAATTTCTGGATTTACCATATTTTCTAAAACATAAAGGCTAAGTACAAGACTTAGAAATGTGGATTTTGACAAGCTTTACATTTCAAACTTCTGAGCTTTAAGTCCAATGGCATCAGAAATTCTCTTTTTTACTTTAGGAATGCTGAAACTAAAATAGTTCTGCTTAGAAAAACAGGCCAATTTACTTTCTACGTGCATGTTAAGTACATACATACCAGTGTGTCACAGGCCTTCAATACAATGTACAGTTACTATGTGCAAGGACCTGAGTGCCATCATAAGCACCAAAACCAAACCACAGAGGAGGCCAGCTTTTGGGATTCAGTTCTCTCATTCTGCTGTGTGTTTCAGAGACTGAGATATGGTCATCAGGCTTCCCTGACAAACGCTGTTACCTACTGAGTCATCCTGCTGGTCTAAATAAATTAATTTTATGATACATATTTAATTCCCTTGTTGTTGTTGTTATTGCTTTTTGAAACAGGGTCTCACTGTGTAGCCCTGGCTGTCCTGGAAGTCGCTGTGATGAGATTGATCTTGAACTCACACAGATCTGCCTGCCTCTGCCTCCCAAATGCTGGGATTAAAGGCGTGTGCCGTGCCTGATTGTGTTTATGCCCGGGTCATGAGCCCCCTAGAGACCACCAGGAGTCTGAGTTCATTTGCAAAAGCAAAGAGCCTTTACGGCAAGCTCGAGCTTGGGCTCTCTGTCCGTTCTGACACAGCGGTTGGATCAGAGAGAGCCTCGAGCTCAGTTGAGGCAGGGTTTTTAAGGAGTAAAGGATGGGGGCATGGGTAGGTAGGGGAATTCCAGATTCAGATGGATGTTGAACTCCTGATTGGGCATGAGTAGGGCAACGGACGTCTTGTCAAACAGGGATTGGTACTGGTATTGCTGCAAGGAAACTGGCAACCTATATACAAGTGATGTCAGCTATCCTTAATGTTCTGGGGAATCTAGTACTTGTTTGTCTCAATTCTGATTGGTCTCCCATAGGGTACAGTTTGTGGCTTTTCCTGGTTATTATAAGGGTGGGGCCTAGGCTCAGTTTGTTAGTCGACAGCCCGTCTTGGTTGCACTAATGTTAAGTTAGGCCTCTTCAATTTGTGTATTTAATTCTTTAAACAATTTATTACATTTATTTATTTTGTGTTCACGTGTGGATGTGCACGTCATGGCATATGTGTGGTAGTCAGAGGGCAATTTAGGAGTCATTTCTCTCCTTTTACTGTGTGGGTCCAGGGATTGAGCTCAGGGCTTTGGGCTTGGCTTCGGGTGCCTTTAAATACTGAGTCATGTCACTGGCCCATACATATGTATTTGAAGACAAAGTCTCATATGACCCAGGCTAGCTTCAAACTTGCTGTGTAGGGGAGAGTGACCTTGAATTTCTGATCTTCCAGCCAACACCTTAAGAGTGCTGAGAAGTTTGTGCCATGCTTTTAAAAATATTTTGTTTGTTTGTTTTTCGAGCCAGGATTTCTCTGTGTAACAGCCCTGACTGTCCTGGAACTCACTTTGTAGACCAGGCTGGCCTCGAACTCACAGAGATCCGCCTCCCCAGCGCTGGGATTAAAGGCGTGTTTTTAAAGTAGGACTTTGCTCTTTAGCCCAGGCTGGCTTCAAATTCCTAACCTCAAGATCCTCCTGGCTCAGCAGGCAGTGCTGGCTGGGATGGTTGTTCTGCTTTGTTTTACTTGAGACAGTTTTGTTAGGCAGACCCAGCTGGCCTCAAACTGTCTTCCTGCCTCAGCCTCAGTGCTGGGAGTCCAGATGTGTGCCGCCATGCTAGGCCAGGTGGGTCGCTTTAAAGAACCTCGCACATCGAAGCAGCAAAGATGTGTCCGCCCCTTTCAGAAATATAGCTCTGGGAAGATCGGCTAAGATGATTTCAGGATGAGAGAATCTTCTAGAAGAATTGCCACCAGATGCAGTGAGTGCCCTGTGCAGTGTAGGGTAAGATCTACCCAATCATCTCAGAATACACAGCACCTTAACCACATCAGACCTACTGCTACCTTGCTACATTTTGTCAGGACAGAAGGAAACCCTGAGTCCATTGAGGAATTACCCAGGCTTGGATGGGGTGGAATCCTTTCTTTGGTTTGTTGTTGGTCCCCGTCTGGTAAACAGATGTGTTTGTTCAGCTAGACAAAGTAGCTCAGGCTGGTATAAAACTAGAGATCCTCCCACCTCTAAGACTACCGGTGTAGACAGTACACGGGCCTTAAATAACATCTTGCTTGTATGTGGGGGAGGTTCTAGAAATGGGAGCCAGAGGCTGGAGAGCTGGCTCAAGGGTTAAGAGCACTGGTCGTGCCGATGGTGGTGTCGCACGCCTTTAATCCTGCACTACAGAGGCAGAGGCAGGTGGATCTCTGTGAGTTCAAGGCCAGCCTGGTCTGCAGAACTAGTTCCAGGGCAGCCAGGACTACACAGAGAAACCCTGTCTCGGAAAAACAAAACAAAACAAAAACCAAACAAATGAAGAGCACTGATTGCTCTTGCAGAGCAGCCAGCCTTAGTTCTCAGTATCCACTTCACTTGGCGATGGTGGCTCACAACCATCCATAGCTCCAGTTCCAGAGGATCTGACATCTTCTGACCTCCACAGGCACCAGGCACACAAGTGGTGTTCATACATACATGCAGGCAGAACACTCATAGATATAAAATAAACCTAAAAACTTACAAATGGAAACCAGAGCCTTGTGCAAGGCAGGCAAACAAACCACTGAGATACACTTCCAGCTGCTTTGATAGTACTATAAAAACTTCTGAAAGAAGATCCCTAAGAAGTGTACAGACCACATTTTGAGAACTGACTGTATAGGTCACCCAAGACACTTGGCTCCAGCTTGTGTGTGTGTGTGTGTGTGTGTGTGTGTGTGTGTGTGTGTGTGTGTGTGAGTGTGTGTGTGTGTGTGTGTGTGTGTAGACTAGAGTGCACTTGGCCCTGTTTCTGTGTGTGTGTGAGTGTGTGTGTGTGTGTGTGTGTGTGTACTAAAGTGCACTTGGCCCTGTTTCTGTGTGTGTGTGTGTGTGTGTGTGTGTGTGTGTGTGTACTAGAGTGCACTTGGCCCTGTTTCTGTGTGTGTGTGTGTGTGTACTAGAGTGCACTTGGCCCTGTTTCTGTGTGTGTGTGTGTGTGTGTGTGTGTGTGTGTGTGTACTAGAGTGCACTTGGCCCTGTTTCTGTGTGTGTGTGTGTGTGTGTGTGTGTACTAGAGTGCACTTGCCCGTGTTTCTGCGTGTGTGTGTGTGTGTGTGTGTGTGTGTGTGGACTAGAGTGCACTTGGCCCTGTTTCTGCATGTGTGTGTGTGTGTGTGTGTGTGTGTGTGTGTGTACTAGAGTGCACTTGGCCCTGTTTCTGTGTGTGTGTGTGTGTGTGTGTGTGTGTGTGTGTGTGTGTACTAGAGTGCACTTGGCCCTGTTTCTGTGTGTGTGTGTGTGTGTGTGTGTGTGTACTAGAGTGCACTTGCCCGTGTTTCTGCGTGTGTGTGTATGTGTGTGTGTGTGTGTGTGTGTGGACTAGAGTGCACTTGGCCCTGTTTCTGCATGTGTGTGTGTGTGTGTGTGTGTGTGTGTGTGTGTGTGTGTGGACTAGAGTGCACTTGGCCCTGTTTCTGCGTGTATGTAGACTAGTGGTCAAATTTGGGTGTTGTTACTCAGGAGTAATCCACCTTGGTTTGTTTTTATTTTTATAATTTATGTATTTTTTCCTTCTTTCTTTTTAAAATCTTCTTTCTTTTCCTTTTTCATTTTTATTTATTTATTCATTTTTTTAATTAGGGTCTCACTATGTAGCCCTAGCTGTCCTGAACTCACTCTGTAGCCCAGGCTGGCTTTGAACTCACAGAGATCCACCAGCCTCTGCCTCCTGAGTGCTGGGATTAAAGGTGTGCACCACCACACCCAGCTATAATTTATTTACTTTTTTATTTTTTAGTTTTTTTGAGACGGGGTTTCTCTGTGTAGCCTTGGCTATCCTGGAGCTCGCTCTGTAGACCAAGCTGGACTTGAACTCATAAAGATCTGCCTGCCTCTGCCTCCTGAGTGCTGGGATTAAAGACTCCTGCCTCTGCCACCTTGCTATTTATTTATTTGCCAGAGTAGAAAACTTTATTATCAATTGGTTTCAACAAGAAAAATGAGTGACTACCCTAGAAGTGTGAACAGCCTGTAAGAGCAGGCGGGGAGCAGAGGTCTATGGTTTTCCCCTCTGCACCACAGCAGAAGTAGGACCTCAGGGGAAGGACAGAGTCCTCTCCGTTCAGCTGGGAGCCCAGAGACCACCACACTGACGGAAGCCCAGCACGGCTGAGGGCACAAAAAGCCAGGCCGGAGAGGGCAAAAGGAACGTGGAATCCAAGCCCTCTGGATGGTGTCGCCCAGGGGTGTCATGGGCTGAGGATTCTGCAGGTAAGACAAGCACAACATGGACAACCTGAAGCCACTCATCTTCGAGTCCCCGGAGTTCCGGGAGTCAGCAAAGCTGATGAAGGAGCAGGAGATAGTGACCCAAGCTTAACACTTCAGCCTGAGCAGGAGTTTGCACATGCTGAAGAGCACATCCAGCAGGTTCCTCTAGTCCAGTGCCTAGTCATCCAAAGCTCCTCACTCAGACGGTCTGACATATTGTTGGTGGACACGTGGACTGAAGACCACATCGTGCCTCTTCCACTGTGAAAATAGCAGCTTCCAAAGAATTATATATATATATATATCCCCCGGAGATGAGGACCGAACCCAGGGCCTTGCGCTTACTAGGCAAGCGCTCTACCACTGAGCTAAATCCCCACCCCCTAAAAAATATGTTTAAGTCTGTCTATGTCTGTGTGTGTGCGTGTGTGGATATATGCTCGGGAGTGCAGGTGCCTGAGGGGGCCAGAGGTCTGGGTCCTCGGAAAGAGCTGTAAGTGCTTTTAGTGCTATCTCTCCAGGCCCGAGGCCACCCTGTGTTTTTGAGATAGGATATCTCACTGGAACCTGGGACTCACCAGTTGGGGTAGGCTGCTGGCCAGCAAGCCCCGGGGATCTGCTTTTCTTTGCCTCCCCAGTTATGGGATGACAAACCTTTGCCAGTCCACCCAGCTTTTCACACGGGTCTGCAGATCAGAGATCAGAGTCCATCCATATACTTGACAGAATGAGCTGCCTCGCAGCCCTGGCTCCAACTTTCGTGTGTGTGTGTGTGTGTGTGTGTGTGTGTGTGTGTGTGTGTGTGTGTGTGTACACGCACGCACATGTGTGTGGGGGCCACAGGTCAACTTCAGGTGTTGTTCCTCAGGAGCCATTCCCCTTTTTTGAGGCAGGGTCTCTCATTGGCCTGGAATTTGGCAAGTAGACTAACTGGCTGGCCCGCGAGACCAGGGCTCTCCCAGGCTCTCCCACCCCAGCACTAACGTTACAAGCGTGCACCACCACGCCTGGCTTTTTATGTGGGAGTTAGGGGTCAAACCCATGTCCTCACGCTGGTGTGGCAAGCACTTTTCTGACTGAGCCATCTCCCCAGCCACAGCTCCAGCTTTTAGTTACCCCGTCGATTTCAAGATTCTCATGTCCCTGGATCCAACTTGAAATTTCCCCCAACTCCACCGGTCACCTCTATGAAGAATCTCACAGCCAGTTCTACAAGGTTGAAGTTAGTCGTGTAATAATATTAAATTCTTCAAAGGAAGCCTGGAGAGATGACTCACAGCCACCTGTAGGTCCAGCTCCAGGGGTTCTGTACTAGCTTCTGACCTCTGGGTACCTGTGTGCACAAACATACACAGTCACACATCTGTACATAACTAAAAATATAATTAATCTTAAAAATTAAATAAACAATCAAATGACACATTCGTGTGTGTGTGTGTGTGTGTGTGTGTGTGTGTGTGTGTGTGTGTGTCTGGGGGTTGGACTTAGGGCCTTACCCATGCTAGGCAAGCAGTGTAGGTTCCACCAACCTACATCCTCAGTTCCCTTTTTACTTTTCTTTTTGAGACAAGGTCTCACAAAGTTGCCCTGACTGGACTTAAGCTCACTTGGAAGCACGGGTAGGTATTAAACTTGTGATCCTCCTGCCTCAGCCTCCAAGTAGCTGGAATTACAGGCTTGCATCACTAAGCCTGGAGACGCGTTCTTTGTTTTTGTTTTTCTCTTCTCTCTCTCTTTGTTTTTGAAACACGCTCGTAACAGTAAATCTGAATGTTTGTTTTAGCACTGTCATATGCTTATTTTTAAAAAGGTCCTTATCACTATACCACCATCGATTCATTTTCATAATGACAGTGATTCCCTGTTCCTTGGGATGAGGGTCATCGTGTCCTTGGGAATACTGTCAAGCAACAGCCCATGCCTCAAGTTACCGGCCCCTTTCTCCTCTAATGATCACAGCTCGTTTTATTCCTCAAGTCTTCTTCTCTTCTATAATTAGCACGCTTATTATGCAGTGTATTCAAATGTTAATGTGCGCACTGTACTGACGCTATTGTGAGAGTCATTTTGCTCAGGAGCTAAAATTATGTTGCCATCCTGCCTGATGCTAGGGGCTCTGTGCTTGAAGCATGTTTCCGCATGCAAGGAGCCACGGCTGTTTCGTGATCACGCTGAGCTGGAAGGAGAAGAGTCTGTCCGCACAGCACCTGTAAACACGACAGGGTCCACAAGTGGAGGGGACTGCTGGCTTGGAAGGAGCTGCCCATCGCTATGGAGACGGTGCTGGCTGGAGGGCATGCCTCACAGGGTACCTGGGCGGGCTCAGTGGCTTTATCTTTCCTCAGGCTGGGCCATCGGAAATCACAGTTCTGACCCTTAGAAGTAGCTCCCAGGGATTTCACTAAAATCAAGTCAAGTTTTCACTTGTTGGTGACTGTACTTCAACGGAGAGTGACCCTGTCCTGTTGGCTTGTCACAGGTCTTTTGAAAGGCAGTCCCCTGGGTCAGCTCTGTCAATTCACTTCTCTCCTTCTTTTCTTTTTCTTCTTTCTTTTCTTTTTTTCCCTTTCTTTTCGATACAGGGTTTCTCTGTGTAACCCTGGCAGCCCTGGAACTAGCTCTGTAGATCAGGTTGGCCCCGAACTCACAGAGATACACCTGGCTCTGCTTCCGGAGTGCTGGGATTAAAGGCGTGTGCCACCACCGCCTGGTGCACTTTTTCTTTCCTTCCTTCCTTCCTTCCTTCCTTCCTTCTCTCTCTCTCTCTCTCTCTCTCTCTCTCTCTCTCTCTCTCTCTCTCTCTCTCTCTCTCTCCCTCTCTCTCTCCCTCCCTCCCTCCCTCCTTCCCTCCCTCACTTCCTCCCTCCCTCCCTCTCTTCCTTTCTCCCTTCCTTCCTTCCTTTTTTCTTCTAAACAGGGTCTCACTGTGTAGACCAGCAGGCTGGACTTCACAGAGTTCAGAGTCTGCCTCCCGAGTGCTAGGATACAGGTGCTCGCCATCAAGCCCAGCTCACTCATCTGGAACAGCGCCACACCTTTGCTGTAGTTTCCCAGGGGACATTCACTCTCTTACTCACAACCATCTGAAACCGCCACCAAATATTCAAAACCATGTACTGCCACTGATGAAGTTGGCTATTTAGACCCCAAGACGGGATCAGTCATTTGCCATCATTATATATCAACTGTTTATGCCTGCCACAAGTCTTTGGTTCACCAATAACCATTTGTAACCTGAACTCATCTTTTCTCTCTATGAAGGTAATCCATCTATCCATCAATATTGTGGTTGTGTTTTTTTTTTTGGGGGGGAGGGTGGTTTTGGTTTTTGAGATAGTGTTTCTCTGCATAGCCCTGGCTGTCCTGGAACTCTGTAGAACAAGCTGTCCTCAAACTCAGAGATCCGCCTTCCTCTGCCTCCCAAGTGCTGGGATTAAAGGCATGTGCCACCACCACCCGGCCAATATTGCTATTTTTGTATAAATCAACATTCAAAGTTCTTGGCAGAAAAAAATTAGACTTGGAATAAAAATATTCTTGCCCATAGGCAGACAGACAGACAGGCAGACACATGCAGAGCCCCAATACTCACTCCTCCATCATAACTATTCCATTCTTTAATTCACGTGGCCAGGGACAGAAAAGACCAGATACTATCTCCCCCCCCCCCCCCCCCGAGCTGAGGACTGAACCCAGGGCTCTACCACTGAGCTAAATCCCCAACCCCGACCAGATACTACTTTATCCTGCTCACTGGTTGGCCAGATCATCCAGGAAGAGTGTGCAGTGACCAAGTTCTACTCAAGGGCTAAGCATGGTGGGACAGAAGGGGCAGCGTTGAAGCCCACACACGCCCAGGTTGGGAGGAAGCCAGGCTGAGTCCAGTGGAAGAGAGTGCCTGGGTCCTGCTGTGATTCCCGAGATGGAATCATGACCAGGAAAGAGAGCCAATGCCGGGAGCTAAGGTAGGCAATCAGTGTGCCCAGTGGGAGGGAAGAGGCAAGAAGAGGACCGGCAAGGGTCACCAAAAGGACAAGGCTAGGAGGAAGACGTGGCAGCATCTAGGGACACAACTGGACTCCCAGCTTTGGGTTCCACGTGGTGTCCATATGCTAACTTGGCCTGGGGTTGTGTCGTAGCTCAGATGTGAGTTGTCTTCCAAAGGCCCTGTGTTAAAGGCTTGGTTTCCAGGTGACAGCAGTTTTGGGAAGGGGGAAACATCATCAGAGGAAGCCGGTCACTAGGCGTGCCCTGGAAGAGTGTGTCTCGTCTCTGGCACGCCCCCTTTACTTCCTATTCTCCTGATAGCCCCTCCTGCTGTTCTGTTCTGCCTCACCACAGACCTGAAGAGATGGGGCCAAGTGACCATGGATTCAAACCTCTGAAGCCATGCACCCAAATAAATAATTTCTCCTTTAAGTTGACTTTCTCAGGCATTCTGTCACATGGGTAGAAAGCTGACTAACATATGGTGTGACCTCTGTGGTCGAGAACTCATCTAGCATGTGTAAAGCCCTGGTTGGATCCTCAAATGTGGAAAGCAACTAAATAAAAACATTTATTGTTTTTAGACTTACGTATTTCTATTATTTTATGTGTATGAATATTCTGGCTGTTTGAATGGCTGTGTACCCCGTGCATGCCTAGTGCCCTCAGGGATCAGGAAAGGGCACTGAATCCCCTGGGACTGGAGTTGGGAGCCACCATGTGGGGGCTGGGAACCAAACGCAGGTCCTCTGCAAGATCAACAAACACTCTTAACCACTGAGCCATGGTTCCATCTCCTAAATAAAAATCAAATATGAAAGTGCTCAGTCACATTAACTTCCGTCAGGTGTTCAGTAGCTGTGTGTGACTGATTAGGGTCTATTGGATAAGACAGAATGTGTGTATGCTTATAGTGTATGTGTGGTGTATGTGTATGTGGTGTAAGTGTGTGTGTATGGGGTGTGTGTGGTGTATGAGTCTGTGTGGTATATGTGTGTGTGTGGTGTGTGTGTATGGGGCGCATGTGATGTGTGTGATGTGTATGTGTGTTGTGTGTGTGTGTGGCATGTGCTGTGTGTGTGGTGTATGTGTGTATTGTATGTGTTGTGTGTCTGTGTGGTGTGTTCATGTGTGTGTTGTGTGCGTGGCATGTGCTGTGTGTGGTGTGTGTATGGTATATGCATCTGTGGTGTATGTGTATGGTATGTGTGTGTGCTGTGGTGTGTGTGTGGTATGTCTGTGTGTGCTGTGTGTATGGTGTATGTGTATGTGTGTTTGCTGTGTGTGTGTGTGAATTGTTTTAAAATTACATTTATTTTAGTGTGTGTATGGGGGTGTGTGTGCATGTGGAGGTCTCAAGAAAACTTTCAGGTCACCTCTCTCCTTCCACCTTGTGGGTCTCAGGGCTCAAACTCAGGTCTTCAGGCTTGTCCACAAGTGCTTTGACTTGCTGAGCCGGCCCAGAATATCATTTAAATGCAGTGATTTTCCCTTGCTTTCCTTCAAGACCCAACAGAAATATCCATCCTTTATGGCATGCAACTATACGCTACAGGAGCGGGCATTCTGAGGTGACAGTATTTAGGATTTACTATCCCGAACCATCCCTCCGTAACCCTCCTACAGCCGTGTGTCTAAGGAGGGTGTCCTCTTCAAAACAAAACAAAATAAAACAACCAACCAGGAACTTATTCCTCATACCACAGCCCTGGCTGGCCTTGCCAATCCTCCTGCCTCAGCGTCTCCTGTGCTGAGATTACCAAGACATTTCCACTAACGTAGACACCCTCCCCAGTTTGAGGTCTCCTCTTTGACAGAGCAACTGGCCTTGGAGCCAACACAAAGTGGCAGCAGCTGGGACGGAAAGGAACCCTGGCTGAGCAGCTGGACCTGCAGAGTCCACTGCCCTTCTAGAGCTGCAAAAACAGGTTTATTCCAAAGCTTTTGACCTACTGGCCACAGCTGTTACATCAGCCAGGCAGTCCAGAAGCTGCAATCCAGGTCTGATCTGAGTGACAAGATACCTTGTCTTACCTGTGGACTCCCAGAGACTGCAGCAGTCCGCTTTCTCTTCTTCTTTTTTAAATTTCCTGCCCCCAAAGTTCACAGAATTTCTACAAGATCTAGCAGTTCTACTTTCTTTCTTTATCTTTTATTTATTTATTTTTATTTATCTATTTAGTTTTTTTTTTGTTTTGTTTTTGTTTTTTTTGAGACAGGGTTTTTCTGTGTAGCTTTGCGCCTTTCCTGGAACTCGCTTTGGAGACCAGGCTGGCCTCGAACTCCCAGAGATCCACCTGCCTCTGCCTCCCGAATGCTGGAATTAAAGGTGTGCACCACCACCGCCCGGCAGCAGTTCTACTTTCTAAGTGTTTCTAGACTATGTCCCTTTGTTCAGTACTGCCAGCTCCCTTCTCATCTTCCCCCTTCCCCTTCTCTCCACACCCCTCTCCTTTCAACATTGCTTCCTCCCTCCCTCCCTTCCTTTCTTTCATTTCTTTCCTTTTTTTTTTCCACTAAGTACCTCAGGCTGGCCTCACACTTGATCCTCCTGCCTGGGACTCCTAAGTCCTAAGTGTATGTTACAGATGGGCGCCGCCAAACTCGGCTTCCCCAGTGAATTTCTACACTCCACTTACTAAATACCTTCTGCAAATTTTTCCCTGAGCCCTCCAACAGCTCCCTCAGCTATGCCCGGAACCGAAGGCGTCGGTCATCACACTTCCTGTGCATGACGCTCATGGGTCTGTTTCTCTCAGTAAACTGTGAGGTCTCACAAGCCGGCAACGGTGTGACTCATCCCTCGCTCCAAGTGGGGAGCACAGGTCCTGCTCATAACCAGTCCTCACTGTATGCCAGCCAGACTGGCCAACTTCTCCACCGTTCTCAGCTCCTGCTGAGGCTCCCAAGAGTGACTGCAACGGTCCCCTGTGCCCCTCAGCACAGTCACGATCCTGGGAGCTCACCCATGGGCTGAGAGGCCGAGGGCCCTGGCGCTTGAGGGCGTGGGCACAGCGAGAGGCCTGCAGCTGTCCCACTGAAAGCTTCTCTGTGACCCCGGCCGACGCTGCCCAGCACAAGCCCCTTCCTTGTTTTTCATTAAACACTGGACTCCTTAAAGGATGCTCTCATAGGAACCCATTTGTGGCTAACTCTGTGGGGGAAATTGGGGCCGACAGAAGAGAGGGTTGTTGTATATCGTAAGAGTGTCCCTGGCTAGGGAATGTGAGAGGTGCTAGCAATGCGGCTTTTGATGTAGCTATTGTCTAGCTATGCGGTCAGACCCACCCCAAACTCACCATCCTCCTGCCTCAGCTCCCAAGTGTTAGGATTACAGGTATGAGCCACCACACCTGGTCTGCTACTTTCTTTTAAGTGCACCCTACACCTCTATGGTTACCAAGACACTTCTAGCCAAGCTGTGTTGGCTCACACCTTTAATCCCAGCACTCAGAAAGCTGAGGCAGGTGGATCTCTGTGAGTTCAAGACCAGGGTGGTATATAGACCAAGTTCAAGGACAGCCAGAGTAACACAGAGAAACATTGTCTCAAAAACAAACAAAAGACACTTCCATGAACATCATCTCCTTTAGCCAATGGTCTACCCTGAGAGACATCTGAGGGAGGGTTGTAACTGTGATTGTTGTTATTATTATTAAAGACAGGGTCTCTCTACATGGCCCGGCCTGTCGTGAAACTCTCTATGTAGCCCAGGCTGGCCTTGAACTCACAGAGATCTGCCTGCCTCTGCCTCCCGTGTGCTGGGATTAAAGGTGTGCGCCACTCCACCCAGCTTCGGGATTATTACTTATAAAGACACTGCTAACATCCTGGAAGGGAAGGTGATGGCATTAAAGGCAGCCATGCACTTTAAAAGCAAAGGTCTGTCAAATTGAAGTTACTCTCCGGGCCATGAGGCAATAATCAGAGCCATAATATATGGGGTTCTGCGATTTTTTTTTTTCTTTATTTGGGGATGGGGAGATGGTTGAGGAAGAGAGGACTTGGGACAGGGTCTTATGTATCCCAGGTTGGCCTCAAACTTACCACGTTGCCAAGGCTCTCTGGGATCTCCTGATCCTCCTGCCTTGACTTCTCAAATGCTGGGATTATAGATATGTGCAACCACCCCTGGCTTAGGGTTTTCTTGAAAAACCAAAGACCCTGCTCATAATAAAACCCCTTTTCTAATAAACTGAGTCTGTAGAGTGACTCTAGTCACCTCAGGAAATTTGGTTAGATGACATGGAATATTTTTCTTGATGCCTTGAGTTATCTTTTTTTATGTGTTTTTTTTTTAAGATTTATTTATTTATTTATTTATTCATTTATTCATTTATTTATTTATTTATTTATTTATTTATTTATTTATTTATTTATTTATTTATTATGTATACGGCATGTATGACTGCAGACCGGAAGAGGGCACCAGATCTCATTACAGATGGTTGTGAGCCACCATGTGGTTGCTGGGAATTGAACTTAGGACCTCTGGAAGAGCAATCAGTGCTCTTATCTTCTGAGCCATCTCTCCAGCCCCCTGTTTGTTTGTTTTTATTATCTTGAGATGGCATCTCACGATATTGTTCAGGCTGGATGCCCAAACCCTAACCTTCTAAGTACATGGGATTACTAATTTCCTGAATTTAATATATACCATGTCTCAAGATCATCTCGTTCTAGAAATGATGGGATCTAAGGGAGTTTCCCGAACAAAAGAGTATTGTTATCAGCACAGCTTATCAAAGAGTGAAGACTATTCTGTTTCCGCCACCCGCTTACCAACCTGGTTTTCCCCCTTTGGCTCTTTGCAGTGTGGTCTATCACCGGACCAGTCTTGGCTTCCTCTCCCTGTGATGACCAGGATTTACAGCCAAAGGAGTTTTCCCCCAAGACCAGAGACAGAAGTGTCAGCGTACATGGCTGAGAATTTAATTTAACTCCTACTGAGATTTCAATCACCTACTTAGGAAGGTTTTACTCTGTTCATTCCATCCCCTAGAGATGGCTACGTCTTTAGGGTGCCATCTTGGGGAGCAGACCGGAGTAGGAAGTCATTAGGTTTTTGCTGTTGTTTTCTGTTTTCCTGGCAGGACCAGCCATTGAATCTACAGCTTTACTCAGCTGGGTAAGCCTTCTACCACCGAGCTACAGCTCAGCCCAAGAGGAAGGGGTTTTTGTTGTTTTGTTTTGTTTTGTTTTTTTGAGACAAAAATCTTGACGCATGTCAACTCTCCTGCCTCAGCCTCTCAAGTACTTGGATTCAGGTTATACCATTACACCTAGCTTGGGAAGAGACCTGTTTTGGGTTTTGAGACAGGCTCTCATAAAACCTGGTTAGTCTTGAATTGGTTGTGTAGTGGAGGACGACCTTGAACCTCTGATCATTTTGCCACCACCTCCTAAGTGCACCGCCACTCCGGGGATCAAACCCAGGGCCTTGTGCATGCTAAGCGAGCTCTCCACCAACTGAACTGCATCCCCAGTTCTTGTTTTGGCTTGTTTGTTTTTAATGTGTGTATTTTTGTGAATGTATGGCTACCTTTGTGGAGGTGACTATGGATGTAGGGTTCCCTGGAGTTCATTGTGAGCCACCTCATAGGGGTACAGGGAACTAAACTTGAGTCTTCTGGAAGAGCAGGAAGCGCTCTCCCTAACCACTGAGCCGTCCCTTCCACCCTCCTTCCTTGTCTGTTGAGGCAGGTCTCAGGTTGCCCAAGTGGGTCTTAAATTCACTGTGAGGCCAAAGGCGACTGTGAACTCCTGATCTGGTGGTGGTGGTGGTGGTGGTGGTGGTGGTGGTGGTGGTGGTGCACACCTTTGATCCTAGCATTTGGGAGGCAGAGGCAGGAGGATCTTTGTGAGTTGGAGGCCAGTCTGGTCTACAGAGTGAGTTCCAGGGCAGCTAGGACTGTTACAGAGAGAAACCCTGTCTCAAAAAATCAAAAGAGAGAGAGAAAGCAAGCTCAAGGTCATTCTTATAGTATGTATCAAATTCAAGGACAGCCTGGACTACATGAAACTTGTCCTTAAAAAAAAAAAAAAAAAAAAAAAAAAAAAACTTCTTCAGGCTGGAGAGATGGCTCAGAGGTTAAGAGCACTGACTGTTCTTCCAGAGGTCCTGAGTTCAATTCCCAGCACCCACATGGTGGCTCACAACCATCTGTAATGAGATCTGGTGCCCTCTTCTGGCATGCAGGCATACATGCAGACAGAACACTGTATACATAAATAAATCCTTTAAAAAATACTTCTTTTTTTTCTATTTATGTGTATTTGTGTGAGGTTGCATGAGCTTACTTGTACCACCTGTGTGCAGGTGCCTTCGGAGGCCAACCATCATCAGGACAGGCAGCTTTGGCACCAGTTTAGGCACTTTGGGAACTGTGCCAGGTGGTAAGTGTTTTTGGGTCATCTTTCCAGCCTCCAAACCTGACTTAAACAAAAATGTCTTAGCTGGGTGTGATGGACATGCCTATAGTCCCAGAACATGAGAGGTAGAGACAAGAGAATCAGAGTTCAAAGCCAGTCTTGACTATACAATGAGTTCTAGGCTCAGGCTTCATGGGACACTATTCAAGTAAAAAAACAAAGGAACAAAACTTTCTGCCAGCTTCCCAGTATGAAAACAATACATTGTACATGTATCTCAGTTGAGCCAAAACAGAAGTTAAAAGCATCTCAGTGGCATTATATATCCTACTCATGATTCAAGAATCCAGGCTCTGGCCAGGCATATTGGTGCATGCTTTTAGTCCCAGCACTTGGGAAGCCGAAGTTGGAGGATTCTGAGCTCAAGACCAGCTCAGGCTCCACAGAGCTCCAGGCCAGCCTGGGCTGCAAAATGAGATCCTGTCTGAAGAAAAGCAAAGGGATGCCTACAAGATGGCTCAGCACGTAAAGGTACTTGCCATCAAGCTTGAAAGATGCTGCAGGTTTGATCCCTGGGACCCATAGTAAAAGGAAGAGAGACCAACTCCTGGAAGTTGTCCTCTGACCTCCTCATGTGCATCATGGCAGGTGTGTGGAGCCTGCAAATGACTCTGTGCAATTAAAACACGGGACAGAAGGAAACGAAAGGAGGAGGAGGGGAAGGGGAAGGGACAAGCTGAGGCTGGTGTCCCCCAAGAACAGTGTAAATGAGGAAGGCTGTGTGTTTTAGGTACTGTGTGCCATCCAACGTCTGTTTGGTCAGAAGGCTTTCCAGACAAAGTGTGACTCATGCCAGTGGCTCCCAGCAGTCTTTGAGGATGGCTATTCTGCCTGGGTTTGCTTTAATTTCTCTCTTGATTATCAAGGACATTCTGACATTTAAACACAGAGTAAGAAGTGCTGGCCCAATGAGATGACTCAGTGGATAAAGGTGCTTGCCACCGAGACTAACAACAGGCGTTTGAGTCCCAGGAGCCCACAGTGCAAGGACAGAACAGGCTCACCTGGGCTGTCCTCTGACCTCCACAAGCATGCTGTGGCAATGAGTCCCTCCCCTGATACACACACACACATAAAAATAAATGTACTAAAAGAACATGGTTCTTGGCCATGTATATTGACTCATACCTGTAATCCCAGTTGAGGCAGGAGGATATCCACAAATTTTTGGCCATTGTGGACTATATTACATAGTTTGAGGCCAGCCTGAGCTATATAACAAGATCCCGTCTTTTCTTTTCTTTTTTTTTTTTTAATTTTAATTTTTGTTTTGTTTTTTGAGACAGGGTTTCTCTGTGTGGTCTTGGTGCCTGTCATGGATCTCGCTTTGTAGACCAGGCTGGCCTTGAACTCATAGAGATCCGCCTGGCTCTGCCTCCTGAGTGCTAGGATTAAAGGCATGTGCCACCACCACCTGGTGCAAGATCCTGTCTTTAAAAAGAAGAGAAGACCCATCCTCTGAGCATCATAGCTGCTCCCTGAGACATAGACAGCTCTGATTGGACCAAGAGAGCCTTCATCCAGTAACTGATGGAAGCAGATGCAGAGATCCATAGCCAAGCACCAGGCCGAGCTCCACGAGTCCAGTCGGAGAGAAGAGGGATTCTATGAGCAAGGGGGCATCAAGATCATGATGAGGAAACCTACAGATACAACCAAACCAAACTAGTGGGAACTCAGGAACTTTAGATCAACAGCTGTGGAGCCTCCATGGGACTGGCTGAGGCTCTCTGCATAGGCGAGACATTTGTATAGCTTGACCTGCTTAAGGGGCCCCTGGCAGTGGGATCAGGATCCATCCCTGGTACATGAGCTGGCTTTTTGGAGCCATAGGTAATGGCCTCCATGGAGGAGGAGGGAATGTGGAGTGGGTTGGGGGAGAAGGCTGGTGGGTGGGAAGAGGGAAGAGAGAGGGATCTGTGGTTGGTATGTAAAATGAATAGAAAATGTAGTCCGAAGATTTCTTGTGTCCCAGCCTTCCGACAGTAGGGACAAATCTCCCCCACTCGAGTCCCCCAAGTAAACACAGAGGCTTATATTAATTATAACTGCTTGGCCATGGCTCAAGCCTTTTGCTAGCTAGCTCTTATATCTTTTTTTTTTTTTCCCGAGACAGGGTTTCTCTGTGTAGCTTTGCGCCTTTCCTGGGACTCACTTGGTAGTCCAGGCTGGCCTCAAACTCACAGAGATCCGCCTGCCTCTGCCTCCCGAGTGCTGGGATTAAAGGCGTGCGCCACCACCACCTGGAGCTCTTATATCTTCAATTAGCTCATGACTATTAATCTATGTATCGCCACAAGTTCCGTGGCTTTACCTGTGTCCCATTACTTGTTCCTCTCATGGCTCGCTGGCGTCTCTCTCTTTGAATTTCCTGCCTGCCTCTAAGCTGCCTTGCCATAGACCAAATGGTTTTATTTATCAACCAATCAGAGCAACACATGTTCACAGAGTATAGAAAGACATTCTCACCATCAAGAAAATCTCTTAATAATAAAAAAGGGAAGGGAGAGAGAGAGAGAGAGAGAGAGAGAAAGGTGGGGGGAGGGGGGATCTGTGGTTGGTATGTAAAATGAATAAAAAAATGAAATACACTTATTCTAGAATTGAAAGTATTAAAGCCAATTAAGAGAGAGAGAGAGAGAGAGAGAGAGAGAGAGAGAGAGCCTGGACAATGACAGCACACACCTTTAATCTCAGTACTCAGAAGGCAGTACTGAGTTTGAGGCCAACCTGGTCTACAGAGCGAGATCCAGGACAGCTGAGGCTCTTATACAGAGAAACTCTGGAGACAGAGTGTGGGGGAGAGGGAGGGAGGGAGGGAGGGAGATAACTTGCTGATGTGGGCCCTCCTTACAGTCTGTGTAGGCCTGTCACCCCTTCACTGTGGAGTGTGTCTTTGCTCTAGCTCCTAAACAGAAGTTTGCCAAGGCTGAACAAGGCTGGCCTCTCTATTTTTATTTTTTACTTTTTGAGTCAGGGTCTCATGTCACTCAGAACTTGATATGTAGACAAGGATGACCTGATCCTCGTCTTCCATCCGGAATGTTCATTATAACGCTCACAGCCCCCCCCCCCCAATATGGTACTGGGGAAGGAATCCTTCACACGTGCTAGGTAAGCACTCTTCCAACTGAGGTCCATCCCCAATCCCACTCTGAATTTTCCGGAATGAGGAAGAGGTGACAAGAAAGGGCGACAATTCAGAACACAGAGAGCACAGCCTCACCTTGAAGGTTCCCAGGATACCTGCAGATAAAACCAGACCGGAGCAGACCAGATCCTGAACACCCTCTGTGAGAGGTGCTTAGAGTTGCTTTGGAGCATGTCAGGCAAGAAAGACCTGCTTGCTGAACTCATATCCCCCCCCCCCCCCCCTCCACCTGGCTAAAAATACAACCCAAGTGTCGCTGGGTAATAACAAAGCACACAGGAAAAACCCTAACATTTGTTGAGCAGAATGCAATAGACTGTCAATTAGCTAAGTGTTTGGTATGCAAACACTCTCTGTGCTTAAGTCACCCAGAGGGAAGAGGAAACAGAATTACCAGAGGATTAGGGGCAGACTGGTTCCCTCCGAGGAAAGTGCCAGAGCCAGAGTTCAGGACCCAGCAGACCAGTCAGAATCACACAGTTATCATTCAGGTCCACCAGAGGCACCAGTAGCCTGATTGGTTCACACAGAGATGATACTGAGTGTGTGTGTGTGTGTGTGTGTGTGTGTGTGTGTGTGTGTGTGTGTGTGTGTTTGTGTGTTCATTCCCTGGATCCTCCAGCAGCCACCACAGTTGGAATGTCTCCTTTGAGTCTGCTGTAGGTAATTACAACTCTAAACCCCAGCTCCAGGGAACAGAATCTGCTAGAAGCAGAGTGTTAAAATTTCCAAAGGAATGGGGATAGACATCAGGTTAGGGTCTAGCACACATCCTATGCAGGGAAGCTAAAATTCAGGGGTGAAAGAAAAAAAAAAAAACAAAAAACAGCCAGCCAGGCGGTGGTGACACACGCCTTTAATCCCAGCACTCTGGACTCAGAGCCAGGCGGGTTTTTGTGAGTTCGAGGCCAGCCTTGTCTACAGAGCGAGATCCAGGACAGGCACCAAAACTACACAGAGAAACCCTGTCTCAAAAAACAAACAAACAAACAAAAGCAACTAGAACTAAAAAGGCAGCTAGAACTGGACAATTTAGCATCTATCGACCTCAGAAAGTAGCTGACTGAGTAACAGTGGTGGGTGCCAGTCCAGGGAGTGAGTTCAGTCCTTCACTCTAATTCTTTGAAGCATAAAGCAGCCCCCGCAGAAGGCAGTTCGTTCAGTTTCAGAACAGATTTGGACTTGGTTTCCAAGTCCTACGACAGTAAATCAGTGGCCAGGAACAGTAGGTGTGGCTGTAATCCCAGCACGTGGGATGCTGAAGTAGGAAGCCTCCTCTTAAGACGGAGGCTAGTTGGAGACCCTCCCTCATTAAAAACCAAACATGAAAGTAAATTTAAAAGTTACGTATTTTTGCAGTGATGGGGATTGGATGCAGGGCTCTACCCATGCCAGGCACATGCTCCACCACTGAACTACATTTACATCCCCCTTTTTTGTTTGCTGTTGTATTTTCTTTTAACTTTATTAATTTTGCAAAGTAGCAAGGAACCACGTTATTCAAAAGCAAAGTGATAATACAGATAAGAAATACACTGCGAGTGAGGAGCAGGCCACCTGAGTAAGAAAATAAATTTAATATTCCTTTTAAATTTATTTATTTAGCCAGACAGAGTCTGGTGGATCTTTGTGAGGCCAGCCTGGTCTACAAATCAAGTTCCAGGACAGCCAATGCTGTTACACAGAGAAATTCTGTCTCAAAAAAATCACCTAATAAATAAAATTTTAAAATTAATAATAATAATAAATGATTTATTTAAGTTTTTTTGAGACAAAGTCTCACTGTAGATTCACGAATGGCCTAGAACTTGCTCTGTAGACCAGGCTAGCCTCAAACTCACAGAGACCTGCCTGCCTCTGTCTCTTGAGTACTGGGATTAAATGTGGGCACCACTATGCCCAACTTGTTTTGATTTTTGAGACAAGGTTTCATTAATCCCAGGCTGGCCTCAAATCCACAGTGTAGTAGATGAGAAAGCTTTTATTTTGATAGGCTGGTATTTATTTAAGTGCATTTTAGAAGAAATGTAATTTGCCATACCACTGGCCTGTGGTTCCACAGATGATGTTCACCGTGTCCTGCTCACGACAGTGACATAAACATTTCATTTTGAACGCTTATGGAAAAATTAGTTTATTCAAGGACAAGTATTGAGTAATAATGCAAGAGAAATGAAGACAGACTACTAACAACCTGAGAATTGTGCAGCTGCTTCCTCAGGCCAGGGGACAAGGTGGGTGGATGGCCAACGGGAACTCAGAATGCCAGACAGTCAGTTTCAGCGGCCACCGAGCCTAGAAAACAGCCGTCTCTGTCTGGGCCTCCACGTCCTCATCTGTGAAATGCAGGAAAGCGTCCTCAGCTTTGGGAGTTGGTGCTTAGAGACCTTTCCACACTGTTGAGAGCACACAGTGAGACCAGGCACTGTGCTGGAAGCTGTCAATAGGTCGCTGTTCTTAATCCTCCTAAGAGCCCTGAACGGTATGGGCTCTGATGCCCACACCGGAGAGCTGACACTGGGGACTTGAAGTGGCTGACCCAGCGTCTTGAAGAGTCCCATTTGGTTGGATTGAGATCTGAGGCCTGCTGCTGGCCTGTCTCTCTAATCACCGCTGTGTCCCGGGTCTTCATTCCCGTTGCTCCTCAAGACCATGTTCACCTCTTTTTTAAAATAATAAAGATTGGCTCATTTTATTTTCTGTGTATGAGTATTCTGTCTTCATGTCTGTATGTGTGTTTAGTCCATGCTTGCCCACAGAGGTCAGGAGAGGATGTTGGATTCCCCTGGAACTGGAGTTACGGATGGTTGTGAGGCACCATGAGAGCGCTGGGAATCAAATTCAGGCCCTCTGCAAGAGCGACTAGTGCTCTTCTCCTCCCCCCACCAGACAGGGTTTTTTTTATAACAGCCCTGGCTGTCCTGGTACTCCCTTTGGAGACCAGGCTGGCCTCAAACTCACAGAGATTCGCCTGCCTCTGCCTCCCAAGTGCTGGGATTAAACGCATGTTCCACCATCACCCAGCTTTTCTTGTGGGGGGGCGTGGGAGGGCTGGGAACAATAGGTGCTCTTAAGTGTTGAGCCAACTTTCCAGCACCCGTAACTCATCTTTTCTCATTAAGGTTTTGTTTGGTCCTGACCGCACATTGAAAGCACGACCCCTGCCATGAAGCCATACGCCTTTCCCTTCCCTTGGTTTTAATCCTTTTTCTCCCCCTGCCCCCAGGTCTCACTGTGTAGCCCTGGCTGTTCTAGAACTCACTCTGTAGACCAGGCTGGCCTCGAACTCATGGAGTCTCATCTGCCTTTGTCTCCCGAGTGCTGGGATTAAGGTGTGTTCCTCTCTTACTTTTCTATCTTCAGTGGGGTTTTATTTTTTTTGAGGCGGGGGAGGGGGGAGTTGCCTTTGTATACCCGGCAGCTGGCATAGTTCTGGGCATAGAATAATCAACAAATGGGTGGAGAGAGAGCAAGTGTGAAGGAGGGAAAGACAAAAAAGGACTCGGAAGGAAAACATGCTGCTACCTTATCGTATTGAACACCAGGGGAGCAGGCTGAAGAGGCAGGACAGCAAGGTCCTGAAACACAGGACCAGCCTCTCAGTCCAACTGCCTATCTTTGCCTCTGAGGATGTTATCCTAGTTAGCTTTAACTGTCAAATGACGTGATCACTGGAGGAGGGCCCACTTGAGGAACTGCCCAGGTCAGGTTGGTCTGTGGGCGTGTCTGGGGGGGGGGATTGTCTTGGTTGTTCATTGATATCGGAGGACCCAGCTCACTGTGGGTGGCACCGTTCCCTAGACAGGTGGTCCCGGACTGTATAAGAAAGCTAGCTAAGCCTGAGTCGATCCAGTAAAGCTCCACTCTTCTCTGGTCTCTGCTGTACTTCCTTGGCTGTGTATGAGTTCCTTGGTAATGCTATGGAACAGCAGGCATCCCTGGCCTCAAGTTCCTTCCCGTCACTCAGTGATGGACTGTGACTTATAAACTAAAACAAACCCTTTCTTCTCCTCCGTTGCTTTCGGTCAGTGTTTTATCACAGCAAGGACTGAAATGTGAAGAGGTGTGACATAGGGCATGGGCTTAGTTCCTATGCTTCTGGGACTTCTCCTATAGATGGAGACCTCAACAGTACTGGCTTTGAAGGATGTTTTTAAAGAGTTTTTATCATGCATGACATACGTAGGACAGTACCTAAGATATGGCAAGCAAAGGCTTAGTATATATTAGTTATTGCTTTTATTTCTGGGAAATAAAGTGAAGAATGTATCCCTATCAGGAAAAAATACAAGATGCTATATGTCAAAAAGAGCTCGCTATCCTTCCAGTTCCAGCCGACGGCCAAGGCCAGGATCATCATAGGCTACAACATGCAATGTCCTCACCTTTTCAGTCCCCTGGCAGCAGCATTAGGTATCCATTTCTACCCTCAGAACACAGAGATATCAACCTTAAAGAATCACAGTGTAGCCAGGTAGGGTGACGCTGGTATGTTCTCTCAGCACTCAGATGCTGATTGGGAGGATGGCAAACCCAAGGCCAAGCTTCGTGGAAAGGCCTGGTCTCCAACAAACAAAAACAACAGCAGGCCAGGTGTGGTGGTGGCGCACGCCTTTAATCCCAGCACTCAGGAGGCCAGAGGCAAGCGGATCTTTGTGCGTTGGAGACCAACCTGGTCTACAGAACTAGTTCCAGGACAGCCAGGGCTACACAGAGAAACCCTGTCTCAAAATCATGCCTCCCCCCACAAAAAAAAAATGACAGCAGAAATTTATTCAATGTTTGGTGAATGAATATAACATAGCAGATGTATTTATATATGGAAAATAAAAATATGTACTAACAAGTAAGATCATGGTCCTGAAAAGAGATTAATTATTGTACATAGGAAAAGGCAGTGAAATTGTAGTTTTGAGCCTTAGCTCTGTCTCTTCTGAAATCATAGGATGCTATTTAAACTCTTTAAACTGGTTTCTCACCAGTGAAATGGGAATAATATTAGTTGGCAAACCTAAGTCAGATCATTCAGGTAAGTGTTGGGTATCCATTATGAGTTCACAGAGTGTCTCATCATCTGGCCAGCATCTTCAGCATCATCATCAAAGGCTTTGTGATGGATACACTTACTGCCTGGACGGCTGGGCACAGGAAAGAATACTGGGTAACCAAAGGTACTGGGTGTGCTGGAAAGATCCAAGGAGAAACAGGGAGGCCAAGTGGTGCTGTTTGACTGGAATGGGAGAGAACACCGGGAAGCTGACATTACCCGCTGGACCAAGGTCAGTCTTTCTTCCACAGGCGTGAGGAGACTTTCTAGGATTCTAAACCGGGTGGTGGTGGTTCAGTGCCAGCAACAGGAGAAATCTTGTAGCTATTTGTGCAGGATGGGCTGGGAGAGCGATCGGAAATACAGGAGACTGAAGCTCTCCTGAGGTTTCCCCATACTTTCTAACAAAGCGGTGGGCAAGGTAGAGGTGGATGAGGAGAACCAAGACTGGCAGGAGGACAATGGCAAGAGAGCCTGTGGGGTGAAGAGGTGCCTGCCAGGCGTGGTGGCACCTGCCCTTAGTCCCAGCACTCTGGAGGCAGCAGCCAGCCTGCTCTCCAGAGTGAGTTCCAGGCAAGGCAAGGCTGTGCCTAGTGAGACCCTGCATAAAACAGAAAAGAAAGAGGAGGAAGAAAGAGCCAGGGGAAAGCCGGGCCTGGTGGCACAGCCTGGAGTCCCGTCCTAGCTGTTTTGGAAGCTGAGTCAGGAGGGCTGCAAATTCAAGGCCTCCTTGGCTACGGAGTAAATCCAAGGCCAGTCTGAGCAATGTAGTGAGAGACCTGTCTCAAAATAAAAAATCCCAAAAAACAAACAAAAACCCTTGTCATGAAAAAAAAAAAATGGACCTGGGGTGTAGCTCAGTATAAGGGTGCTTGCTCAGCATGTGCAAAGCCCTGGGTTCAAGCTTAAGCTCCACAAAATGTATATTTCCTGTCCATCCCCCAAACAATATCAAGGTCATCTCTCGTAAGGCTTTTTTTTTTTTTCTTTTTTTTTTTTTGGTTTTTCGAGACAGGGTTTCTCTGTAGCTTTGGAGCCTGTCCTGGAACTCACTTGGTAGCCCAGGCTGGCCTTGAACTCACAGAGATCCGCCTGGCTCTGCCTCCCGAGTGCTGGGATTAAAGGCATGTGCTACCACCGCCCAGCTTTCGTAAGGCTTTTTGACTGTTTCCCTTTATCATGTTTAAACATCCTTCCTCTGGGTTCCCTTGCTAGTCCTTTTTTCTTCCTTTCCCTTCCCTTCCCTTCCCTTCCCTTTCCCTTTGCCTTCCTTCCTTCCTTCCTTCCTTCCTTCCTTCCTTCCTTCGTTCCTTCCTTCCTTTCTCCTTTGGGGAGAAGGAATCTCATGTAGCCAAGGATGACCTCGAACTTCTGGTCCTCCTGGTTCTGGGATTGTAACCACACGACTTCATGCAATGCTGGAGAGCAAACTCAGGACGTCAGCCAGGCTAGGCGAAGCACGCTATCTGCTGAGCTGAGCCTATCCCATCCCCCCCCCCCCCCCCCCCAGCCAAGTGATCGTCAGGGAATGCTTGACAATGGGATCTTCGTACCCATTTATGTCGGTACTACTGCATAGCTGTTATAGCTGAGAGCAGATGGCTGACTCAGCTTCTCAGATGAGAGTATAAAGTCAAGGACAGGGACTCATCCTCAGTCGACCCCACCCACATCTAGGGGAGTGAAAGAGCAGCCTGTGAGGAGGAAGAGGAAAGAGTGGAGACGAACACCTTAGAGAAACCTCGATCTAGCCGAGTGAGAGTCGAGGAAGAAGGCAGTGCTCCGAGCGAGCTAGCTGCAGAGAAGCTGGAGAAGAGAAGCTGATCAGGGACCACTCGGATCACCGCTAGGAACACTGACGTCTTAGGTGGAAGGAAAAGCTGGAGTCGGGTGCCTGGGACGGAAGTGCGGGTGGGAGGTCTTGCTGTTCAGGCGTGTCGCAGGGCTGGGGACTAAACTCAGCCCCTTGCTCGGCATGTGCTCTGCCTCTCAGCGACACTTCTCACTCCACTAAGCGGTGTGGGAGGAGGAGGATCTGAGATTCCGTAGTTCGGGGACAAATAGACAGAGGTCAGAGTGTGGCTTAAGGTGGAAGCACACTTGTCTTTCCCCAGGTGAGCAGCCGCTCCCTAAGGTCCACTCACCAATGCTTAGCTGAGTTACTGTTAAATGCTGTCGTATTTGTGCACACACCCATTAGAATACATGCACACGTACAATATAGTGTCAAATTTAATATTGAAAGTGTATGTGTGCACTTTTAAGGTAATGGCTAGAGGAAGGCAGGCTTTAGCCATTCTACAGCGGGAGGACACGTTATCTGTGTGTGCAGGGAAAGCCCTCCTTATCACATGACCACAGACTGAGAGGGAAAGAAGAGCCAACCAAGCTCCTTCCATTCTCCGAGGAATGACCAGAAGCTTCAGAAAGTATTTTGTCAAGAAGGAGTGCAGCCGGGTGGCGGTGGCACACGCCTTTGACCCAGCACTCAGGGGGCAGAGGCAGGTGGATTTCTGTGAGTTAGAGGCCAGCCTGGTCTACTTAGTGAGTTCCAGGACAGCCAAGGCTATGCAGTGAGGCTCCTCCTTTGACTCTTCTACCCAGTGTGTTTTGGGGACAGGCCCAGGTGCCTCACTGGGGCACTTCCGACATGCAATGACTGCTGCAGACGTGTGGGCCTCACATCTGCACAGAGCTCGTCTCCTAGAGAGCTCTCCTCTCTCCTTAGTCCTGATAGAATTTGCCTTGCTTTTCTGTTTCACGGGGAATGAAACCGAGGAGTGGAAAGGGTTAAGCGCCTTCCCAGCACCAGGCTAGCTGAGGAGGAGATCAGGCTCCCTTGCCCTTGTTTTAAGGCCTCTAAAATTCTATCAGTCAGTGATGCAGGCCTGTGGTTCTAGAAGCCTGGGGAGCCGCGGCAGGAGGATTGAGAGTTTACGTCTAGGGCTGGTGAGGTAGTTCAGTGGGTAGAACACTTGCTGCCAAGCCTGACTCTCAGTGCAGTCTCCGGAATCCATGTGGTGTAAGGTGTACCAGGGCGCACATGGCACACGTACACAGACACACACACACACACACACACACACAGACACACACACACACACACACACACACACACTCAAATAAATAAATGAGTTCTTTTTTTTTTGTTTTTTGTTTTTTTTCGAGACAGGGTTTCTCTGTGTTGTTTTGGAGCCTGTCCTGGATCTCACTTGGTAGCCCAGGCTGTCCTGGATCTCGCTCTGTAGCCCAGGCTGGCCTCGAACTCACAGAGATCCCACCTGGCTCTGCCTCCAGAGTGCTGGGATCAAAAGTGTGCGCCACCACTGCCTGGCGATGTTCTCTTTTTCTAATCAGTTTTGTTACTGAGTAAATTATATCTGCTCCATGGCTGAGCTGCTTCCCTGTGCTCTCTCGTCTCCGTGAAGACCTCCAGCCAGGGGGTCTTAGCTGTATGCCTCCTTCCCTCCCACATTTCCAGACTGTCTGGGCCTCTGCAAGGCACAGCCAAGACCTCTCTCCTTAGCTGGGCCTGCTCCAGGTGGCCACACAGGAGAGCCATCCCCTCTACTGGTACCGGCTTCATACAGTTTAAGAAGGGCCAGAGCTGGAGGCTCGAATTGTCAGTCCAGTTCTGTGACCTTAGTTACACCAGTGTCCTGATGGGGTTTCTTGATTTGGGAATGGAGGACGGAAAGAGCTGTGTTGTAAGGATGCTGCAAGGACCCCGTGAAATGCCAAATGAGGCCCTGTGTTAGGTTAATTGTCTGTTTCCGCCACCTTCATGATGTTCAAAGGAAGAGACCTGGGTTTTCATTTTACCCTGGGCCCCAGCAAATTATGTATCTGGTCTAACCTGTATGTCCGCAGCCAAATCTATATTTAACCTCCTTGGGTGCCATAGTCTGTAATTAACAATTCAGTTGAATTGTTAGGAAAGAAATTGTTAGGGCCTTCCTTTACTTCACACCAGCAAAATCTGACGAATTTTAAGGGAGACATCAGTCTTCCCCAACTAAAGAACCTTGCACCTGGCTTCCTGCACATCCGGCTTTTCCAGTTCTCTGGCCCTTGGCTGTTCCCGCTGGCTGTGCTCTCCCTCTGGGGCAGCACATTCATATTATACTGCTCTTCTTCCCCACATCTTCCCCTCCCGGCAATGACAACTCCACCCTCCCAGCTGTTCAGACCCAAACCCTTGTCTTTGACTTTTCAGCCCACATCCCATTTGTAAATTAACTCGGCCACCGTGTTACTTTCTGACCGCCGCTTCTCCACCACCGTTGAAGTTCGAGCTTCCTCATCTCTCACGTGGATCACGGAAATGCTCTTCTGACTGCTTCCCCTGCTCCACCTTCTTCCCAGCCCACACAGGAACCAGAACCGTCTTTTAGAGTCAGGAGTCAAGTTGTATTAGGCCTCTGCTCAGACCATCCATGGCTGCCCATCCCAGTAATTCGCCTCTGAGCCTTCTTATCCCACTCTCTCTCCTCAGGCCCTCTTCCTGGGAGGCCTCTACGCTGTCAGCACCCTGGTTCTTCTTCTTCTTCCTCCTCAAGTCAAGCCTCATGCTCCCACATTACTTAAAGACAGCAGTCTTCAGTAGCCACCTCTGTGACTGTCCCTTCATTCTTTTTTTTAACTTTCTTTTTATTTATTCATTGTCTTTCGTATCATGCCTCCTGATCCCACCCATCACCCTCTCTCCCAGAATAAAACAAAATAAAATTTAAGAGAAAAAAGGAAAAAAGAAAGGGAGGAAGGGAAACCTCATCATGGAAGCTGCAGTGTGACACAGTGAGCCACACAGAAAACCCCTGTATCCATACATTTGTGCATGCAGGCGTTCATCACAAGAGTCACTGGTCTGGTTCAAGACCCCTGGTCTAGATCTGCTACATCATCACTGCTGGGCCCCCATTCCTTTATTATTATTATTATTATTGTTATTATTATTATTATTATTATTATTATTATTATTACTATTATTATTTGGGTTTTTTTTTTTTTTTTTTTTTTTTTTTTGAGACAGGGTTTCTCTGTGTGGTTTTGGTGCTTGTCCTGGATCTCGCTCTATAGACCAGGCTGGCCTCGAACTCACAGAGATCTGCCTGGCTCTGCCTCCTGAGTGCTGGACTTAAAGGCATGTGCCACCACTGTCCAACCCCATTTCTTTATTCTTATCCCTGCATTCCTGGCTATTTGTGTCATTGGATACACTGATATTACTTGCTTTCTGTTCCTCTTCTAAAAACTGTAAACTATGCTGGGCAGTGGTGGCACACACCTTTAATCCTAGCACTCAGGAGGCAGAGGCAGGCAGATCTCAGAGTTATAGGCTAGCCTAGTCTACAGAGAGTGTGCCAGGACAGCCAAGACTACACAGAGAAACCCTGTCTCAAAAAACCAAATATAAACAAACAAAAACAAAGAAACAAAACAAAACAAGACAAAAACTGAAAACTAGATAATGTCAGGAACTTTCTTTTTTAATTTTAAACAGGTCTTACTAGTGGCTCAGGGTGGCCTTACACTTCCCAGCCTCCTTTAGCTTCCTGTGAGCTGGGTATCGGGTGAATGACAGTAGAAAGAATTCTAGAATAGCTCATAGCATTGTTGTAAGGAAATCACAGCAGCCAAGCTGTCCCTCATTCCAGGAAGCTGTCCCCACACACAGCAGTGTGGGCGCTTACAGAGATGACTGGAACCAAGCCTCCTTCAAGACGGGGCCAGTTGACTCAAGACTGGTACTTTCCTATTCTGCCAAGAGTTTGTAGCCTAGAGGGAGGTTATGTACATAGCCCATATCTCTAGACTAATGCAGTTTTTGTTAAAAAGGTCTGGCCTTAGGGGGATCAGGATCTGTCCCTGGTCTATGGGCAGGCTTCTGCGAATCCGGTGCCTATGGTGTGATGCCTTGCACAGCCTTGGTGCAGTGGGAAGGGGCTTGGACCTGCCTAGGCTCAGTGTGCTGGGCTCTGCTGACTCCCCATGGGAGACCTTGATTTGGAGGATGTAGGGATGGGGGTGGCTTGGGAAAGAGGACTGGGGGGGGGGAGGAGGGAGGAGGGGGGATCTGTGGATAGTATGTGGAATGAGTAGAAAATTTCTTTTTTCTCTCTCTTTTTTTTTAAAGATTTATTTATTTATTATGTACACAGAAGAGGAAGCCAGATCTCATTACAGATGGTTGTGAGCCACCATGTGGGTGTTGGGAATTGAACTCAGGACCCCTGGAAGAGCAGTCGGTGCTCTTAACCTCTGAGCCATCTCTCCAGCCCTGAAAATTTCTTAATAAAGAAAAATGAAAAAAAAAAAAAAAAAGATCCGGCCTTATAAGTAGAATGCTTAGCCTCTCACATTCTGGGAATAAAGCTAGTCTTTTCTAGAGATGGAGGGGCCATAAGTTAGGCTTGCAAAATAACAGTGTGGTTATTTCTGTCCCAATTTCCCGCTCTTGACTGCTTATCACACCAGAGACACCTTGCCTGGCTTCCAATCTAGGTCCCTCCAAAGTGTCTCCACTCGTCTTCCCCGCCCAGCATCACCTCAGGTTGTTAACTTGAGACCCCACCCTCTGGAGGTTTCTTCTCACCATTCTAGATACAAGGAAAGTGGGGCAGAGGCAGAGAATGGTCTTGGGGAGTCATCATGGGGCACAAAGGATCTAAGTTCTATTTCCGTCCAATAAAGATGTGTGCCCTTAACAACAACAACAACAACAACAACAAAAGGTGTGTCCTTGGGCTGGCAATATGGCTCAGCTGGTAGAGTACTTCCATTCATGAAGTCCTAGGTTCCATTTCAGCACCAAAAGAGCCTGGTGGTGCTCACCTGTAATTCCAGTCCTCTGGCACTTGGGAGATGGAGGCAGAAGGATCAGATGTTCAAAACTCATCCTGGGATACGTTAAACTCTGACTTTAAAACCAAAAGCATGTCCTCTGTCCCTTCTGAGTACTCAGAGCTCAGGGACTCTAACGCCCACTTCTGTAGCCTGGCGATTTTGCTCAGAAGGTAGCACAGAGTGGACATCCTGTCTAGTCTGCTACATTCCTGAACAGGTGTCAAGAGCTCTGGGGAAAATCTGATTTAGAAGTACCTCTGCCATCCTCTGAAGGTGTTCTCAGAAGGATTCTATAACACTGTTATATTGAACTATCACCCAAATATCAAGAATTAAGGGCTGGAGGATGGCACAGTGGTTAAGAGCACTTGTCAGTCCCCCAGGGGACCCGGGTTCAATTCCCAGCACCCACATGATGGCTCACAACCACCTGTAACTCCAGTTCACAGGGAACTATCCTCTGTGGGGAGTAAGCACACATGTCATACACATGCATGCAGGCAATTAATACACATCAAATTAATAAACAAATAAAAAAACAAAACAGACAAAACTCCCCAAACTAGAAAGTCAGCAACTCAGCTCTCAGCTCTTCTCTCTCTCTCTCTCTCTCTCTCTCTCTCTCTCTCTCTCTCTCTCCCCTCCCTTCTCCTTACTCCCTCTCCCTCTTCCTCCTCCATCTCTTCTCTCTGCCTCCTTCTTTCAGAAAAAAAAAAAAAAAGAATTAAAACATTCTAGTGCCAGACATGGTGGCACATGACTTTAACCCAGCACTCAGGAGGCAGAGGCAGGCGGATCTCTGTGAGTTCGAGGCCAGCCTGGCCTACATACTGAGTTCCAGGACAACCAGGGCTGTGTAGAGACATCATGTCTAAAACAAAACAAAATAAACAAAAACCTTACAACATTCAAAATTCTGGTCTAGATAATAAAACATAATTTTCAAAATTATATTGAGACCTTTAACCCTATACATAAAAAATTCAAAAAATTTAAAAGGTAAATTAGAGAAAAAACCTGTTACTATTCTCTATGAGGCTCCTCCGACTAGCTCTCCCCTCCCATTCCCCCCCCCCCCCCCCCCCCCGCCAGAGTTACCTGAACTTTTAGTGGCTTACATAAGAGAAAGGTCAGGGGACTAAGAAACAGAATGAAGCCTAAGTCTTGCTCGCTCAGTACAAAGATACAATTTAGTGTCAGGAACTTGGGTGTTTGCTATATCATTCTCAATGCTCTTCAGTATATTTAAAAACTTATTACTCAGCTAGCATGGTGACACACATATGCAATCATAGCACCCAGAAGCTGAGGCAGGAGGTTTGTGAGTTGAGGTCTGCTTGGACTGTTGTCTCAAAGCAAACAAGAAAAAAGAAAGTAACTAGAATTTGGCAGATCAAGTTATAATTTAAATTCACTAAGAAACTCATGTGTACCACCACATTCTCTGATTACCACCTTTATATGTATTTTAGAGACAGTATATATACATATATATGTACATGTATACATAAAGAGAGAGAAGGTAGTAGGAGAGTCAGAGAGAGAGGAAGAAGTTCTTGTGTAGCCCAGGCTGACTCCTAACTCCTTATGTAGCTGATGACCTTAAACTTCCTCTTTTTTTAAACAATTTCTTCTTTTTTTTAACTTTTTTTAGATTTATTTATTATGTATACAGCATATATGACTGCAGGCCAGAAGAGGGCACCAGATCTCATTACACATGGTTGCTGGGAATTGAACTCAGGACCTTAGGAAGAGCAGGCAGTGCTCTTAACCCCTGAGCCATCTCTCCAGCCCCTCCTCCTCCTCCTCTTCTTCTTCTTTTTGGTTTTTCGAGACAGGGTTTCTCTGTGTTATTTTGGAGCCTGTTCTGGATCTTGCTCTGTAGACCAGGCTGGCCTTGAACTCACAGAGATCTGCCTGGGTCTGCTTCCTGAGTGCTGGGATTAAAGGTGCAAGCCACTGTGGCCTGGCTCAACCTTGAATTTCTGATCCTTCTGCCACCCAAGTTCCAGGATGACAGTGTGTGCCACTATGCTGGGCCCACACTTTCATTAACATTTATCGAGGTTCAGCATGTTAGATACCAAAAGTGCCACTGGTCAGTGTGCGAGGCATAGGGAGATGTCTTACGTAGCTGGGGGATTTTTACCATCCCTGCAGACCCACCCAGCCAGTGCTATGGTCTCGGCGGTCCGAGTCTGTATCATCTCAACTCTAACTTGAACTAGGGTGGCTCAGGAGTCCAAACCTTTTCCCTCTCAGTCTGGCTCCAGAACACACTGGGCCCTGGGTCTCCTGACCTCGGCCTCTTTGTTCCCTCCCTGGCTGAGCCACGGTCTCCTGTGCCCCTCTCCTTCATCAATCTGGTGATCCATTGGAGAGAGAACAGTGCCTTTGGTTTCAGCTTCATTTCTTAATGCTGTGTCTTTTCACTCAGAGAGGTTTTCCAGCTTCCCCTGGGTGAATTGACAGCGGGCTTCACTGGTCATTCTGCGCAGGTGCGCACAAGTGTAAAGATGAGCTTTGGATGCCTAGTTAGGGCTTTGTGTCTGTTTACTGTCTATTCTAGGCACAACACTGCAAGGCTTGCTAGTCGTTTGCAGTAGGTTACGGTGAAAAGAGCCACACCCAGGAAGATTAATCAATAGCTAACTCCATAATCTTCACTGTCATAAGAAATGTAAGAAATAAGCGAGAGAGTGACTGTTGACTCACTCTGCAAAGAGAGGCACAGGAAAGAGCTGTGGATTGCTCTGGGCCACTGAGTTGGTCAGAACCTAGATCCAGGGTTCTTTCTGTACTTGGCCATCTCCATTCATTAAACACACACACACACACACACACACACACACACACACACACACACGCCAGAAAAAAAACCCCACAAAAAACCATCCCTCTGGCCACAGCCTGGAGTGCACAGGCCCCAGTCATTTGGTGCCTTAAAAGGAATCCAGGCACACGCTGGCACAAGGAGCCACATGCTGGGCGGGAGGCTGCACATGCCAGACTGTGCCAGAGGGGTGCCCTATATAAATATCGGGCTTGCAGGATGACAGGGCCGGCACCAGCCATTTCCCCTTTCACACCTGTGCAGTGTGATAAAGAAAGTGGAATTTGCCCACAGTTGTGGTCCAAACAGATAAAACTTTTAGGCGGGAAGTGACAAGCAAACTTGTGTGTGTGTGTTTTTAAGTGTTAGTTTTGACATTTAAAAAAAGCTTTTAGGGTGCTTGTGAAGTCAGAGAGAATACCAAGAAGGCGCTGTGGCAGAATGGACGTGGGAAAGGATGGATCTCCTCTGAAGTTCCTCCAGACACCTGAACCTCATCCACGGAGAGCCCATGCTCCAGGTAATGACAGACCTTCGGAGGTGGTGGCTGCGGGGGACACATCATTTTCCTCTTTTATTGACTGGGTATGGGTCGGATAGAAAGCAGCAGTGGGGTACGTCCAGGGGAAGATGGACTGTGACCCGAAGAGCTGCATTTTGGTGGTAAGAACCCAGGGGCCGTAAACAAACTGTTAGTGAGAAAGTCTCTTCAATGAAAGATAGCGAAAATACCCAGGACACTCCTGTTCTGTGGCAAAGCAAGCCAGCAGGACATCTGGAAGGATGTGGTAACGGAGCTCCACCAGGGCCTGATCTGTCTGATGCTCACTCTTTTGGCTTCTAATTTATCTTAAGGTCTGTTCTAGAGCAGCATTTCTCAAAATATTTTGTGGAACCCTGGGCTCTGAGATACCCTAGGTTATAGTGTGAAAACTGTTAGCTTCTGATGAATCTATATATCTTTCCTTGAAATAAAAAAATATTAAATACATGTGATTACAAAGGTCATCATTGTATTAAGATAGTTACCAAGATTGCTAAAATTGTGACACAGCAATGTATGTGTTATTTATAGATGCATTAAGTCATGCGATACAGTATAAACATAGTATCAAATCCAACAGACCCATATCCACAAGTGATCATTGAAGCTACGTGCAAGAATTATAATGTCATATAGGAAAGAATTCTGTAATTTATTTGAGTGATAAAGTGCCACACTGCTAAGACCACTGTGGCTTTTACTTACAATCACACTTTGAAAGAAAATGTAAATTTACTTAGAAGTTGGTAAAAATATGACTTTTCCTCATCAAGAATCCCTGGACAGGGAACAAAGCTCCCTGGGAATAATGCTTGCCCAGCATGTGTGAGGCCCTAGGTTCAATTCCCAGCACTACCAGAAAGAAAGAAAGAAAGAAAGAAAGAAAGAAAGAAAGAAAGAAAGAAAGAAAGAAAGAAAGAAAGAAAGAAAGAAAGAAAGAAAGAAAGAAAGAAAGAAGAAAGAGAAAGAAAGAAAGAAAGAAAGAAAGAAAGAAAGAAAGAGAAAGAAAAAGAGAAAGAAAGAAAGGAGGAAGGAAGGAAAGAATGAACTAAAGAAAGAAAGAAGAAAAACTCTTGTCCTAAGAACAAGAAGTGCCCTGGTCCAAGGGCATTTCCTTTCTCGGAGTTCCCGTGTAGACTGGACACCCCCACAGGCTGAGAGGGGCAGTCTCAAAGACCTACTAGTTTTTCTCAAATTTAGGTGGTCATAGACTTCTTAAAATTTTTTTCTTGCAAACTTTGTGTGTGTGATGCATATTTGCATGTATGTGGACCTGTGTGTGTGTGTGTGTGTGTGTGTGTGTGTGTGTGTGTGTGTGTGTGTGTGTGTAGGCCAGAGGTTGACATCAAGTGTCTTTTTCTTTCATCCTTCTCTACCTTGTTTATTGAGTTGGAGTGTCCAACGTGGACCCAGAGCTTGCCAGTTTTAGTCTACCTAGCCAGTTTGCTTTGGGAGTCCCTGTCCCAGGCCCCACAAACTAGAATTGCATGGCGACCACCAGCCCCACTTAACCCACACATGGGCACTGGAGATATGCACTGTGGTCCTTCCACTTCTGTGGCAGTACTTACCTGCTGAGCCACCAGCCCAGCCCAGAACTTGCTTTTCACAGGACCCATAGTATCCCAAATAATTTTAAGAAACACATTCCTAAGAGCAAAATCTAATAACAAAAGCATAAGTTGAGCAGGGTGTGGTGGAGCACTCTGGAGGCTTAGGCTAGGGAATTCAAGGCCAACCATGGATGTACCAGCTCCCTCTAGACAGGATAGGTACCCTATCTACCACTCCTCCCTCCAAAAGGAAAAAAAAAAACAGTTATATGAGTGAGCATGCTTATTTCAGTTTTATTATTACTATTTATTGTTTTTTTTTTTCTTTTTTTGAGACAGGGTTTCTCTGTATAGCCCTGTCTTGTCTGGAACTCAGAGATCTGCCTGCCTCTGTCTCCTGAGATCACAGAAGTAGTGGGCCACCATCGCCTAGCTATCAGTTGGATATTAGTACAGTTTGATACATAAGGAAAAAATCAGTAGTGACGTGCTACGTGTTTCCCAGGAGTGGAGTGACTGGCTAGGGAACATATCAGCTAGGTTCAGTACCATGTCACTGGAAAATTATAGTGTTGAAGGCTGTGTCAAGGAACTATTTTTTATCTAAGTTAGGTTAATAAAAGATAGAATCATGGTGTGCTATCTTAACTATTTTGTATAATATATGGCCTGGATGGAAATAGGGAATACAATGAAAACAGGTTACTATGACAAAGATGACCGAACATGATCTATTTTTTTTTATTACTTGTACAAATATAAATTTATTTTGAATAAGTCAGTAGGTCAACAGCACTCTTACAAACAGTATCATCTGTGTAGGTCTTGAAGCTTTTCACACTCAAATGCTCACTAAAGGTCTGCTAGCTACACTGGGTGTATTACCACATGCCTCTAATCCCAGCACTCCAGGAGCAGAGACAGGTGGATCTCTTTGAGTCTGAGGCCAGCCTGGCTCTACACAGCAAGTGCCAGGCCAGGGCTACAGTGTAAGACCATGTCTCAAGAAAAAAAAAATCTCCTTCACATTTTCTGAAGGTGGAAGAATAAGGAGGAGATGGTCCTTGGCCTCAAAAAACAAGGGCAAAACTCAAGAGAGGAAGTCTAAAGTTCTGTAGGGACTGGAAAAATGGCTCAGCAGTTAAGAGCACTTGCTGATCTTCACAGGACCTGGGTTCAATTCCCTGCATCCACATAGTGGTTCTTAACTGTCTCTAACTCCAGGTCCAAGGTATCCAATGCCCTCTTTTGGCCCCCTTGGGCACCAGGCATACATGTGCTGCACAGACATCCATGCAGACAAAACACTATTCACATGAAATAACAAGATTTATAAGTAATAACTAGATAAATAAAACTTCTGTGGTGGGATACTTGCTGAGGCACCCCCCAGGTCACTGTCACGCTCCCCAGTAACTTTCCTTTTCACCTGGCAGATGTCGTTGGAACCTGGAGTTTGAGAAACAGAGAACAACTCAGGAAGAGAAAAGCTGAAGCGCAGGAGAAGCAGACGTCACAATGGAACTTTGGGTAGGTTCTTTACCCGGGAGAGGGATGGGTGTGGATGATACATGCCATGCCATGCCCTTGCCCACACCACCTTCCCAAGTATCCTCTAAGTCAGGTGGTGTTGTGCCCCGCATGCTTAAATTTTTATTTTTGTTTGTTTTTAAAGTAGTCTCCAATGGGTTAACTCTCTTGCCTAATGTCTCAGTGGTAGTCATGACAACAGAACTTTCTCCTGCTTGCTTTCTCTGTTGTTTCTACCATCCCCTGAGGCAGGTTCCAGCCACTGAAGCTGGACCATGCAGGGTAGCTCCTGCTACCCTTTATTGGTTTTGTTGGTGTTAAAAAAGGTGCCTAAGGCCTGACTTGGTAGTGCAGATGAGTAATCTCAGCACTCGATAGAGTGGCGGTTAGAAGTTATGAGTTCTAGGCCTCACAGGGCTTAGTGAGAACACATGTTAACACACAAAAACCAGTGGCCGGAGGTGCAGCTCAGCAGTCAGGAGCATCGCTCCCAGAACCCCTGTGGTATAGATGTACATGCGGGCAAAGCATCCATGCACGTTAAAATCAGAGGGCAGGTGGGCAAGCCCCAGCTGATGAGCAAAGATGACCGCCCTAACGCCCCCAACTTCCTAGTCCTTGACCGTGGACAGTTTGTGGAACATCCCAGCACACCTCAGTTTCGTCCTCTGCACAATGGAGATAACGGCATCTACCGCGTAGCCTGAAGTAACAGAAGTAAACCCCGACAGTGCCAGAGGCTCAGGAAAGACTAGAGAAGGCTCTTACAGTCACACCACAGTTCTACTTCATACTGTGTTTGTGAGTCACTCACCTAAGTTGTATGTAACTCTTAAAGCCACCACACAAAACGAGAAGGTATTATTTGTCTCATCTTACCTATAAGGTAGCCAAGAAATGGAGAGGTTGAATGTTGAATGACTTGCCCTAGTTATGAGGGAGCATGGACTAAACTTTAGGCCACTCGGGTATTTTTAAAATAAATTTTAAATTATTATTTTACATTTTATTTTATCCGAATGAGTGTTTTGTTTGCATGTATAGACATACTCTTAGCCACTGAACCATCTCTCTGGCCTTGAAGATGATGATGATGATGATGATTATTTATTAGAGAGAGAGAGAATCAGAGTACAACTTTCAGTAGTTGGTTCTTTATGTCCAACATGAGGGTCCCAGTGATGAATCAGGCTTGGTGGCAAGTTCCTTTACCGACTGAGCCATCTCACTGGCTTTGTTTTGTATTTTAAAGATTTATTATTATTTTAAAAATTACGTGTGTGTGTGTGTGTGTGTGTGTGTGTGTGTGTGTGTGTGTGTGTGCACATGAGTGCAGGTGCACCCAGAGACCAGAGGTACATGAGATCCCCCTGGAGCTGGCATTATAGGCAGTTGTAAGTTGCCCCATGTGGATGTTGGGAACCAAATTTGAGTACTTGGAAAAAGTAGCAGGTACTTTTTAGCTGTTAAGCTATCTCTCCAGCCAAACTCTATTTTTTTAAATTTTTTTTAAAGATTTATTTATTTATTATGTATACAGAAGAGGGCGCCAGATCTCATTACAGATGGTTGTGAGCCACCATGTGGGTGCTGGGAATTGAACTCAGGACCTCTGGAAGAGCAGTCAGTGCTCTTAACCTCTAAGCCATCTCTCCAGTCCCAAACTCTATTTTTAAAGTTATATTTTAAGTTATATTTGATTTATTTAGTACGCGAGTGTGTGGGTGCATGCACGCAGGTAGAAGTCAGAGGACAACGTGTGGGGGTCAGTCCTCTCCTCCCACTGTATGGATCCTGGGGGGAATTCAGGTCACCAGGCTTGGCAGTAAGTGCTGAGCCACCGCCTCGTCCTAATTAAAATTTTAATTAGCTTGCCAAGCAGTGAGTTTCCACAGGCTTTTTCATACAGTCTTAGGTTGGGTTAACACACCCCTCCTTCTTATTAATGTATGTGTATGTGCAGGTACATGAGTGTGTGTGTGTGTGTGTGTGTGTGTGTGTGTGTGTGTGTGTAAGAATGAGCTAGCCAGAAGATAACCAAAAGTGTCATCTTCAGGAACACCATCCACCTCCTTTGAGACAGGGTCTCTCACTGACCTGGAGTTTATCAATTGGGTTCAATTAGCTGGTCAGGAAAGTCCAGGGACCTCTGCCTCTCCAGTTCTGAGATCGCAAACTCACGGCACCACAAACTCTATATTTTCACCTGGGTGCTGAAGATAGAACTCGGTTAAGCCCTTTACCCTGGGAACTACTATCTCCCCAAACGTGCTCTCTCTCTCTTCCCCTCCCCCCATTACACAACGCACATGCATGCATACACCACACACACACACACACACACACACACACACACACACACACACCACTTTAACTTTAAAACCATAAAGTCCTACAGGAACACTTACTTTCTTAGCAGTTGAGCACCTAGGTCTGGGGAGAGTAAGGGCTTAAGATCATGTAACAGGGCCACAAGGACAGGGGTGGATCTTGGAAGCGTTCATTTGGACCCTGCAGCCCTGTGGCTGACATTAATTCTGGTCTCTCTGCAGAGAACAGAAAAAACGCAAGTGTCAAAGAACAGGAAGAGGAAACCCAAGGGGCCCGAAGAGACAGGGGGGCACAGCGGCGAGGGCACAGCCTCAGTCACCACCTCAGTCACCGACAGAGAAGCAAAGGATGCAGAAAGCATTGGACCCCGCTGAGGAAGAAACCCGGCACCCTGTCAACCCTGTGACTGAAGCCCTCCCATTGGTGGCTTGCCCCCCCAAAGCTGGGCTGGCAGAACACTGTTCTGAAGCACACCAACAAAGCATTCAGTGCCAGGATCTAGCACCACAGAACCATTCTCAAGCACACAGACACAGGGCCAAACCTGAAGACCTCTCTCCTAACACGTGCTCAGAAAGAGCTGTACTTCAGTACTCTTCTGCAATGTGCCCAGACACGGATGAACCTGAGGCGCTTTCTCCTGAAATGTGCCAGGAAACAGCTGTGCTTGCCCAAAACCCTTCTTCCAAAGCACCCCAAGATATGGCTGGACCTGAGGCGCTCTCTCCTAAAATGTGCCAGGAAACAGCTGTGCTTGCCCAAAACCATTCTTCCAAAGCACCCCAAGATATGGCTGGACCTGAGGCGCTCTCTCCTAAAATGTGCCAGGAAACAGCTGTGCCCCAAAACCTTTCTTCCAAAGCACCCCAAGATACGGCTGGACCCGAGGCTCTCTCTTCTAAAATGTGCCAAATACCAGCTGTGCTTCGAGAGCATACATCGAAAATGTGCCAAGATGTGGCCAGACCTGAAGTCGTCTCCCCTAAAACACGTCAAGAGATGGCTGTTGTTCCCTGGATAACACTTGGAGGTGCTGCTGGCCCAGAAAGATGCTCTCCTGAAGCTCTCCTCCAGTCAGGTGTGCCTGAAGGCTGTCCACTTGATACATGCCCCACATCAGTCACCCCAGAGAAAACTTCCCAAGCAGATCAGGCAATGGCTGTGACGGAAGGCTGCTTCTCTGAAACACGAGAATGCCCTGTGTCTGAAGACATTTCTTCAAAAATACACCAAGAAGCAGTTGAGCCTGAATTCATTTTTCATGAGACCTACAAACCCACTGAGCCTACAGTCTCCTCTCATCAAACAAGCCAAGACTCACCTGGGCCTGAAGACCATTCACCGGAAACATGTCAACCAATGTCTGGGCTGGAGTACTACTCCCCCGAAACCTGCCATGAAATGCCTGGGCCTGAAGACCTCTCCCTCAAGACCTGTGAGAACAGGGATGGGCCTAAAGACCGCCTTCCAGAACACACCCAGGAAGCAGGTGGGGCCCAAGGACAGGACTCTAACGCCCACCAGGACAGTGAGGGCGCTTGTGCTTTCTCTCAAGGTAGGGTATTTGTATAGCAACAACTCCCTCAGAATTTGTGATTTAAAGCTGTCTTTGACAGTACGCAGTTATCTCAATGGGAGCTGTGAATAGCACTGGATCCTTTCAAGTACAATGTCTCTTTCAGGCGACCAACATTCTGTTGGCACATTTCCAAAAATTGTAAATAACTGAAAATTCTATTTACCCATTTTGAGAAATTATAGTAAGAGAAACAAATCTGGAATAGGATTAATTATGTGCAAAAAAAATGCTCTTTTTTGGTTTTTGAGCTAGTACTCACTATGTAACTATGCTGGTTGGTTTTATTGCTTGAAACCAAATGCTGGTCCTCTGGAAGAGTAGCAAGTGCTCTTAAGCACTTGGTCATTTCTCCAGCCCTAAAAAAGATCCACGGGGAGGGATCCTAGGACTGAGGAGGCAGAGGCAGGCAGATCTCTGTGAGTTCCATACAGCTGGGACTACATAATGAGACTCTATCTCCAAAAACAAAACGAGCAAACAAAACCCACCTTGGACTGGAGGAGAGAGGCCTTAGTGGTTAAGAGCATGTACTGTTCTTGCAGAAGACTCAAGTTTGGTTTCCAGCACCCATTTGGTGGCTTACAACTGCCTGTAACTCTAATTCCAGGAGATCTAATGCCCTTTTCTAGCCTCCAAGGGCTCCTGCACACACCTGGTGCACACAAATGAGCGTAGCACACAAATACACATAAAAATAAATCTTTAAAAAAAACAGCACATATTGCTCTCTATAAAAAAGAATCCCACTGGGCGGTGGTGGCACACACCTTTAATCTCAGCACTTGGGAGGCAGAGGCAGGCGGATCTCTTCGAGTTCGAGGCCAGCCTGGTCTACAAAGTGAGTTCCAAGACAGCCAGGACTACACAAGAGAAACCCTGTTCAAAAAACTTAAAAAGAAAATTCCAAGAGTATAGAAACACCATTTCTGTGACATGGCATTTTAATATCTAAGTATCTAACCGAGCTAAAATGTGTGTGCGTGGTCTGTGGCATGGCTTCCCTCTCCCAAGTGAGTAACCGACTGTGCCAATATTGTTTAATGAATCTGTTATCCTGTGTTTTATTTGATTTTACAGAATTGGAGGAAAAAGCCAAAGGAAGTCAAGATCCAGCAACACCATCACGTCCGCAGGGTCCTCAAGAGATCTGTCGAGAAGATGACACCTATAGCTATGTTCTGATTTAACCCTACTCGGATGAAGTTGCAGTCCAAATGAATGGAGCATACACATCTTCTCTTGTATGATTTTACTGAAACATTGTAGCAACTGCTACAATTTGTATTACTATTTTAGCTGGTGTTTTTTTCCATGTAGATCTTATCTGAAAGAGAGAACTAACTTTTAAAGGCTCTAACACATACACAATAGTGGTGTGCCTGTGTGTGTGTGTGTGTGTGTGTGTGTGTGTGTGTGTGTGTGTGTGCGCTGTCTGAGGATGTACATATGTACATGGGGGGAGATAGTAGAGGGAGGGATGAATAAGAGCAGGGGAAGGGGTGAGTAGTTGATTTTTCCCCTCTAAGAAGAAACATATATTTGGTAATTCTGAGAAGATAGCATTTTGATAGGAACACTTAATATTTTGAAAGTATATAGTTTCTTGTGAATTTTGTCAGTTATTGATGTAATATCAGAATTTTATTCAAGCTTTACAAGGCTCTCTGAGCTAATCTGAACAATTCTTACTCTGGAACTTCTTGCAAAATATTTTGGAGTTGATAAATGTCATTTACTTCTGTGTGTGAATCTGGACCTTTTATTTCTATTTTTTTAACTGTATTTGTGAAAAATGTACATGAAATCATTACTATGGGCCAAGCTGTGTTACCAAGACAGCATCTTGCTATGTGCTGGGGTGGGGGTGGGGTGGTAAAAACACCAAAACCATCTTTGTTCACTAGGGGTTAACCGGGTCTCACTGGGAAACAAATCATTCCAAAAGTAAGCAGTGAGCACAGCAGCTTCCTCTCCGAGGAGCCTATGCCCTTGCTCTCGGGGGTGTTTTCCTTCCTATGAGAGGTGCTCTCTCTTAACCCTCATACTTCAAATCTACACTAAATATCATTTATAACCTCCCCCAAAGGCAACAGTGCTGCTGCCATATGCATAGTACACGTAACGGGAGGAGCGCTCATCTATCCTGATGTGGAGACTTGAAGGACGGGAAGGATCTGCACAGGACACCCAAACTAGTTCAAGGTCAAGAGAACTGCACGCTAATTGAGTCAATGTGTCAGGTCCATATTTACATGTTAAGATCTGTCACGAGGCAGCGAATCTATTATTGGAGCGTAGAGAGCCACCGCACCTGGAGTTAGAGGAGGCTGTGAGGCATCCGACATGGGCACCAAGAAGCAACCTGCAAACCTGGGTCCTCTTGGAGAGCAGTGTATTTATTCTTCCTTTTGACAAAGTTTCACTGTGTAGCTCCAAAATGCCCTGGAACCAGCCATATAGACTATGCTGGCTTCAGACTCATAGAGATCTGCTTGCCTCTGCCTGAGTGCTGGGATCTAAAGCATGCACCACTACACGTGGCCACAGAAAGTAGTCTTAACCGCCTGAGCCATGTCTCCAGGCCGGGGTGTAGTCTTGTAGACGTAAATGACCTAATCATTTATTAGATAACCGAGGAGTAAGGCTTTCCAAAGAAGTTGAAGGTTTTGTATTTCAGGAATTCATCTGGTGACAATGGTCACAGTGAACTGAAAATGACAAGAGACCAGAGGCAGGGACACAAACAATTCTGGGAAAATATTTGAAAATATTCCCTGGTGTCCAGTTGGTTTGGATTTTCCTTGGGTTATCATTGGAGACTAAAAATATGACAAACTTTGGCAAATAAAAGCTCACTCATGTGTTAGGTTCTGAGGCTGTATCAAAAAGGCAAGCCCCACCCCTCACAATGGGTGCCACAGAGCACTCATGGTACATAAGAGCCACCAGGGGAGCCTTCAAGAATATGGGTGCTCAGGACTCTCCTCCAGGGTTCTACTTGAGGTGACATCTAGGCATAGATACACTTGTTTTTGAATGGCCTATGCTCTAAGGTTGTTTTTTTTTTTTTTCCCCAGAGCTGAGGACCGAACCCAGGGCCTTGTGCTTGCTAGGCAAGTGCTCTGCCACTGAGCTAAATCCCCAACCCCGCTCTAAGGTTTTAAACAGTCAATTTTTTTATGTGTATGTTTCCTGCATGTACATCTGTGTACCATAGCATGCCTGGTGCCCATGAAGTCAGGAGACAGCATCTGATCCCTTAGAACTACAGATACAGGGAGTTATGCCTGTCCATGTGGGTGTTGGGCATCGAACCCAGATCCTCTGCAAGAGCAACAAGTGCTCTTCACTACTCATGTTTTTCTTTTATCATTTGTCTTTTTGAAGACAGGTCTTACAGAGTCCAAGCTGGCCTGAAACTCACCTTATAAGCATGTGTCACCTTACTTGGCTTTATGCAATGTGAGGGTTTGAGCAAATACTAGGCAAACCCTCTTCCAACTGAGCTACATCCCCAGTTTGCTTAAAAAAAAAAAAAAAAAGGTCTGTGTAAATGTGTTCTTGCAGCTGGGCGGTGGTGGTGCACGCCTTTAATCCCAGCACTTGGGAGGCAGAGCCAGGTAGATCTCTGTGAGTTTGAGGCCAGCCTGGTCTACAGAGCGAGATCCAGGAAAGGCACAAAGCTACACAGAGAAACCCTGTCTCGAAAAACAACAATAACAACAACAAAAAACAACCAAAAAAAAAGTGTTCTTGGGTCTAGTGAAAGTGTGTGGGTTCATGGGTGCCCATGTGTGCACATGCATGTGAGACCAGATATTGATGTCTGTCTTCCTCAATTGCTCTCCATCTTGTATATTCAGGCAGGGTCTTACTTGACCCCAGAGTTGATACTTGAGCTAGCCAGCTTATTCCAGGGATTACTTGTCTTCTGCAGACCACTACACCTACCCAGCATTTACATGGGTGCTGGCAACCCAAACTCTAGTCCCTTACTTGCATGGCAAGTACTGTACCCACTGGGCCATCTCCCTCGACCCTTGTCCTGTTTCCTTCACCATTCCCTATAAATCCACGCTACTTTCTTAATTACACCAGGCACCAGTGTGCATCAAATTATTCCTGTTTTCTTGTTGGTTTAGAACTTTGAGATCATGAATTATAATTCCCCAAGAATCCACCTTTGCTCCACTTTGTGCTGTCCTCTTCTGTGGCAGCAAGGAGTCTGGGCATGCGGGAACTACATCTGAAGACTTAAAAAAAAAATGTGTGTGTGGCCCTGGATGGCCCCCAAATCACAGAGATCAGCCTGCCTCTGCCTCCCCAGTGTTGGGATGCACCATGCCCAGCTTTTAATTTTGTGTGTGTGTGTGTGTGTGTGCCTGTGGAGGCCAGGAGAGGGCATCAGATCCCATGGAAGTAGAGTTACTGCCGGTTGTGAGCTGCCACATGGGTGCTGGGAATCAAACCTGGATCCTCTGGAAGAGCAGCCAGTGCTTTAACTGCTGAACCATCACTCCAGCCGCCCCCCCGCCCCCCCCCCGTTGTTTTTAAAGGCAGATTCCTAGGTCTAGTGCCTCCAAGTCTACTTTGAGTTTCAGTAGTTGGCACAGTTGGCAATTACACACTTTTGGTATGATTATCAAGTGACTAGCACGTCTTTCTGGAGAAAACCTTTCACTTTTCTGTTTTGACTATGGTGTTAACAGCGCCGACTAGTGGCAGTTGCAGCTTATTCAGCTCTTTTTAAACTCAAAACTTGTTTCTCTAGCTAGACAAGACCAGTAGCCCCTAAAAGAAAAATGGAAAAAAAGCATTTTGCTAATTTCATTTACAAAACTCCTGATAGAGGACACAGTATCAGTTTTAATTTTTAAAAGACTCACAATTTCTTCTTTAAAACCTGCCTCCTAATATTGGTTATTTCCTACTAGTGACTTGCTAGTCAGTGACAATGAACTTAGAAGAAACAGTTTTTCATGGCTACACCTTTAATCTTCGGACTTGCGTTATTTTTAATATTTTATGTAACAGGTAATGTGTGGTGGATTCCCCATCCCACCTCCTTCTAAACCCACGAGATTTTGAAATCCCAGCTTTCCAATGTATGTGCTGGTTCTTTACTCTCATTTTGGTTCCTGTGGTTTGGCGCTCAAGAAACGACCACATTAACTCCTAGCCTGGGTTGGCTGTAACATGCACCACTCTTGATTTACCTGGGCTTCTTATTCAACAAATAGTTATTGCTGAAAAAGCGGAGCAGAATGGTAAATATAACCCGTAGCCCACGCCCAAGCAGAATTTTAAACATTTGACCTCCGTTCTTTAGCTTAGCGGGTGAAGGAACCCGGTAACACCGACGAGCCGAATTGGATCCCTGGAGCCACGCGGAGAAAGGGGAGAACCGGCTCCCGCACCGTCATCTGACTTCCACACGCTCCCACGCACACATGAATGTAAAAAAAAAAAAAAAAGCCCCCTAAACTCCAGCTCTTGCTATGTGATCACAGATATTCACACCATTTCCCTTTGAAACGGGGTCATTCTTTGGTCATGGAGGCCGTTTATAATTCAAGGGTTATCTTTGCGTGGACATCTTTACCCACGTGTCCCATCTGCGGAGGACACACTGCAGGCTCTTCCAAGAGCGCCAGAGCCGCATAAAGGGTGGAAGGTGGGCCGCGCGCTCGGCTTCTCGGCGCCCAACTCGCCCTCCACGCGGCAGCCGGGCCGCCATGACCGGCGTCCTCCGAGCCCCGGCGCCGAGCGACTAGTGCGCAGGCGCCCAGGCCTACAGGGCGGAAGCGGAAACAGAAAGCTGCGCACGGCGTGGGGACGACTCAGCGGCCCGCAGCCATGCGCGGCTTGGCGGAGCGGGGTTCCAGCTGCACGGCAGCCCCGTGCGGGTGCGCCCAGCCGGCCCTGGAGACAGGTAAACTATAGGAAACCGGAGGCGCCGCGCCCGGGGCAGCATCACGTTCAGCCGCTGGCTTCCTCACCGAGAAGAACGCGAACTGCCTGCCGGGCGTTCTTGTCCTTGCCGCCAAAGTCAGGGTCACGTGTCCCCGTGATCACGTGGCACGCCCAGGCCAACGAGAGTGACGTATTATGCTCCTTACGGGGTGTGGCCTGGCCCTAGTCCCAGCACAGTAGCTGGCTGGGTCGATCATGTGTGTTTTATGATCTTTTTCCTTAGGGAGCTAGGATGTATGTGGCTGATGATAGTTTCTTCGTTTTTAATCCTCTTCCACAGGAGCATGGACGAGGATTTAAAAACAAACAAACAAACAAAAAAACCCAAACAAGCAAAAATAATACAGCAGTACCCAAAAATACTCTTGGAAAAAAACTTGAAAGTTGTCAGAAACATACACAATATAGAGGGACAGAGAAAGCCAGTCTAGGAAGATAATTTACAGTGTGGTGTCTGCTTTTCAGAGTAAAAGAAGTATTGTTTAGGGTCAGAAGTACATATAAGATCATCTTCTGGAAGGAAACGGATGATGATAAAGCACAGATTGCAGCTCCTGGAAGCAGTCTACAGAGATACAAGCAGTTAGTATAAGCACTGTGGTTGGTGTGGCTGGTTGGTACATTATCCTTTAACTTACATACATGTTACATATAACTTTTTCTCTGTATAAGTAATAGAGTTTTTAAAGTAAAAAGTAAGGAAATGTTCTGTGAGAAGACAGTCTCAGATTTATAATCTTACTGGTTGTGCTAATAAGATTTAATGCAAATGAGGTAAAATGGAGGTCTGGGGCATCTCTTCAAAGAACATACAAAGAAGTAATTATAAATATAAATTATAATTATAAATTGTACCTCAATATATAATCAATACTATTATGTTAATATGATTTATGTATTTATATAATTATAAATAAAAATTGGGGTGGGTATGCTGGTGCACAGCTGTGATCCCAAGGGGCTGATGCTAGAGGTTCATGAGTTCGAGGCTGCCCTGAGCTACATAGCAGGACTCTGTATTTAAACATAATGTCGTTAATAATTGTGTTTTACCTAGATTTTAGAACTATGAAACCAATACATCTTTGAACTTTTGAGTAATCTTACCCAATTTTCTTTCATAGGAAATCTTTTCACTGAGCCAATAGGCTACTTGGAATCATGTTTCACGGCCAAGAATGGTACTCCAAGGCAGCCATCCATCTGTAGCCACTCCAGAGCCTGTTTGAAGATCAGAAAGAGCATCTTTAATAATCCTGAACATTCCTTGATGGGCCTAGAACAGTTTTCTCATGTTTGGTAAGTTGTTTTATAGTTAGAAGTGATAGATTGGGCCCTGAGAAATTTCGCCCGTTGAAGGCAGCTCTGGAGCCTGCCATCTATACCATCCCTATCTCTACGATTATGGATCATGTATGGATTTCCACACTCAGCTTGTGTACTCGGTTTTTTGCATATTTGGGCACCTTTAGGATCTTGGGAGTCACTAAGGGAACATGTTTAACTACAGCTTGTTCTGATCATGATGGCTCCCTTCTGTTGAACTGAAACCATAGACCTCCTTGACTCTGCCCATGGGTCTTTATGCTGGCCTCTCAGCAAACTGGGGCCTGGGGACCGCATATGGTTCACTGCTTATTTGTGTACATTAGCTTATGGGGTCACAGCTGCACCCGATGTGTAGCATGATCTGAATCTATACTGTCTATGGCATACTGTTGGTTTATGTATTGTGTGTGGCCACCACTGTAAAATTCTGCTCTGGTAGCAGAATAGTTTAAACCGCCACTGGTTGGCCTCAAATCCTAAACTATTTACCATCTGACCTTTTTTAGAGAAAGGCTCTGTTGTAGGCCTTTGAAGAATTCAGTTTACCCTTCCTAAAAGACAGAAAGCCTTAAAAATTTGGATACTACTTGCTCTCACTAGGAATTCGATTTCTGTCCATGTTTACCTTGCCCAGTAGAGAAATACAGTGTTAGGTTTTTTGTTTGTCCTCTGAATTATTATTGAGACTCAGTGTTAGCTGTTGCACATTCTTGTTCTTTGCTTTGAGTCCTGTGTTGAGTTCATTACTTGATGATTTATGTAAGAATGACTTACATATTGTAAATATCAGCTAACCCACTACGTATAGCAAACATCTCCTAGACCTAGATTGAATGATTTAATTAATTCAAACCTGTTAATTGTTTTTCCTCATGGTTTCTGGCTTTCATATTCTGTTTAGAAGGCCTTGCCAGGTTGAACTTTTGTGAGCTTCGATTTCTTCACCCTCAGAGTGAGGGCTAAATAATACCTCCTAGGATTGTTACGGTACTAAATGGGTATGAAAACGTTAGCATACTGCATGGCAAACAGCAGGCACTTCAGAGTGGTGTTCACTTGGCCACATACAAGTCTTAAGTTCTTGCTGTATGCCGTCTTTGTGTTGAGTACTAAGCATGTGGAGATGACTTTCTTCCCACAAGGATGGAGGGAGAGCTCATTTTCTGTGATTGATAATTTAAGAAAAATTATTCTTTCTGTTAATTAGTGGGAGATTACATTCTTTTCTCAAATCATTATACTAAAATAATTTGTCCTCTTTTTAAACAAATGGTTTGGTTTATTTTCAATAGGATTTTGTTTGTTTTTCACAAAAATGGCCATTTGAACTACAAGGCAAAAGTGCAGCCGCCTAGGCTGAATGGGGCGAAGACTGGAGTGTTCTCCACAAGGAGCCCACATCGCCCTAATGCGATAGGACTGACGCTGGCCAGGCTGGAGAAGGTGGAAGGTAACTCACTCATTGTACTCTACTAATGCTGGCCACGCTGGGCAAGGAGGAGGTAGCTCACTCACTTCTGCTTTGACCTTTCCTATCTTACTCCTAAAAGTCTTATCAAATCAGCTTAGAATTCACTGTTAGCTGCTGTTCATGCCAACACTGGTGGCGTCACCTTTGAGAGCCCTCAGACACTTAGGGAAGTACAATGATTGAAAAGGTGTCAGCATTGGGGACACTACAAAACCAACTCTTAGAGGTGCTCAGAGCTTGTTTTTTATCATTCTGCTATAAAAAAACCAGTGCTACTTTTAAAACTCGTAGATTTTGTAATCATTAGATTAGTAATAACGTTTTTAAGACTTAGGATGTAAGAAATACAAGATAATTAAAATTCACTGACTATTTTCAGTTGTGATGTGTAGTGCCCAGTTGTTCATGCACATGTGAAAAGCAGGAGAGGAGTAGTGTTATTTCTTCTTTGCAGCCTGAAGGAAAGAGACATTTAGACTACAGTGCAGGCCACACAGCTGTGCTGTTTTTAGTGGCCTGGGATGTTACATTACTGGCTTTAACGTCTGTCAGACCGTAGAAGTGCCGTTGTAGAAGATGGGATTGCTTTTAATGGGAGGTTTTCAGAGAGCTTCTTGGTTTTGTTTTATTATTGTTTTTGATACAAGGTCTCAAGTATCCAAGTTGACCTTGAAATCCATATAGAGCTGAAGATGACCTTGAACTACTGATCTCCTGCCTCTACCTCCCAAGAACTGATCACACTCCGTTTAGGTGGTGCTGGCATTGAACCAGGGCTTTGTGCATAATAGGCAAGCACTCTACCCACTGAGTTCTACCGGAGCTCAGAGAGCTTCTCGCTCACTCTTGACTAACAGACCAAGTTTTTGTTAGGGAGGCAGAGGATGACAGCATGTAGATAGGAGTAGGAGCCCATTCCAGGCTGCATCTTTTTTTTTTTTTTTTTTTTTTTTTTTGAGTAAAACTAAAATTTATTATAAGCCACAGTCGCCCTAGGGTCCCCCATGCTATATATATATATAGCCTTCATGGTTCTGTGGGTTGTAGTCTGATTGTTCTTTGCTTTATATCTAGAATCCACTTATGAGTGAGTACATACCATGTTTGTCCTTCTGGGTTTGGGTTACCTCACTCAGGATGATGTTTTCTAGTTCCATCCATTTGCCTGCAAATTTCATGCTGTCATTGTTTTTCTCTGCTCAGTAGTACTCCATTGTGTATATGTACCACATTTTCTTCATCCATTCTTCAGTTGACGGGCATCTAGGTTGTTTCCAGGTTCTGGCTATTACAAATAGTGCTGCTATGAACATAGCTGAGCATGTACCTTTGTGGTATGAATCAGCATTCCTTGGGTATATGCCCAAGAGTGGTATGGCTGGGTCTTGAGGTAGTTCGATTCCTAATTTTCTGAGAAACCATCCAGGCTGCATCTTTTTTTTTTTTCTTTTTCTTTTTCTTTTTCTTTTTTTTTTTGATATATATATTTTTTATTTTACAATACCATTCAGTTCTACATATCAGCCATGGGTTCCCCTATTCTCCCCCCCCCATGCCCTCCCCTTACCCCCAGCCCACCCTCCATTCCCACCTCCTCCAGGACAAGTCCTCCCCCGAGGACTGTGATCAACTTGGTAGACTCAGTCCAGGGAGGTCCAGTCCCTTCCTCCCAGACAAAGCCAAGTGTCCCTGCATAAGTTCCTGGTTTCAAACACCAGGCTGCATCTTGATTGCTTGCTCCTGAAGGGGGCAGAAGCATGGGCCTGCCTCTCTGACTCTACAGAGTTTTTGTTGCTGAGGATCTTACCCAGTAGGTTTTCAGTGCTCCTCAGGACACTGGACTAAACAGTCAAGAGGCTATTTTGTTCTTTTTGGGACCTGAACTGTGCTGAATTGTGCTCAATTGTTGGTAGGTTTTCCAGCAAAGTCATTGCTTATCCACCTGGTTTTATTAAGATGGCTTACCAGCTGGGAGGTGGTGGCGCTCGCCTTTAATCCCAGCACTTGGGAGACAGAGCCAGGCGGATCTCGGTGAGTTTGAGGCCAGCCTGGGCTACAGAGTGAGTTCCAGGAAAGGCTCCAAAGCTACACAGAGAGACCCTGTCTTGAACCCCCCGCCTCCAAAAAAAGATGGCTTACCAAATTGGACAACTGCTCTAGAACATTTTCTGAGCATGCACGTAAACTGCTTGTCTTGGTTACTTCCCGATTATTGTGGTAAGACACCATGACCAAGGCAACTTATAAGAGAAAGTGTTTGTTCAGAAGATTATAGTCCATGTCCACCAGCATGGCAGCAGGCAGACATGGTGCTAGAGCAGTAGCTGAGGGCTTACATCTTGATCCAAAAGCTTGAGGCAGAGAGAGCTAACTGGGAAAGGCATGGGCTTTTGAAATTTCAGACCCCATGCCCAGTGACACACCTTCTCCAGCACGGCACGTCCCCTAATGCTTCGCAAACAGTCCCACAAACTGGGGACTAAGTATTCAAATAGACGAGCTTCTGTAGCCCGTTCTCATTCAGGCCACCACTACACATCTTGTTTTTAGATGATGATAGAGATACATTGGTGGTTAACTCAGATGAAAATTCCTGCTTGCAGAGAACTTAGCCTCTCTCTGTTGACGGAGGTGAAATCAGAAAAGTGAATGGGCAGACACTAATCAATTATGAATAGTGTAGGGGTGGAGACAGGAGTGCTTCTTTTCATAGCCATCATAAAGATCATGGGCCAGTCACTCCTGTGTCAGAAGGCAGTTGATAAGAGAAAAGCAGAATAAGTAATGGTCACGCGCAGGGACAAATGACAGCCTGGAGCCACGAGCAGCATGGGAGCTTCCTCTGAACTCTTGGGTTCTCCTGTGAGACCTGTCATTTAGATAGTCCTGTGCCATCTTTACCCAGTTCCAGGCTTGCACATCGTATGTTTCAGACATCTGGGTCTTCTTGCAACCATGTTTTTCTAAAATAGAGTCAGAATCAATGTGAACACCTGCTCTATATGGTTCTCATTCAGTCAGTGTTCTAAGAGTCAGGGTAGGAGACTCTGTACGAGTAGCAGGAAGTGGACAACAGCTATCTGAGTGGGACAACTGGAGACCTGTCTTAATATTTAATTATAGGGTCTTGTACCCTGCTGACTTTTTTGAGTCTTCATGGACATATCTCTAGTTCTATGTAATAAAATGATCCAAAGTGTATCTGTTTAGGCAGCACACCTTGATGGTGTGTTAAAACATTGCTGTTTTTCAAGGGGTCTGCAGGATGGGGACCTAGTATTCAAATATATGAGCTTTTGGGGCTCATTTTTGCTGGCTCATCTTTGCTGGTCCTCTGCAGTGAGGTTGTTGCCAGGTTCATTTCTTTATAAGTGTAGGACTGAGGGCCCCAGCTTTATGCTGGTGTTGGCTGGAGGTACCCTGAGGTCCTGAAGGCTGCCCACATTTCTAGGGCATCTTATGGCTGCTTGGCTTCCCAGCATGCTTGTGCATTTCACCAGGTTGCAGGGAGAGTTGGTCAGGTTGCGTCTGTGGCCAGCAAGGAGTCCTATATGGAAATCATCATTGGAGGGTATCAGAACTCTTTTGCCATATTCTTTGGCTTAGATTAAGTTAAACTCAGAGAAGGGGTTACACAGGGCGTGGGCACCAAGTTGGGGAGCATGTCAGGCCTCCTAAAGTCTGCTTGCCCCAGCAGAAATATACAATGGTCTTGGTGACCTGCTGAAGACTGGCATGTGCCCAGCAGTGATGCAGAGATGAGTGAACCCCAGCTTGTGTTCCGGGGGCCTGCTCACTGTCAAGGCACAGAGGCATCGAAAGCCATTGCCATTCTGTATGAGAAGGCTTGAGTGGAGGTTTATTCACTTATGCCTCTGTGGGACTGAGAAGAAAGAGCCAGGAAGGTCTGTAGTGACGTGTTCTGTGTGAGCCGTGAGGAGGAGGAGTTTGGCAGGTGAGGATGTGGGTTTCCAGGCAGGACAGTCCAAGTGGGCTCAGTGAAGTGCAAGGGGGGGGGGGAGGGTTGGAGAGAGACTTAGTGGGCAATCCCTCCCTCCATTTTCCTGTACCGCTGTCCACTGTAAGCACGCCAGAGGATCTTTCTCCCCTTCAGGTGGCGCTGTGTACCTGTCTGGAATTGACATGATCCACGGCACACCTGTGCTCGACATAAAGCCCTACATTGCTGACTATGACTCACCACAGAACTTGCAGCCTTTGGAGGACTTGACTATGCAGAATAACCGCCATGAGCCGAGGGCTGCGTCCCAGGCTGCTGGCACAGCTGACAGTTGTGACCAGCGCCTGCTCTCAGGGTGTGGGAAAGCACAGCACTGCCAGAGCGCTGAGGAGACACCGAAATGCCTTGAAGACAGAACCCCAGAAGAAAACTCCCGGAAGTCTAGAGACAGCACGGGAACCCAGCACCTTGTACCTGAGGATGGAGAGAGAAGAGTGGATTTGGTGCTGGAATCAAGCAGAGGTGACAGCGTGGGTATGGCTGAAGAGCAGCCTGGCCCACGGGATCCGAAGAGCTCTCGGAACGAAGGCACAGATAGGTCAGGGAACATGGACCACGCCTTGGCCCTGCAGGGGAGCAGCGCAGAGACACCGTGGGCTTCCTGCAGCGCCCAGACAGCCGACAGAGCGCCCTGCAGCGCCGGGACAGCCGACAGAGCGCCCTGCAGCGCCGGGACAGCCGACAGAGCGCCCTGCAGTGCCGGGACAGCCGACCGAGCGCCCTGCAGCGCCGCCGGGACAGCCGACAGAGCGCCCTGCAGTGCCGGGACAGCCGACAGAGCGCCCTGCAGTGCCGGGACGGCCGACAGAGCGCCCTGCAGTGCCGGGACGGCCGACAGAGCGCCCTGCAGTGCCGGGACAGCCGACAGAGCGCCCTGCAGCGCCCGGACAGCCGACAGAGCGTCCTGCAGCGCCGCCGGGACAGCCGACAGAGCGCCCTGCAGCGCCCGGACAGCCGACAGAGCGCCCTGCAGCGCCGCCGGGACAGCCGACAGAGCGCCCTGCAGTGCCGGGACAGCCGACAGAGCGCCCTGCAGTGCCGGGACGGCCGACAGAGCGCCCTGCAGTGCCGGGACGGCCGACAGAGCGCCCTGCAGTGCCGGGACAGCCGACAGAGCGCCCTGCAGCGCCGCCGGGACAGCCGACAGAGCGCCCTGCAGCGCCGGGACGGCCGACAGAGCGCCCTGCAGTGCCGCCAGGACAGCCGACAGAGCGCCCTGCAGTGCCGCCGGGACAGCCGACAGAGCGCCCTGCAGTGCCGTCCCCACCTGGGTGAGGGAGGCTCCTGCAGCCTCCTTACGAGTCCGGTTTACTCCTCATGCAGACATGGACCTGAGGAAGCTCAGTTCAGGAGGTAAGCCAGGCAGGGTACCTAGGGTCCCTGAGGCCCGAGTGAGAGATGGGCGCACGTTCTGTTGTTTTGTATCGTTTCTTATTGTGCTGGGGGTCAGGGCCTGTGCATGTCAGCTACAGACCCAGTCACACGATGAGCTTTCCTTTATATGAAATCTAGCCAGGATTGGCACTTCCAAAAGCAGTTATATTTATGGAATATTTGTCAGTGTGATTATTTATTTATTTATTTATAAGGGTGTTTTTTGTTTTTTGTTTTTTGTTTTTTTTTTTTGGTTTTTCAAGACAGGGTTTCTCTGAGTAGCTTTGCGCCTTTCCTGGAACTCACTCTGTAGACCAGGCTGGCCTCGAACTCACAGAGATCCACCTGGCTCTGCCTCCCTAATCTGCTGGGATTAAAGGCGTGCACCACCACCGCCCAGCTATTTTTAAGATTTATTTATTTATTTATTTATTTATTATATATACAGTATTCTCTCTTCACACCAGAAGAGGGCACCAGATCTCATTAGGTGGTTGTGAACCACCATGTGGCTGCTGGGAATTGAACTCAGGACCTCTGGAAGAGCAGTCAGTGCTCTTAACCTCTGAGCCATCTCTCCAGCCGTTACTTATTTTTATATTCATTGATGTTTTGCCTGCATGTATGTCTGTGTGAGGGTGTTGGATCTGCTGGAACTGGAGTTAAAGATAGTTGTAAGTAACCATTTGGGTGCTGGGAATAAGCCTGGCTCCTCTGGAAGAACAGTCATGCTCTTAACCACTGAGCCATCTCTTCAGCACCCCCCTTTTAATTTATATATACGTGTGTGTGTGTGTGTGTGTGTGTGTGTGTGTGTATTTCCCCTTTTTCAAGACAGAGTTTCTGATCTGAAAATCACTCTGTAGACCAGGCTGGCCTTGAACTCACAGAAATCCAACTGCCTCTCTCTCCTGAGTGCTGTGAGTGCTGGGATTAAAGGTGTGCACCACTGCTGCCCAGCTTTTTAAATAGTTTTTTAAAATTTACTTATTTTATGTATATGGTGCTTTATTTGCATATACACCTGCATGCCAGAAGAGGGCATCAGGTCCCATTGTAAATGGCTGTGAGCCACCATGAATCTGCTGGGAATTGAACTCAGGACCTCCGGAAGAGCTACTAATGCTCTTAGCCCCTGAGCCATCTCTTCAGCCCCATGACTGGATTTCTAAAGAGCAGGATTATAAACTGGATGCACGATCACAGGGCACTTTCTGTTTGACAGCTGTGTGGTTGGTGGTTAGTCCAGGTGCTCAGAAGGCATCTGAGAGTGACTGCTGCCTCAGGAGATGCCCATGACTTGCAGCTTTCATCTTTCATTTACTTAATATTTATTTGATTGTAATCATGTGTATGCATGTGTGCCTGTCTTGGGGGTATGTGTTCATGTAGGTGCTGGTGGAGACCAGGGCAGGGCTCTGGATCTCCTGGAGCTGGGGTTATAGGCATTTGTGAGCTGCCCGACGTGGGGAGTAAAAAACGGAATTCAGCTCCTTTGTATGAGCAGCGGGTGCTCTAACCACTGAGCCCTCTCCCTGCTCTGCTTGCCTTTCTCTGTTCTCTTTTCCGACAGCATTCAGAAAATGGTGGATTGTGCTTGCTTATACTTGGGTACACCCAATTTCTTTCTTGCTTTTCTGTCTGGCCAAAGAGGTATCTGTTTTCTTCTGTCAGGGGACCCCAGGATCTCACAAAGAGAGAAGATCCTCCTGCCATAGTGCTTCCCCCCACAGGGCATGCACTTCCTGCCACAAGAAGGCCACAGGGCTCTGTTTGGGAGCCGATTTAACGCATGGTTCTTAGCATGTGTTGTTTGATTTCCCCAGTTCATAGCAGATGGAGAATGAAGGGAGCTGGTGGCTGTTAAGAGGTGGGAATGAGGATGCTAGCAAGAAGTAGCTGGTTTCCAAGGAGATGACAGATCTGCACAGGGTTGAGAGCTGTTCTTGTGTTACTTTTCAGTAAACAGCCAGCATGGCCGTAGGGGGAGGTAAGTGCATTTGTTTACTGTGCAGCTGCTCACTGAGCCTCTCCAGCACTGTTCCTGCCTGTGCGAGAAACCTCAGTGAGGAAAGGGGGTCAGGAAAGCCCTGCCTCCACAGTTTGCATTCTAATGGGCGGAGAGACGTAAGCTCCAGGCATAGGAAGTCAGCACACTGCTGTGTGAAGCACACAGAAGCACACACTGTTAGAAGGTAATGGTGGCCCAGGACGTAACCGAGAAGGGCAGCGTTAGAGGGTTGCATTTGGAAGTAGATGGCCAGAGGAGGCCTCACTGAGGAGACACACGAGAGCAGATACCAAGGAGATGAAGGAGCGAGTCAGTTTGACCAGGGAAAGGAAGCCAGCCTCTGGAGAGCCAGTGCATAGCCCGAGAGGAAGGGGGTGTGGCTGCTGAGAGGTCATTGTAGCACAGTGAACTGAGGAGGGTCCCAGAGGCTACAGTAAGGGCATGAGGCCCCATGGGGTTTTATATGCCACTTAAAAACATTGGAGCAGGGTGGTGGTGGCGCACGCCTTTAATCTCAGCACATGGGAGGTAGAGGCAGATGGATCTCTCTGAATTCAAGGCCAGCCTGGTCTACAGAGTAAGTTCCAGGATAGCCAGGGCTGTTACACAGAGAAGCCCTGTCTCAAAACAAACAAACAAACAAACAAACAAAAACCCAAACAACAACAAAAACCATTTGGCCAGGCATGGTGGCACACATCTTTTATCCTAGCACTCAGGAGATAGAGGCAAGTAGATCTCTGTGAATTCAAGGCCAGCCTGATCTACATAGTGAGTTCCAAGCAAGCCAGGGCTACACAGAGAGATCCTGTCTCAAAAAACCAAAAAAAAGCTCCCAAACATAAATTTATTTGTTTGTTGTTTATTATCTACCTATCTATTTATTTATATGTGCGTGTATATGTGTGTGTTGCACCTGTGCACACCATTGTGCCTATGTGGAATTGCAGGAATCAGTTCTTTTTTTCCACCACTAGGTATTGAACTCAGGTTGTCAGGCTTGGCAGCAAACACCTTTACTCACTGTCATTCTTACCAGTCCTTAAAATACACATACTCACACATATATGATTTTCTTACTTTACTTTATGCCTGTGATTGTTTTGCCTGCATGGGTGTGTGTGCACCATGTGTGTACTTGGTGCTCAAGGAGGTCAGAAGAGGGTGTTAGATCCCCTGGAGCTTAGGATGGTTGTCAGCCACCATATGGGTGCTAGGAACTGAATCTGAGTTCTCTGCAAAAACAAGTGCTCTTAACTGCTAAGCCATCTCTTCAGCTGCCCATATATACTTTATTTTTGTTGAAGAATGCATACACATGGGAGGTTTTGTCACTTGAAAGGGTGACCATCTGTTTACCTGAAATACATGACTGGGCCTCTCTGAGGATGCTGAGCTTCTTAATGGTCTTTTGAAGTTTTGTCCTGGACTCTCCATCTGTTAGGAATGTGGCATTGCTTCTAGCAGTGGGGTTTGGATGCCTGGTCTTCTGCCTTTCCTTTTTCCTTCTTCCCTCTGCACTAAATGGCCTGGGGGTTACTATGTAGATCAGGTTGACTTTAAACTCACAGAGATCTTGCCTGCCTGTAGTTGGACATTTCTCTCCCAACCGCCAGTTTCCAAATAATCACTCAGAGGATTATTAATTACAAATGCTTGGTTGATAGCTCAGGCTTGTTACTAGCTAACTTACATTTAACCATTTCTTTTTTTTTTTTTTTTTTTTTTTTTTTACAAGACAGGTTTTCTCTGTGTAGCTTTGTGCCTTTCCTGGAACTCGCTTTATAGACCAGGCTAGCCTCAAACTCACAGAGATACACCTGCCTCTGCCTCCCGAGTGCTGGGATTAAGTGCACCACCACTGCCTGGCACATTTAACCTTTTCTATTAATCTGTGTATTACCATGTGGCTCATGGCTTTACCTGCTCTTTAGCATGTCTTGCTTCCTGGGTGGCTGGCTGGCGTCTTTCCCTGAATCCACCCTTTCTATCATTCTCGGTTTGGCTTTCCTGCTTAACTGCCTGCCTGGCTACCGGGCTGTCAGCTTTTTATTAACCAATGAGAGTAATGCATATTCACACTGTATGGAAGGATTATTCCATAGTACCTGCTCCTGCCTCTCAAGTGCTGGAATTAACGATGTCTGGGGTGGAGGGTGGGCAGCCTTGAGAATACTGAGAATGCCACTTGTTTCTTTGACAGTGTCCCTTTCATTAGGAAAATGACAGGAGTTAAAGTATAGATTGAACATAGAAAGAGTGGTATTTGTGGACAGCAATGAAAGCTTGCCTCTCCTGTTTTGGAGATTCATGGAAAAGGCACCACGAGTATTTTGTTCAGTAGAAGAGAACTTTTGGAGGCGCAAGTCTCTGACATTAATAGGTTTCCAGACCCTGTTCCTTTCACGTGACCTGCTGAGCTACCACATCTCATGCTGAAACTCACTGTCTCCAGGTTTGACCTGCGTGATTGTAAGTGCAAGCTTGTGTCTTTCTCGTTGCAGATGCCGGTCGGATGCCCTTTAAATACTTGCAGTCCACAGAGGAAGCCAGGTGTGCCATTGAGGCTGTGCTGTCCGCAGACCCTCGGTCTGTGTACCGACGGAAGCTCTGTCAGGACCGCCTTTTCTTCTTCACTGTCGACACGGCGCACGTCACGTGCTGGTTTGGCGATGGCTTTGCTGAGGTTCTGCGGATTCAACTGGCTTCTGAGCCTGTTGAGATGACTGACCCTGAGGAGTCCTTGGTGGCTCTGGGGTCTTGAGCCCCATGGTGTTTTTAGACAGCCCAGTTGACCTCTGGATGTACCTGCTCTTGTTGTTTTACTGCTTTGGTTGGCACCTTTTAAAATATTGATTTGAGCCGGGTGCTGGTGGCGCACACCTTTAATCCCAGCACTTGGGAAGCAGAGCCAGGCGGATCTCTGAGTTCGAGGCCAGCATGGTCTACAGATCGTGTTCCACGATAGCCAAGGCTGTTACATAGAGAAACCCAGCCTGAGAAACCAAAAAATAAGATAAAATAAAATATTTATTTGAAGGAAATGGTTTGATTTTTGGTTTTGGTTTTTCAAGACGGTTTTCTGTGTAGCCCTGGCTATCCTGGAACTCTCTTTGTAGACCAGGCTGACCTCAAACTCAGAAAGATCCACCCACCTCTGCCTCCAGTGTGTACCATTGTGCCTGGTGAAGGAAATGTATGTTAATAAACTTCTTTCACTGAGAACTCTACAGTATGGAGTGCTCACCCTGTGCTTTGCTCCAGTGCTGAAGCCTCCCAGAATGCTGCTGTGGATGAGTGCCTGAAAACACGTGTTACTCTTGGTGCTTGATTCAGAGGACATCCTATTTTATTTCATTGGTTTCTCAAGACAGGGTTTCTCTGTGTAGTCCAGGCTGTCGCTGTCCTGGAACTCTCTCTGTAGACCAGGCTGGCCTCGAACTCAGAGATCTGCCTTTGCCTCTGCCTCCTGAGTGCTGAGATTAAAAGTGTGCGCCACCGCACCCGGTGACAGAGAACACCCTAATGGGCTTTACAGCTGATCCATTCATCAGTTCATATTGGCTTTTCTCACTCAAGAGCCTGACCTCTCTATTGTAAGTCACACTGAGTTATGATGTCTTAGGTGACTAACAAATAAAACGAAGTGACTATAGAAGTCTTTATGAATTAAATTCCTGCATTTGAGGGACTTTGTTACACACACGCAAATGAAAACTCTGAGCTTCTTTGAATATCCTGAGTCATAAAGGAAAACCACCCCCAACCTCAAGAGAGTTACTAGTAGTTTGTCTCTGACTGGCTGTTCAGAGGCTGCTGTGACTCAGCTTCTAGTGATTAGCATGAGATGAACAAAATGTGGGGCAGAGTTCAAGGTGCTCACTCATGTAGCCTAGGCTGGCCTGGAACTCTTGATCCTCTTGCCTCGGTCTCCTGGTTCTGGGATGATAGGCCTATACCACCATCCCTGGCTCGATAAGTTTTGTGCCTCAAGTCATGGTTTGTGGAGGAAGTGGACATAAATGAGTTAGTGTATTACAGTTTGATAAACTAATTAACACTGTACGTTCCGTGCCATGTAGGAAGCGATTAGAGGAATGTGTGGCCTGTAGGTGATTTTTAATGAGATGCTCTGAGATAACTGAGGATTTATGATCGGTGTAGCCAAATTAGACACCTGTCAACTTGACACTCTTTCCTAATCACAGCTACAGATCTCAGAGCTGATTGATCATGGTTTGGAAAGAACCCCACGGCCTGTGGAGACTTGTCCAGTTGTGGCTGATGACATTCCACACCTGGGAAGTCTGCTCTGTAGCTCTGTTGTCTTATCATTACTCACAATGTTTTGGGACAAGATCTTTAATTCGATTTTTCTAAAGCTTTTTTTTTTTTTTTTTTTTCTTAATAGAGACTGTAAGAAGCTGTAAAAATAACTCAGGTTCCTTCTAGCCTTTGCCTGGCTTCTTCTAGTGGAAACATCTAAAAGTATGTTAAAGTATTATAGCTAAGAGGTTGGCATTAGTTGGGCCCTTTAGTCTGATTCTGATGCCCGTGTGTGTGTGTGTGTGTGTGTGTGTGTGTGTGTGTGTGTGTGTTCATGTGGGTGTATATCGTGTATATATGCACGTTTGTAGAGTCCAGAAATGGTATCCACATAAGAAAAGTATTACTGTGAAAAAATCCAGAGAAACCCTGAATTGACACCGCCACCCCCAAACCACAACAAAAATGCAAAAAAAAAGAACAAAATAAAAAAACAGATCTAATGTCTCTACAGTTTTGTTTGTTTGTTTTGTTTTTCTTTCGAGACAGAGTTTCTCCGTGTAGCTTTGTGCCTTTCCTGGAACTCACTCTGTAGCCCAGGCTGGCCTCAAACTCAGAGATCTGCCTGGCTCTGCCTCCACTCGGGACTAAAGGCGTGCGCCACCCCTGCCTGGCCGGTGTCTCTACGATTTAATGAACTTCTATACAGCTAGAGTTAGCATTTGGAGTAGAAGTTGTTGAACTTCACATTAAGTTTTCTACTTTCAGTATTGAATATATTTTATACTTTTTTTTTTTTTTTTTTTTTTTTTTTTTTTTTTTTTTTTTTTTTTAAAGACATCCATTTCACGGTCTTGGAACTCACAAGTTCTTTTCCTCCTTCTCCTTCTCCTTCTTCTCCTTCTTTTCCTTCTTCTCCTTCTTCTCCTTGTAGACCAGGCTGGCCTTGAATTCACAGAGATTTGCCTGCTTCTTCCTCTGCCTGCTTCTTCCTCCAAGTCCTATGATTAAAGGCCTGTATCACCATGACCAGCTTAAGTGAGTTTTTTGTTTTTTTGTTTTGTTTTTCTTTTTTTCCTGAGACAGGGTTTCTTTGTGAAATAGTCCTGACCCTTTGTAGACCAGGCTGGCCTTGAACTCAACAGAGATCCACCTGCCTCTGCCTCCTAAATGCTGGAATTAAAGGTGTGTGCCACCACTGCTCTGCTTGAATATATTTTATATTCTTTTTTTAAAAGATTTATTTATTTATTATATATACATATTCTGCCTGCATGTATACCTACGAGCCAAAAGAGGGCGCCAGATCTCATTACAGATGGTTGTGAGCCACCATGTGGTTGCTAGGAATTGAACTCAGGACCTCTGGAAGAGCAGTCAGTGCTGTTAACCACTGAGCCATCTCTCCAGCCCCATATTATATACTCTTATCCACCACTGAAATGCAGGATCTGTACAGAATTAGAACTAGAAAAACAATTAGCTTTATATTCTCTTATCTAATTCATGTGCCCTACCTTTTTAAAATTTTATTTTTGGGGTTGGGGATTTAACTCAGTGGTAGAGCGCTTGCAAGGCCCTGAGTTCGGTCCTCAGCTCTTAAAAAAAAATTATTTTCATTGTTTTTAGTTATGTGTGTGCGTGCATTTGTATGTGGGTATTTCATATGAGAACAGGTACGCAGGGAGATTATGAGCTGCCTGGCCTAGGTGCTAGGGACCGAACTCTGGTCCTCTACAAGAGCAGTAGAGTTAATTGTGTGCAGGAGTTTCTCCTTGGGTATATGTATCTGTATCGCCTGCATGCCTGGCACCCACGGAATTCTGAATAGGGTGTCAGAATCCCTAGAACTGGAGTTACAGATGACTCTGAGTGCCATGTGGGTGCTGGGACTCAAACCTTGGTCCTCTGCAAGAACAAGTACTCTTAACCACTGAGCTGTCTCCCCGGCCTCCCTCTCTCTTGTAAGTCTTTTTCATTAGTTCTTTGAGAGTTTTGTGCATGTTTTGATCATATTCACTCCTCCAACTCTTCCCAGGTCCACCCTTGCCCACCCACCCAACTTTGTTTTTCTTTCTTTCTTTTTTTTTTTTAAACCCATCAAGACCAGTTTGCTCTGCCCAATAATTTTGGGTGTGTGGCCTTTCATAGGGCGTGGCTGGCTTCTCAGGGGCTACGCTCTTACACATCTCTCTCTTCCCCTCCCAGCAGCCATCAATTGCCAATAGCCCCGTGGCTAGAGGTGGGATTTGATGCCTAATTCTCATCTCCGTGCTGGGATTTGGTGGCTGGGACTGGCACAAGCCTTGCTGTCACACTACTGTGAGTTCATAGTGCAGCTGCCCTGCTGTCTAGAAGATACTACATTCTTTTTTCTTTTTTTGGTTTTTCGAGACAGGGTTTCTCTGTGTAGCTTTGCGCCTTTCCTGGAACTCACTTGGTAGCCCAGGTTGGCCTCGAACTCACAGAGATCCGCCTGCCTCTGCCTCCCGAGTGCTGGGATTAAAGGCGTGCGCCGCCGCCGCCGCCGCCGCCGCGCCGCCGCCGCCGCCGCCGCCGCCGCCGCCGCCGCCGCCGCCGCCGCCGCCACCCGGCTAGATACTACATTCTTGTAGTCATCCTTCATCGCTGGCTCCTCTGCTCTGTACATCCCTTCTTTTGTAATGACCCATGAACCTTGGGAGGACGGGGTGTGGTACAATGTCCGTTCCTCTTAGGGCTGAGCATTCTGTAATCCTTTATACTCTGTACCCTGGCATGTAACAGAAGGTTGAGGGCAGCACAGATCTGTGGCTGCAAACATAAATACATACATTAACCCCCCTCCGACTGCATTCCCTCCCTCTCCCTCTCCCAAGGGGAGGTAAGAATGACCATCAGTGGAAGAGGAGGAGGCTCAGCAGAGAGCAGCACTTAGAGCCGGCTGCATGCTCAGGAGGGAACGCTGTCTGGTCCTCATGGGCTCAGGTGCTCTGCACAGAGAAAGTGCTCTAGAGACGAACTATAGAAATGATCCCTCAAACTTACAAACTTAAATATTCAGGAGGCGGTTTGACACCAGGACCATTAACAAGACAGTAGTGCCGAGCCATGGGCTTTTGACTAGCCTTAGAGTCCCATATTCCACATCATAATTCAAAACAACCCTAGGGCTGGTGAGGTGCCCAGCAGGTAAGGTGCTGGCCACCAAACCTGACCACCTGAGTTCGCTCTCCAGGACCCAAGTGCTGGAAGGAGAGAACTGACTACTTCATAGCGTTTTCTGACCTCCACATAGGCACCTTGCCTCATACCTTCACTACTCTAAAATAAAGACATATGCAACCGTTACATAATAAAGATGTCTAATAATTCTTTACCTTAGACTTCGACTCACAAAGCAAATTTAAGTATTTTACCTCATTTGGTATCTCCACAGTATTTCAGACTACTGTGGCTAACAGTGGCCCAAAGCCGACTCTTTATACATTTTTTTTTCATTTATTCACTTAATTGTGTGTATGTACATGTACATGTGCAGATACATACCTGTGGAGGTCAGAAGACAACTTCTTGGAACGGGTTCTCTCCTCCTAAGTGGATCTTGGGGACTGAACTAAGGTCACCAAGTGCCCCTATCCACTGAGCCGTCTCATTGGTCTCCCAAAGCCTGTTTTTTCTCTGGCTGGTGCTAAGATTGGTCTTTACATCGTCAGAGGAAGAATATAATTGAAAACTACTCAAGCAACAAAGCAAAAACCCAAGAAAGTACCCATGACAGATGGACTCACAAAGCTGGAAGTATTTGTTAACTGGTCCTTTTCAGAAAGACTGGGGCCGTTGACTAGATTGTTGATTCTCTCAAGTGGTGGTTGAGTTCCAGAAAAGTTATTTGTGAATAAAGTTTTCATGTTCTCACACAAATACCAAGATACTCCTTGTGATACAAAAGGGTTTTTATAACTGAGTAAATTTGCGGAGTAAATTGTATCCTACGTTTATATTCCCCATCCACGTGTACAAACTGAGGTTATACAAATCCAAGCTTATACACGTGAGGTTCTGGAAGGACAGACGTGCGTTCTGGTGAAGATGACTTCTTTCTTGGTGCTGGGGCTTGAACAGTGTCCTCTGCCTGCTCGGCAGGTGCTGTGCCCGAGTCACACCCCAGCCCAGGGGTGCCTCTGCAGAGGGTTCTCTGGAACTCACTGGGAAAGGCACTGCTTGCTGTGTTCTCCTCGGTCTGCTGTGCACTTTTCCTGACCAGGAGCAGGAGCATAAGGAAGATGTCCCAATTCCACCTGGAGTGGGTCTGACATGTGGGGAGTGTCAGCTAATGAGTTAGACTTCGGTGTTTAAATCCACCACTGTGTGTCCTTCCTCCCTTTACGATAAAGGACACGGCCTTTCCTGCCACGTTGCCTGTGAATCACGAAGGCAAAACCTACCCACATTGTACATGTGCTGTCGAACTTAGCATGTTCAAGCGGCTACCTGGGGCTGAAGCCTTGCCTCTGAGAGTGGCCTGCTGTTTCCTGCTCTCCCAGACCTTTGGGCATAGTCTTGTGTCTCTCGGGAGTAAAAAGGTGTCCCGGTGCATGGTGCTGCTGGCCAAGGTCTGAGCCACCAGCGCTCCTTGGTCCAGAAATGGCCAAAGCGGTCCATCCCATCTGGACTAAGGGGCTCTGCTTATAGGATGCACTCACGCGTTGTCGCCATCTACTGGCCCACCGTGTACTTGCATCGTAGAGCACTCACCTGTTCTGTGACTGCAGAAGTTGCTCTCCAGGTGTCCCCAGGACTGCCTCTTGCCTGCTGCTGTCTGGGTGGGAGCCCTGAACTTGGTCAGTTGAGTCAGCAATAAAAACCCACTTTGCAACCCAAGACTGGCTGTGTCTACTGAGTGAGTGCCTATACTGAGGTGTGTGCGTGTCGTGTCGGGGCAGGGGCATTGAGCAGGAGGAAGACCAGGCCAGCATGTGGGCGGGGCAGAGCCTGTGTGGTGTGCAGTAGGACTGTCCATAGACTTGGAGGTGGAGGAGGAGTCTGTATTTAAGAGAACTGGTAGAGCCAAGCAAGGCAGATACAGTCTAGGAACACTAGGGAGACTAGAGAGTTTTCCTCTGGGCTTCCCCCCCCCCTTTCCTAATTTCCTATTATTGTTGTTATTGTTGAAAAGATTTATCTTATTGTGTGTGTATGAGTGTTTTGCCTGGGTGCATGTAAATGCACCACATGTGTGCAGTGCCCTCGGAGGCCAGAAGGGGGCATCAGATCCTTTGGGATTGAAGCTACACAGTTATGAGTCACCATGTGGGTGCTGGGAACTGAACATGGGTCCTCTGTGAGATCAGGAAGCTCTCCTAAGAGCTGAGCCTTCCTGCCTTCCTATTCTTGCCAAGATGCATGCTCACTTACATTGAAAGATGCTTTAGAGTACATGTATGGAGTGGAGATGATTCAGCCATTAAGAGCTCCTGCAGCCAGGCAGTGGTGGCGCATGCCTTTAATCCAGCACTCGGGAGGCAGAGGCAGGCGGATCTCTGTGAGTTCGAGGCCAGCCTGGGCAACAGAGTGAGATCCAGGACAGGCACCAAAACAACACAGAGAAACCCTGTCTTGAGAAAACTAAAGCCAACCAACCAACCAAACAAAAAAAACACCTCAAAAAGAACTTCTGCAGCTCAAATATGAGGACCGGAGTTGCATCCCAGGACCCAGGACAAGCCAGACATGGTCCCATATGGGTCTGTACGCCCAGCACTGAGGAGGCAGACACAGGAGGATTACTGGGACTTGCTGATTGCCAGTCTTTTGAAAAACAAGAGCTCAGGGTTCAGAGAGAGACCCTGCCTCAGAGGAACAGGGCAACTAGATACCTTCCTCAGGTGTCTGTGCACATACATCACACACAAAATATTCTCAATGCAAACATTTAACATCTCTAAATGCAAAAAAAAAAAAAAAAGCACTTAAGTAATGAGCGGCAGCAAGGGAAAACTGGCGACAGTTAGATCAGGAGAGCGTAGGGTCCACGCATGAAGTGAGGGGGGAGGGGCGTGTGCACCAGGACTGGCCCTCTGCAGATCAGCCTGCCTGCCAGTGACAGACCAAGTCTCCGAGGACATCAGTCCAGTAACTGAATATGGAAGAGAAGTGGCCATCTCACACCATCCAACTCTTTCTGACCTGGCCTGGCTGCCAAGGTACAGGAAAGAGAAAACAAAACCAAACCAAACCAGGAGTGAGAAGGAGAGAGAGATGTTTATTGGTTGAGATATTTTTGTTTATTTTGTTTGTGTTTTAGACAGGGTCTCACTATGTAGTTCCAGCTGGCCTCCAACTTACTATGTAGACCAATTTGGTCTTGAACTCAGAGATCCACCTGCCTCTGCCCTCTGAGTGCTGGGATTAAAGACAACCACCAACTAGGCAAGATGTTTATAGTTTTAAGCCACTAAATTTTGGGGTTGTTTACTATAAAGAAGAAAAGAAAAGGTTAAGCTGTGCATTAGTGGCTACACTCCAGGATGCAGTGGAAGGCTGGAGTTTTACAGGAGTGAGTAGAAAAAAATAAAAACAAAATCCTTAAATGGTGAACGAGGATGGATTTCTGTGAAGAAGGTTGTTAAAGAGCAATAATACAAAATAGATAACATCTACTATGCCCTTTGGTTCAGCTATGGAGCTAAACAAATTTTGGTGACTAAGGAACTTTTAATATATCTACAACATAGCATTCGTTATTCACCATTAAAAAAGGTAAAATCCTAAACCAGGCCTGGTCCACATCTGTAATCTCTGCGCTTGGCAGGTGGGGCTGGGAGGGCAGGAGTTTGAGGCTATCCTGGGCTATGTGGCCCTGCCAAAAGCCAAACAAACAAACAAACAAAAAACCAACCTGGTGGTGGTGGCAAATGCCTTTAATCTCAGCACTCAGGAGGCAGAGGCAGGTAGATCTCTGAGTTCAAAGCCAGCCTGGTTTATAGAGTAAGTTCCAGGACAGTCAGGGTTACACAGAGAAACTGTGTCTCAAAAAAAAAAAAAAAAAAAAAAAAAAAAAAAAAAAACCCAAACAAACAAAAACAAACAAACAAACAAAAAAAAAAAAACAAAGAATAAAAAACCAAACTAATCAAACAAAAAACTCCTGACCAAACAAACCAACCTCATGCCAATGAAACTGGAAGATGTTAAGTGAAAGACATTGTCTTAGGGTTTTCATGGCTGTGAAGAGACGCCATAACCACAGCAACTCTCATAAAGGAAAACATTTAACTGGGGATGGCTTACAGTTCCGCAGTTTAGTCCATTACCATCATGGTGGGAAGCATGGCAGCAGGCAGACATGGTGCTGCTGGAGAGGAGCTGAGAGTTCTGTATCTTGATCCTCAGGCAACAGGAAGCAACAGTGTCTCTGGGTGTAGCTTGAGCACAGGAGACCTCAAAGCCCACCCCCACAGGGACATCCTTCCTCCAACAAGGCCACACCTCCTAATAGTGCCACTCCCTATGGGGGTCATTTTCTTTCAAACCACCACAGATGCTAAGCACAGAAAGACAGACATGATATATTTTACTCATGTGGAAGCTACAATGAAAGCCACCCACCTCACCCCGGCCTTCTTTCTATATAAACCCTGACTCCAATATAATTGGAAAAGGGAGGGTCGCCGGGTTCTTGGGGAAAGTGTTAGCCAGACAAGGTGGTGCACAACACTGCTTCTATTCCTGAGGATCTGAGGCAGGAGGATCTTAAGTTCCAGGTCACCTTAGGTTATTTAAAGAGATCCTCTTTCCCTTCCTTCCTTCCTTCCTTTTCCTTCCTTCCTTCCTTCCTTCCTTCCTTCCTTCCTTCCTTCCTTCCTTTTCCTTCCTTCCTTCCTTCCTTCCTTTTCCTTCCTTCCTTCCTTCCTTCCTTCCTTCCTTCCTTCCTTCCTTCCTTTCTTTTTTTTTTTTTTGTTTTTTCAAGACAAGGTTTCTCTGTGTAGTTTTGGTGCCTGTCCTGGATCTCGCTCTATAGACCAGGCTGGCCTCGAACTCACAGAGATCTGCCTGCCTCTGCCTCCTGAGTGCTGGGATTAAAGGCATGTGCCACCACCACCTGGCAAGACCCTCTTTCAAAGAAAAAAACAAAACCTGTTAAATAGTGGTATTATCAGAGACACTGAACACTGGGACAGAAATTATGATAAGATTCTGTTAAGGAGGCGAAGAACGTGGTGTAAGCCAAATTCTCATTGCTCACATAATAAAGGGGTCAATGCAGAACACCCAAGTGAGTAAATGAAGGTGGTGGACACCGTCCTACTTGAAAAAAGTCTCTAAGGAGATGGATGAAGTTCTTGAAGATTAGTACCTCAGATTGCCCTATGGGGCTGGCCAGATGGCTCAGTGGTTAAGAGCACCCCACTGCCCTTCCCGGAGGCCTGGGTTCAATTCCCTGCACCTATATGCTTAGTCACTGTGACTCCAGTTGCAGAGGATCTGACACCTCTCCGGCTTTCTGGGACACTACAGTCATGTGCTGCATATACAAAATGGAGATAAGACACTCAGACACACAAAATAAAAAGGGAAAGTATTTTTTAAAAGTGGAGAATGTGAATTGTGCAGACCTGCCGGTCACCCCTGACCCAGCATCTGGTTGAGAAATGTAATAGCAGTTAATTAAGTAAGAGACGACTTCCCACAGCTTCTGGGGACAAGTTTGGGAGGGATTCAAGGCAGGTCAAGGGACACAAGCTCCGGCCAGAAGAAGCTTTTCATACAATTATATTGAAAACAAAACCCAAAAACCTACTTAATGGTATTACTTTGAAAAAAACTCATTGCCAACCTCTAAAAACGAAGCCCAAAGAGAACAGACCCACACTTCCTTCTTGCGAGCCTGTCTCTCAAAGCATCCATTGCCCCAAGGGGCCCTTGGGAAATCAGATCCGCCCAGCTCTTTCTCAGAGCCCAGCGCAGGGCAGGGTGCGGGTCACACCGAGGGAGGGAAGCTTGAAGCGGCTTGCAGCGGGTCTGTTCTCATCCACGGCCGCTCATCCTCCCACGTGTCCAACCTAGTGGGTCTGCGCTGAAGCACGCACCGCTTCAGCCCTGAGACCCTGGCCGGGTTCCAGGCGGTGTAGGCCCCGCTGCAAGGAGCCAGAGGAATGCCTGCAAGGCTGAGCGCATTCCGGGGCCGTGTGCAAATGGTGATGCAATCCCCGCAGCTTTGAGTGTGTCGGGGGTGGGGTGGGGTGGGGTGGGGGTGGGGGGAGCCGGCTCTGTAACCCCGAGCCCAGCAGGAAGGGACGGGGTGTGTGTGTTGCGGGGAAGGGGGGGGGGGCGGTAGGGTAGAAAAGTATTTTCCACGATGTCTTTGGCCTTTGACTCCACCCAGGGCAATTCCCACTGGAGTAGAAACAGCTTTATCGCTCTCTTTGACTTCCCATGTGGTTGAGATTGGTTTTAGGACTGGAGTGGGCTGTCGTGGGAAGTTGTGAGTTCCCTGCCCGGGGTGCGGAATAACTAATTGGCAGCAATGTTGTGGAGGCGATGAGGACTCCAACACCAAGATGCTTTGAGTCTTCGGTGCCCATTGTCCCCAAGACGCTGCCAGAGGTACGCAACCTGATGCGGATTTCACAACCAGCTTCTCAGGTCGGTGATGCAAGCTCCTGCAGGAGAAAGTCCCGGCTGCTTAGATGGACCCTGGGCTGTTGTTGGGGCTGGGAGTGCCTGACTCACGCTTCTCAGCCCATGCCAGCATTTCAGAGGGAAGCGATGCAGTCTCCCCCACTTCGTCCTCTGCTTGCCCCCTGGAGGCAAGCGTCTCCTCCTCCTCCTCGCTTTGACTTCACGTAACTCTCCGGGAGATCTCAGCCACACCCCTGACTCAAACCCTCACCCCTGTGGATCTCAAGCTGTTTCCAGCCTTGACCTCGTCATTCCTGAGACCCTCGCCCGGGAACATCTTCATCCCCTCTCCACATCTCACGCGTATCCAGAAGGGGTCTGTTTCCTCTGCCTTCAAATGGACACCGCTCTCATCTCCAGCTTAGTTTGTTTCCATGTGTGTTCAAGCCTCCACATGCCCTCTCACGGTGCAGCTTTTTGCCCTTTCTCATCCCACCTCCGTCACTGTCAATTCCGTTGCTCCTATGTTGACCACTAACTTCGGGCCATGACTGGCCCCATTTTCCATCACTTGCCACTTCTCCAAACACTGTGTCCTCAGGCTGCCCGAAGGATGCGGGATGCTGCCTCCACCAGGTCCTCATTCCCTTATGAACAAGTCCAAAGCATCAAAAGACAGACACTACCAAGTGTGGGCAAGGACACAGGGCAACCCAAGCCCGGTGCAGGTCCTGGCGGGTGTGTGGAAGTGCAAACAACTCTGGAAAACTAGTTGTGTCTATTAAAGAGGGAATACACAACCCATGGCCCGACGAGACTACCGTGAGATTTGAACCCAGCAAATACACAGCCACTAGAGCAGCGGTCTCAACGTGTGGGTCACGGCCCTCTTGGGGGGATCAAACAACCCCTTTCACAGGGGTTGCCAAAGACCACTGGAAAGCACAGATTATGATTCCTAACATTATGATTCCTAACATTATGATTCCTAACAGTAGCAATGAAAATAATTTTGTGGTTGGGAGTCACCACAACATGAGGAACTGTATTTAAGGGTCGCAGTACATTAGGAGAGTTGAGACCCACTGCACTGGAGCATCACAGGGCATTGCTGTCCACGGATGGGGTGTTACAGAGCCATAAGAGAAAACCCGAGAGGTTAGCGGAGTAAGTCACATACATGGGTAAGACAGGGGAAGGTCTCTGGTGCCGCCACGATGGGACTTGTCTGTGCGTACAGAGTTCCTGAGAGGGACCACCATGGATTTCAGGAGTTTTAGCAACACTTTGTACCTTTTAAAAATTGTTTTTATTATTTTAAAATTATGTATATTTCTGTGTGAGAATGTGTCCAGGAGTGCAAGTGCCCTCTGAATCCAGAAGAGGGCGCCAGATCCCCTGGAGCTGGAGTTACAGGAGACTAAGCTGCCTGAAATGGGTGCTGGGAACCAAATTCAGGTTCTCTGCAAGAACTGCAAGTGTTCTTAACTGCAAAGACATCCCTCCAGCCCCAACAACTGTATCTTGTGTGTGTGTGTGTGTGTGTGTGTGTGTGTGTGTGTGTGTGTGTGTGTGTGTGTGTGAATTTTTTAAATTATTGCTGGGCAGTGGCGGCACACACCTTTAATCCCAGTATTCAGGAGGCAGAGGCAGGCAGATCTCTGTGAGTATGTGGCCAGCCTGGTCTACAGAGTGAATTCCAGGACAACCAGGACTATTACATAGAGAAACCCTGTCTTGAAAAACAAAACAAAATAACATTATTTATTTTATGCGTATGGGTGTTTTGCCTGCATGTATGTCTGTGCATCATGTGTCTGGTGGTTGAGGAAGTCAGAAGAGGGTGTTGGATACCCTGGAATTTGAGTTGCAGATGGTTGTGAACCACCATGTGAGTGCTGGGAACTGGATCCAGGCCCCCTGGAAAAGCAGCCAGTGCTCCTAACCACTGAGCCATCTCTCTAGTCCTAATATCCCCCAGCCCACCCCCACTCTCCTTCTTTCCTTTCCCAGGGTCTCACTATGTAGCCCAGGCTGGCCTTTAACTCCGAATCCTCCCATCCCTGCCTCCCAAGCGCTAGGATTCTGGGTGTGCCTGGTGATGATTGGTTTCCTTATCTGACTGCTGTTTCCATAGGTGTGGTCAGTTTCTGAGAAGTTTGCCATATATCATTTATACTTCCATAGAAACTCACTGGGGGTGGGTTGGAGGGGGGCTGGAGAGATGGCTCAGCGGTTAAGAGCACTGACTGCTCTTCCAGAGGACCCGGGTTCAGTTCCCAGCAACCACACGGTAGCTCCAGTTCAGAGGCTCTGACACCCTCATACAGGCATACTTTCAGGCAAAACACCAATGCACACAAAATAAACATAAAAGGAAAAAAAAGAAAAGAAATCTCACTATGCCTGGCTCCCCCCATATACACACCGAGAGAAAGCCTCCTCCCCGTGTGCCCATACCCAGAGGAGAATCATGCAAAGCTGGAAGCAGACTAAGCTCTGCAGGATGCTCACAGCCCGCCTCCTTCCACCCGTGCCTTGTCTGTCTGCCATCCTGGCCACACCTGCTTCTGCTGGCTGCTCTGTGTCCTGGAGGCCTTTTCCCTGTGTCTTCAGCACGGAGTCAAATCTTCACCTGGTTCTGTCTGAAGACACGGCCTTCTCCGTGAGGTTTCTCCAGCCTCTCTGGTGGCACAGCACCTCCACGTGTTACCCCTCCCTGGCTCCCAGCTCTGGTCCCTGCTTGCCTGTAATTTCCTTGAAGGGAAACCTGAGGGTTGGTACGAATGGTGTCTCTTTCACCTTTGTAAAACCCCCTAGGGCCAAATCTGTGCCTGGTACTGTGCCTCGGCTAATGAGTGTTTGACAAATGATCACATGTGCATTCACAGTTAAGCTGTCATCCATCCTGCCAGAAAGCCAAGGCATCCAGCGTGAAGAAAAAAAAAAAAAAAAAAAAAAAAAAAAAAAAAAAAAAAAAAAACCCTCTTGTGCCGGGACAAGCCCCTTTAGAAGTCAACACAACATCCTGCTGGTCCTTCATGGGCTGCTGACAGCCTGGTCGATGGAACTGTGTTCTGCAGCATTGTGGGCGTGTCCAATTAGACTCGGTGAGACCGAGCTGCCCTCCTAACATGAATAAGCCGTGCAAATATGTGGTTAATGACCATGTCGCTCCGTGTCAGTTCTTAATCCCAGATAATTAGCAGATAGATAATTGGTGGAAGAACGGGAGGTGCTGACAGACGACCCATCACTTGGGTGAAGTTAATGATCCTCTGTGGATTAAGACCCACCCTCTGGGAGTGTTGATGGCTGCTATTTGAAATGCTCCTTTTGAAAGGGCCGGGATCCAAGAAGAGGTGTCAAGAACTCCAGCTTGGGGCGTGGCATCAGAACTAATTCCCTGAGCTGCTTCCGGGAAGGTGGGTGGACAGATGCAGGGCAGCAAGCCTGGAACAGGCAGCTAGGGGTCCTGTGCTGATCATACCCTACTGAAGCCCAAGCTGGCCCCTCTCCTCCCTGGATTTGCCATGCCTGCCAGGGCGCAGGGTGGAACGCAGAGTGAGAATGTGGGAGACAGGAGCTTTCCTAGGTGGCCACTCTGACTTAGAAAGTGGATTTTTTTTTTTCTGCTGTCAATTTATCTGGGTAGTTTGACTGGATGATAGCACCCATGGGAGAAGTATTTGGGGGATGAAAAGAGACATCTGAAGCTGGGCAGTGGTGGTGCACGCCTTTAATCCCAGCACTCGGGAGGCAGAGCCAGGTGGATCTCTGTGAGTTTGAGGCCAGCCTGGTCTACAGAGAGAGAAAGCCAGGACATTCAGGGCTACACAGAGAAACCTTGTCTTGAAAAAAACAAAAGGGGAGAGAGACAGAGAAACAGACAGACAGACAGACAGACAGACAGACACACACACACACACACAGAGAGAGAGAGAGAGAGAGAGAGAGAGAGAGAGAGAGAGAGAGAGAGAGAGAGAGAGATCTGAGATGTGAGCAGCCCAGTTAGCTGTCCACCATGATGTGTTCCCTGGGTTCCTCGGTGTTCAAACATCCCTGGGAAGTGCTGTTCAGTGTGGACTCTGCCTCCTGACTTGCTGTCTGCTCCTGGGAGTGGGGGAGGTGGCTTTCATCAGTCTGAGGGTTTAGGTGATGTGGGTGTGTCTTGTCTGGGCCTGGACCCCAGCACCCATTGCGCTCTTCACCTTCCTTTCATGGAGGTCATTTCTCTTTGCTGCCTGGATTTCTAGGAAGACAGGAAGCTAAACCCAAATCACCACACAGAACAAAGGGACACAGGCATTCATCCGCATGGGTGGTCCATGAGTAGGCCATAAATCCCATTAAGTCAAAAAAATGTGAAATTCCCGTACAGCAGTTAGAGATGCCCTGGTTGCCTGGAAAAACGGGAAGCTGGTTTGTTTCTGTGGGGCTGATTCTGTGGGAAATTCAGCTACAATCTTACAATGTAGCCCAGGCTGGCCTTGTTCTCCTGCCTCAATCTCTCCAGTGCCAGGGACACACATGTGTGCCGCCATAACGGACCATGAAGATGGAAAACAATGATACTTCCAGACAAGTATCAGAATCACAGGAACACAGAGTGACTGGGCCCTGCCCCACCTTCAGAGGCTTAGGGCAGCCGTTTCCACAAGGGGCAGCCTCAGAATCTGGCAGTGTCTGGAGACCTTTGCCACGCCCCCCCCCCCCCAGTGGGTGAGTATTGTCATCTAGGGGACAGCACCAGAGAGGCTGCCACATGTCCTACAACACATGGACTCATTCCCCAAGCAAAGTGTTACCTGGCCCCCCGAACAGCAATAGGGAGGAGGTTGAAAGTTCTGGTTTCATGGTTTCCTAAGAACCGTGAATAATGATGTGATCTTCCTCAGGTTTCAGACTTCCAGAGCTAATGAGAATCTAGCAGTGCTGTCGGGGTGTGGGAAAGAGACCATCGGAGGGGGCGTCTGTGAAAGCCTGGGTGAGTGGGTGTTCGTAAGCTACAGGGAGATTGCTCCACGGTCTCGTGGGGAGAGAGAAACATCTGGGAAATGCTGAACCTGGAGGAGAACAGCCTGTGAACGCCAGCTGTGGTCAGGGCAGGCACCAACCTGGGACCCTGGGCGACAGGTTTGCCGATACTTGGTAATGTGAAGGGTAAAATCCAGCCTAGGACAAGAGGAAGAGATGGGTATGAGCTGGGTATTGTATCGGAGGATGGTTTTGATTCCAAACTGCCCTTTTTAAGTTTTTAATACTCTGTAGCCCAGTATGGGCCGAAACTTGGGGCAATCCTCCTGCCTCAGCATTCTAAAGACTGGGATTACAGATGTGAAGCAACGTGCCTGGCTAAAACTTCACAATTTTTGAAAAATAGTTTTTGAGGCCAGCCTGGGCTACCGAGTGAGTTCCAGGAAAGGATCAAAGCTACACAGAGAAACCCTGTCTCGGGAAAACAAACAAACAAAAAATTATTTCTATGTGTGCGTGTGTAAGCACACATGAGTGCAGGTGTCCTTGGAGGCCAGAAGAAGGCGTTCGCTCCCTGGGAGCTGGAGTTACAAATGGTTGTTAGCTGCCGGACTCGGGTGCTGGGAAGGAAACCCTGGTCCTTTGCAAGAACAGGAAGTACTTGTAACTGCTGAGCCGTCTCTCCAGCCCCTTCATCTGGGACAGGGGATAGGCAATCTTGAACCTGCAGTCAATTTCTTTTGTTTTCTTCCTTTTGTTTTTTCCCTTCAGAAATTCCCCTTAAGGTTCAGATTTGGATACCACGTTGTATGATCCATGTTGCCCACTTAGGGGCACCCGTCACACAGATGGTCATGTACACAGTGGCCTCGTCCTGGAGCCCTTGGTTCAGCCAGCTGCACTTGCATTATTGAAAAACCATGGAGGCCCAAGAGGACGGGACTCAAGGGAAGCGTGGAGCCCAGTGGTCAGAGTCCCTCCCTGCGCTCAGGAGGCCGGCTAGGTTCCTGTTCTACAGGCCCTTGTCAGACCCCTTAGTAAAGTGTGACTGTGCAGGTGTGTGTGTGTGTGTGTGTGTGTGTGTGTGTGTGTGTGTGGCCAGAGGTCAACCTTGAATGTTATTTCTCAGCTGCCACTCCCTTTATTTTATTTTATTATTTTGTGTGTGTGTGTGTGTGTGTGTGTGTGTGTGTGTGTTTTGTTTTTTGTTTTTTTCAAGACAGGGTTTCTCTGTGTAGCTTTGTGCCTTTCCTGGAACTCACTTGGTAGCCCAGGCTGGCCTCGAACTCACAGAGATCCGCCTGGCCCTGCCTCCCAAGTGCTGGGATTAAAGGCGTGCGTCACCACCGCCGGGCCCACTCCCTTTATCTTTGAGATCGGGCCTGTCTATGGCTTGGAGCTGGTCTACTAGTCTAGGCCGGCTGGCTGGCCAGTGAGGGAGCCCCCCAACCAGCCTGTCCCCCCCCCCCCCCCGGGGCTAGGACTGCAACTGTTTGTCACTACACTGGGCTTTTTAAAAACACGAGTTTTGGGAGTTCAGGTTCTCACACTGTGACAAGCACATTACCGACTGAGCTATCCTCCTAGGCCTACAGATATTTTTGAGGAGATATATCGTCCACATAAGAGAAGGAATAGACACTGCATTCATCACCATCACCATGTAAGCTGAAGCTCCGTGGTGAAGACTCTCCTCTGCTGACTGATTGGAACTCCCGGACTGCAGAGAGTTGGAATGTTACACATCCAGACATCTTTGGCTATCTTTAGTCCCACTAGTGACCATTTAACACCCCCCTTCTGTGTCTGACCCGATGTCTTGTCCACTCTCTCATAAAACCTTTGAGATGTACTAACTTAGCAGATACTAGCTTCCCTGACCCAAAAGCTGAGACTGTCATCTGGAGTCCATAGCAGTGACTCTTCTTTGCTCTGACCTGCTGACCTGCTGACCTGCCGTCCCCCCCCCCCAGGCATTTTGTTTAGTGCCTTGGCTTATGACGTTTTTGTTCTGTGACTATTGAAATCCTGTGTAACCAATTCCACAGCAGAACATGGCATTCAGGACAACCTAATCTGTCCCTGAGCTATGGTCACTTCTGAGCTATGGTCACTTCTGAGCTATGGTCACTTCTGAGCTATGGTCACTTCTGAGCTATGGTCACTTCTGAGCTATGGTCACTTCTGAGCTATGGTCACTCGTGTTTGCCTGAGAAGAAATCATCTCATGTTCCCTTTGAGGGTTACAGCTGTGTGTTGGCTGGCAACTAGCATCCTATGAACTTTCTTTCAGAAGATTTGTTGATTTTTATCGTATGTGTATGGGTGTTGGCCTGCACGTATGTATGTGTACCACATGTGTGCAGTGCCTGTGGAGGCCAGAAGAAGGCATCCGATTACCTGAAGTTGGAGCCGCTATGTGATCCTGGGAACAGAACCTGTGTCCTCCAGTACCCTTAACTGCTGAGCCATCTCTGCAGCCCCAGAGGAACCTTCTTGAACTCGTCACCCAGCTTAAGGAAAGATGGTATAGACTAACTGCTCCCATATGTCTTTCTGATTCCTTCTCTCCTGGCACAAACACCAACTAGTTGGGACTAATCAGCTCTTTTTTCTTAAAAAAAAAATTATTTATTTTTATTTTATGTGCATTGGAGTTTTACATGCATATATATCTGAATCTTCTGGAACTGGAGTCACAGACAGTTGTGAGCTGCCATGTGGGTGCTGGGAATAGAACGGGTCCTCTGGAAGAGCAGCCAGTGCTCTGAACTGCCGAGTCACCTCTCCAGCCCCTAACCAGTTCTTTCTTTCTGCCTGTGGATGTCGTCGTCGTCTTCTTCATCATCATCCTCTTCATCATTTTCTTCCTCCTCCTCACCACTATTTGCAGTCCTGGGGGTTGAACCCAAGGCCTCTAAAATTCTGGGAAAATGCTCCACCCCTGACCATTTCCTGGGCACAGTGTTGGTTACAGCAGGTGCCCACGCTGAGGAGGCTGTGTTGAACTAGTAGGCAGATCTTTCTAACATCACTCCGGGAAGAGTGGCCTCCATGAGAGAATGGTGTCAGTTTGTTTAATCCATTCTATGCTTTTAACCAACAGAACCATACCTTTTCAGTGCCCGCTGTTTACCCTCAACATTTGCATGTTTTTTTTTAAAGATTTATTTATTTATGTATACAGTGTTCCATCTGCATGCATGCCTGCACGCCAGAAGAGGGCGCCAGATCTCATTACAGATGGTTGTGAGCCACCATGGGGTTGCTGGGAATTGAACTCAGGACCTCTGGAAGAGCAGCCAGTGCTCTTAACCTCTGAGCATCTCTCCAGCCCCCTACTTTCATGATTTTTAGGAGCACGCACAGAGACCCTGTGTGTTCTTTACCCCATCCTTCCCGGGGTAGCGAGGCACTCCTGTAAGGAGGGTGCTGGCACAGGCCTGGCCAGGGTGAACAGGTCTCTCAGGTCACCATTTTCTATCCATCCCACTTCCTCCCACCTGCATCCATTCCTAGCCCCCGGTAGTCACTGAATGGTTTTCTATTTCAATAATTTATTCAGTTCAGAAGTGTTATGCGAGGTCTGGAGAGGAGGGCATGGACTGATCTCGCAGAGGGCCTGAGTTTGGTTCCCAGCCCTCGTGTCCGGTGACTCACAACTGCTAGTAACTCCAGCTTTGGGGGAATCTGAAGACCTCTTCTTACCTCTACAGGCACCCCTGCCCCAAGTGGGTACACCAACATATAACACACACACACATAGTTAGAAATAAACCATAGTTTACATAAAAATTATGTAAAGTCAGGTATGGTACACACTTGTAATCCTAGAACTTGGGAGGCTAAAGCAGGAGGATTGGCAAGTCTGAGCCAGCCTGGGCTACATATGGACATATGTCTCAGACAGACATTTTGTAAACAGTAGTTGTAAAATTACAATTGTAAAATTCACGAAGCATGTGATCTATTGGAATTGGCCTTTAAAAATTAGCATTATTCTTTAGAAGTCACAGGCAATTGTGTGTCAATAACTTAATCCGTTTTCTTGCTGAGTAATGTTCCATGGTATGAATGTTCCACAGTTTATCTATTGTGTTGAAGAACGTGAGTTTTTTTTTCTTCCAGTTAAAAAATATCTATTAACTACTGAGGCCCAGACCTAGGGTTATGACTTGGCCTACCCCAACATCCACCCCATCTATCATCTGCTGGAGCATGTGAGGGTCTGCCCTGCAGACCCAAAGCTGGAGGATCTCCATAACACAGGAACTGGATCCTCTGCAAGAACAGGGAGTGCTGTTAACTAGGTCATCTCTCCAGCCTCCTCCCCTCTCCCCTTTGGTTTCTCATGACAGGGTTTCTCTGTCCAGGAACTCACTCTGTAGACCAGGCTGGCCTTGAACTCAGAGGTCTGCCTGCCTCTGTTTCCCAAGTGCTGGGATCAAAGGCATGCACCACCACCGCCTGGTGGTCTCCAGTCCCCTTTTAATGTTCTCTTTTGGGACTGGCTCTCAGGTAGCCCAGACAGACCTGGAACTCAGGTAGCTGAGGTTGGTTTTGAACTCCTGATCCTCCTGTCTCCCCCTCCCAAGTGCTAGTATAACAGACATGCACAATTATACTGGGGCTAATTTGGAGCTTTTCTATTCAATTTATTTGATTTAAATTTCAATAGCATTTTGGGAAGGTTCTTGTGTATATGTATGTGTGCATGTATGTTCATGTACCTTTGTGCTCATACATGTGTGAGACAGAGGAGTCCCAGTAAGGGACCAGCATCGATAGTGTAGCAGAAGCCAGAGACCTCAAATCAGACCAATGACTCTTTGCAATGAACACTTGCAAGTAAAGCTATCTGAACAAAAGAGTTTACTGTGTGACTCACTGTGCCATACTACAGCTTCTATGATGAAATTCTTCTGTCTTTTTTCTTCCTTTTCTCTTTCTTTTTTTTTTCTCTTAAATTTTATTTTATTTTACTTTGGTGGGGAGGTTGCAAGGGCAGAGAGCAGATACAAAGGGACAGGAGATGAATGGGATCAAGATGCATGATGTGAAAGACCCAAAGAATGAATAAAAAGAAGGTTTATGATAAAAACATTTACTTATATTTTTATTTATATGAATGCATTTGTGTCTGTGTGAGTGCATGCCATGAGTGTGCAGATGCCCACAGAGGCCAGCGAATGACATCAGATCCACTGGAGCTGGAGTTACAGAGGCTTATGAGTCACCCAACGTGGGTTCTGGGAACCAAACTGAACTCTTGCGGGAGAGCATCCAGTGCTTTTCGCTGAGCGGTCGGCCTGGCTTTCCCACTATCTTGCTTCTTTTGTGTTATCATTTGCTAATGTGACCAAAGCCACTGCAAACATTCGTGAACTTTGTTTATCTTTATGTGCATTGGTGTTTTGCCTGCATGTGTGAGGGTGTCAGATCCCCTGGAACTGGAGTTACAGACAGCTGTGAGCTGCCATGTGGGTGCTGGAAACTGAACCTGGGTCCTCTGGAAGAGCATTAACCCCTGAGCCATCTCTCCAGCTCTATTGAACTGTGTTTAGTGTGAACAAATCTCTTTTTCTAGAATGAACGCCCAGGAGTTGGAATGTTGAGTCACACGGTGGTTCTGTTTTGGCTTTCCGGGGACTGCCAAGCCGAGTGGCCTTCCCACTTTGAACTCCCACAGCCCTGTCTGAGTGAGCAGTCTCCGGCTCCCTGCCAGCTTCTGTTGGCGTCACTGCCCTTATCTGTGGTTTTAATTGGCACTTCCTGTGTGGCGGGACAATGCTGTCCATCTCTTCACGTGCCTTTTATTGTCCTCTTGGTGAAAATTCTCTCTGTATCTTCCACCCATCCTCTAGTGGGAATGTTTGTCTTCTTACTGCTGGTCTTTGAGAGTGGTCTAGATTCTAGAAGGGAATCCTTTGTCAAATGTGTGATTTTCAGATATTTTCTCTTTTTAAAAGATTTGTTTATTTACATGCCTGCTTGTATGCTACTAAAGGTGTTTATTTATTTTTGAGACAGGTCTCTCTGTGTAGCTCCGGGTAGCCCTTTGGAGATAGGCAGACCTCAAATCCTGACAATACTCTTGCCTGGGGTTTCTGGGTGCTGGGATTGCCAGCGTAAAGCACCACATCTGGGGTTATGAGGCTCAAGAGCAGCGTCCTAAGCTGAGTACCGCTTCTTTTCCTGCGTCCTTTCTGTTCTGACTGGGTGATTTGGCACTGTGCTGGAGAGCAGTGGACACCTTTGTCTGGAGACTTCAGTCCTTCACCATTCACGAGAACGCTCACTGTGTGTGGGGTTTGTGTCTATTCGCCATCAAGTTGAGGACGTTTACCCCATTTCCTTGTTTTCTGAGAGTTTTCCCCTTCATGAATATGCATCGATTTTGTGAAATGCTTTTCCTCAACTCACAGGTATAACCATGTGATTTTCTTTATCTGTTAATATGGCAGATTATATTGATTTTTTTACATTATGAATGTCTTGTTTTTATGAATGGAGTAAAGAGAATTCAGTTGACCACAGTTTAAGTCAGAGTTTTCAGGACTACATCCGTCTTTGTATTGAAGACTGGCTGCAAATATTGCTTGAAGTCTGTTATAATCAATCTAACCATATACAAGTTATAAGCGAGTGAGCTCCCCAAAGAACCACAATTTTATTTTTTATTTTTAATACCGAGTCAGCCTGATACAGTTTAATACTCAGCCATCTCTGAGATAAGCTCTGATCCACCGTAGTGTACAACTCTTTGCACATTGCCGGATCCTATTTGCAAATGTTTTTTTAAGGTTTTTCCATTTGTATCTATGAGGAGTTAGGATTTCTCAGTTTTCTGATTTCGTATTATCTTTTTTTAAAAAATCCACATACATGAGAATGGGCCTCTATTTATTTATTTACTTACTATCTGCACATGGTGTGGGGGTCAGAGGACAGCTGGCCTTCTCCTTTGACCACGTGGAGAATCCAGCTCAGCGATCCGGCTTGGGAGCAGACCTTTTCCTGCTGAGCCATGGCATTGACCCTTTTGTGTTGGCTTTGCACAGTCTTGGTGTCCGAGTCACTCACTCTAGCTCCCCAAAGCAAAGTGAGACATAGTTCCTCCTCTTCTATTTCTGGGAAGAAATGGTGTAATTGTTGTTAATTAGTTAATTCTTCAAACAGTTGGTGGAGTTTTCACAGGAAACCCATACAATTGTAGACATTTCATTTTAGGAAGTGAAGAAAATTGTGTGTAGTTATGCGTGTGTGTGGTCATGTCTATGTGTGTATGTGGTTATATGTGTGTGTGTATGCCAGTGTGGTAGTTATGTGTGTGTGATTATATGTGTGTGTGTACACATGTGTGGTGGTTATATGTGTGTATGTACATGTGTGGTAGTTATGTGTGTGTGATTATGTATGTGTGTGGTTATGTGTGTGTTTATATGTGTATGTACATATGTGGTGGTTATATGTGTGTGTGGTGGTTACATATGTGTGTATATGTGTGGGGGTGCACATGTGCCTGTGCACATGAGCAGAGGCCAGAGGGAGATGTCAGCTCTTCTCTTTCCTTCTCTCTGAACCGAGCACTCACTGTTTTCCAGCTAGGCTGGCAACCACCAGGTCGGCCATCCTCTGGTCTCACGTCCATCTTAGCGCTGGGGTTATGGCGGGTGCTGGGAGTGTAAACTCGGGTCCTTATGCCTGCATGAGAAGCGTTCTTACACACTCACCCATCTTTTCACCATGGGATTTTTGAAAAATTACAAGCTAACTTTTTGAATAGTTGGAGGGTTCCTCGGTGCTGTGTATTGGATGAATTGAGGTAGCTTATGTTTTGAGGGAGGGGTGCCCCTTGTAAGTTGCCTCATTTACATGCTGGGATGTGTGTAGAATCCCTTGCCATTAGGGGTCGTCTCTGCTTTTTTACAGACATCGGTCACTGAGTCCCCTTTCTGTTGCTCCTGGTTTATTTAGAATGTTTGTCTGATTGATTCTTTTTTTCCTCCCAAGAATCAGCTCCTCAACTCTCCGTGGTATTTTATTCTTCGGTTTCTCTGATTTCTGCTCATTGACACATTTCTCCCTCTTTGATTCAGGTTTATTTTGTTCCTTTCTCTCTTAGGCAGTACAGGCTAATGGTTTGAGACTGTTCCTCTTTTCTTTTCTTTTTTTTTTTTTTTTTTTTTGGTTTTTTGGAGACAGGGTTTCTCTGTGTAGCTTTGCGCCTTTCCTGGAGCTCACTTGGTAGCCCAGGCTGGCCTCGAACTCACAAAGATCCGCCTGCCTCTGCCTCCCAAGTGCTGGGATTAAAGGCGTGCGCCACCACGCCCGGCTGCTGTTCCTCTTTTCTAACATGGGCATCTAATATAGCAGGTCCCTCTCAGAACACATCAGCGGAATCCCACAGATGCTACATTTTAACTTTGATTCACGTTTGTGATTTTTCTTTGGAGCACCACTGATATTTTCTCTTTGGCCCATGGATTGTTATTCTTGGTGTGTTGCATGTTTTCCAGGTGTTCGGTGATTTTTAAAAAAGATTTATTTATTTTTATTGTATATGTAGGAGCATCTGTCAGCAATGTATGTCTGTGAACCATGAGTGCAGTGCCCTCAGAGACCAGAAGAGGGTGTTGGATGCTCTGGAACTGAAGTGGTAGACTATTGTGAGCAGCCATGTGGGTGCTGGGAGCCAAACTTGGTCTTCTACAAGAACTGTCATCTTTTGAGCATCTCTCTAGCCTAGTATTTGGAGATTTTTATTTTATTTTTCTTAGAGAAAGTCTGAGAACTTTTCAGAATTCACTCTGTAGAATCTCAATTCTCTTAAGTTTGGGGGCTTGTTTCCTGGTGCAGTGTATGGTACGTTCTGGTACCTGTACCATACCCACCTGAATGACCTGTGTGTTCTGCTATTGTGGGGTGGAATGGTCTAGAAATATCAACTAGAGCGTTTTGCTGGTTTTATTGAATTCTGTATCCTTCCTGCTTTTCTGTTCAATTGTCCAACCAGTTGTTGAAAGATAAGTGCTGAAATCTCTGATCTTCCTCTCTTTCTTTCTCACCCTTTCTTTTTTCTTTGAAGCAAGGTCTCACTGTACAGCCCTGGCTAGCTTGGAACTCACTGTGTAGACAGAGACTGGCCCCAGACTCAGAGATCTTGCTGCCTCTGCCTCTTGAGTGCTGAGACTAAAGGTGGGCACCACCACACCCAGGTGCTTTTCTTATCTGAGGCAGTGTCTATAGCCCAGACTGACAACAACCTCCCTGTCATTGTCATCCCTGAGGATGCTCCTGCTCCCACCTCTGGAAGGCTGACATGTGTGTGCCACAATCCTGACTTACAACAGCTTTACATTTTAAAATAGCTATTTTTTTTGAGACAAGGTGTCATATATATAGGCCACCTGGCCTTTAACTTGCCTTAAGCTCCTGATCCTCCTGCCTCCACCTCCCAAGTGCTGGGACTACGGGCATGGGCCACAATGCCTGGCCCAAAGTCTCCAATTCTACTTTTGAGTTTTTCTCTTCAGTGTTGCCCAGCTCTGCTTCTCCTACTTGTTCTGATGTTGCACATCCAGGGTTAACTGACCTGTTCATTGTCATATAATATTCCTCTTTGTTCTTAGTTTTTCTTTTTCTCTCCTCTGAGGTTGACCTTATCTAATATTAGTGCAACCCTTTTCTTGTGATCAGTGTTGCATGAGATAAGATTTTAGATTCTTCTACTTTCAACTGTGGCAAATAATTGGAAGTAGGTTTCTGGGAGACAGCTATGAAGCATTTAATTATTCTTCTTAATAAAAACCTGGGAGTCAGATATTGGGGTAATAACCTAATTGATCAGAGAAGTGGCAGAGAATGGACCAGTGACCTCCTCTCTCTCTCCTTCCTCAATCCAAAAAGGTGGAGAACTTTCTAAGCCCCTCCCTACTACTTCCTGTGTCTCTCTATATGTCCTCAGTCTTCCAAAACCTCGAAGGCTAATTTTGGTCAGCTAGTAGCTAGCTCTGCCCTCTGACTCAAAGTGAACTTTATTAGCAGTCTCAGGAGTGTCAGAGTGTGATTCAAAATATCCCACAACCCAGCTATGTCAATTTCTGAAAGCCACCAAACCACAAATTTGGTGACTTAAAACACGAGATTGAACCTGGGACCTCGCCCATGCTCGGCAAGCGGTCTACCTTGAGCTATAGTCCTGCCCATGTTTATTCTGTATTTTGAGATAGAGTCTCACTAAGTTACCCAGACTGGCCTTGACCTCGCCATTCTTCTGCTTCAGTCCCCACCAAGCCTGGAGAAGACACGTTTATTCTGACCATTCTGGAGGTCTGAAGTCCAAAGTCAGTATCTGTGAGCTAAAGCAACTTCTTAGTAAAGCCATTGCCACGTCTCTCCTAATTCTTGTGTTCATCCTTATCTCTCCTTCTGGAATATATCCTTCGGCTTGCTTCGAAGGAGGACATTTGTGATGTCCTTTAGTGCTCTCTGGATAGTGCAGGACAACCCCATCCTGCCGACACAGTCTTTTTGCCTATAACAACCCTCACAGAGGTCATCTCTGGGACCACCATTCAGCCCATCCTGGAGGCACAGATTGGGTCCTGTGTCCACCCTGGCCTAGCGCTGTGGGTGGGGTGAATCTTCAGCGGTCCTGCCTGCTGGAGAGCAGAAGTGTCCTCCCCACTTACATGCTTAAGAAGACTAGACGCTGTCTGTGTTCTGAGATGTTTTGAAGTGCCATCTCCTTTAGCTTCAAGGCTGAGTTATTTGGGCAAAGGATATAAGTTATCCACCCTGAACTCTGAGGCCTGGGCTCCAGCAAAGGCATACCCTCTGCTTTGTGTGCCTTTCACAGAGTCAAAGGGGCATGCGGCTGCCCCTGCTAGGGAAAGATGGAGAGTCGTGGAGAAACATCACCCCTGCCTGACTTCTCCCAAGACCAAATGCCAGTCACTCAATCCTTTATTACATCAGCACAGTCTCCTCCCTACTTATAAAACAGTTTCATGTATTCCAGGTTGACCATGTACCCCAGGCTGGCCAGACCATGTATAGGGGATGATCTCGAACCCCTGATCTTCCTGCTCCCCAGCCCAGGTACTGAGATTAGGCCATCTGTGCTACCCGGTGTTCAATTTCTGTCTTCTGGTCTCCACTTCCAGATGGTGCTTTGGGGAGGGCCTTCAGCCTTTGGATTGCATCAGGATTGCTGTATCTCCCTCTGGTCAGCATAGCCTGCCCCCTGCTGGCCACAGTGAGAATGATTCTGTAGAGAGAGGACAAATAGCTTGGATTTGGGGCTGTAAACTTGGTGGCTCAGTGACCAGTCACCTCGCGCACACTGGCAGTGGAACTCAGGGGATTATTACTGGCTCCTGGCTTTTGCTATAGTCAGAAGGGTCCATCCATTAGATCCGGGTCCTTGATTTGTCCTGAATTTCAAAGTCTTTTCAAGACTGTTCATTTCATTACTGCCTGTAGATTATCCCTTGCCTTCTGTTACATCCCTGCTTTTGCTTAATTATTTAGGGTTATATTTGTTGCTTGCAGCCAGAGTATTCTGATTGATGGTGTTGTGGGAAAAGAGGTTCCTGTTGGAAGGGCGTGGAACCAAGAAATGTGTGTGTGCATGAGTCTTCAGTGGGTGTGTGATATCCCAGAGGCTTGAGGCTGGAAAAGTCTTTAGAAATCCTATGGAATTCCACCCACGGAGTGGGTTCTCTTACACCATCTCTCCTGACTGTCTTCAGCATTGCTTAGGGGCCCTTCTAGAAGCGAAAGATTCTCCCAGGCAGCCGGCATCACCCTTGACTGCCTCCAATCATTTCTTTCTCTTCTTACCGGAATTTGATGTGACCCAGTACATGATCCTCTATATGTACCCCACTCCCCCTTCTCTGCCCAGGAGGCTCTTCACAGATATAAGACAGGAGAATGTGCCCCAGACAGGCTTTCTTCAGGTAGCATAAAGCTCATGTCCCCAGGACTTAGGTCACCACCCCCAGCGGGGATATTTAGTTCCAGTTAAACAATATTTACCAACAAATATGAAGCAGAGGGGCAACCAAAACACCCAAAAAGGTCACAGCCAGGCAGGACCATCACCTCCTCCCTCTGGACCCTCTACTTTTTAAAATGTAGCCTCCAATAAGATTCGATGTAAGGCAGCTTGCTACCGCTCCTGCCGCTCCTGACTCACGGGCTTGGTTCTCACTAAGTCCTCTTCACACATGCTTCCACCTCCCCTCCCGTCCCTAGTTGGCTCGCAAGCTCCCTATTCTTGTGTGTGTGTGTGTGTGTGTGTGTATGTGTGTGTTTACAGCCCGAGTTAAAAACATAGCAGAGCCTCCTAACTTTGCTATAGAACCCTCAGAAGGACATTGCCCTCAGATTCCCTTGCGGTGTTGGTTGTGAACACACAGAAGAAGGGCCTGTTAGGAAGCTTGGCATCGGTCTCCAAGCATCCAAACAGCTGGGCCAGGAAGAGCCACAGCCCAGATTAGGGCTGGCTGAGGTCTCTAAAGGTAAGCCTCTGCTCACTCTGTAATGGCTGTTACTCATTTTCTTTTGGGAGCAGTTAATTCCGATCTTAACATCAGATTCAACTGCCAAAAGACAGCGGGTTGAGTCTGCAGTTATTGATACCATGCACGGTCATTTTCAAAAAGGCTACAGAGTGGATCTGGATAATTGTGAAACTTGGATCCTGTCCACAGAAAGCATCAAATACTCGGGGGGGGGGGCGGGGTCAGCTCACCTGATCATGCTTGCCTCTGTCAACTCAGGGACCTCCTAGCCTCTCTGCTCCCTCTGTCAGTACTGCAGAAGGTGGGTCCCAGGTTCTAGGTTGCTCTTGACAAGTCTTGGCTGACCTTGAAGGTGCTAAAGGGCAGGAAGATAGATCAACAAGTAACAGCGTTGCTATTAGCATCCTAAGTCTGAGGACCCGAGTCCAGTTCCTGAGAAAGCAGGATGTGGTGGGGATATCTGAAATCCCAGCACTCCTATGGTGAGATGGGAGCGCAGGCAGGAGAATCACCCAGAAGCTTATGAACCAGTTAACCTTGTACACAATGCGGCAGCAGAAACAAGAGACACCTTGCTTCAAGGTGCAAGTTAAGTACAGACTCCTGGAAGTTGTCCTCTGACCGCCACACATGTGCCACAGGTGTGAGTACACACACACACACACACACACACACACACACACACACACGAAGGATCTAAAGCTTCCACTTCAGGGGGAAAAGTCCTCCTATCCACCCCATATAGTATGCACGCATGTATGTGTGTGTGTGTGTGTGTGTGTGTGTGTGTGTGTGTGTGTGTGGGCATCCTGGTCGCAGACTGTGATATGAGTAAGCCATCCGTGATTCAGTCAGCTAGTGCTGCATAACAAGTTGCTCTGAAGGTTAGTGACACACAAGAACATTTGTCGTCTCATAGTTTCTGTGGCTTGCCTCGCTTGGGTCCTCTTCAGGGACTCCCACAGCCTACATTCCCATTGAGATGGACCTGGAATCGTCATCTTCCTGGCTCACTTGTGTGGCTGTTGACAATATTCAGGTGTTTGTGTGTGTGTGCTTATTTTGCAGTTTTGTGAAGCGGGGGATCGAACCCAGAGTGTCACGCACAGCAGGCAAACCTTGTTCCACGCACGGAGCTACATCTCCAGTAGACAGAGGGCTCAGTTCTTAGACTCTCAAAGCCCTTGCATGTCATCATCTCACAAAGCCCCACTGGTGAGGGGATGAGGCAGTCTTACCACACTGACTCTATGTACGGACAATCAAAGTCCAGGGAGGGGAAGCCAGCAAGCTGAGAGGACCAGGCTGGACCCCAGGCTCAGCCATCTCCCTGCATCCCTGCACATGGGTACCCATTGTGGGTTCAGGGTCTTCCTGTGGGTTCAGAATCATCGAAGCTTGGATTGGGGCCATACCCGTCGTGAGTGCCTTGGAGGCAGCTCTCAGTCAGGTTGCTCGGATGGGGGCGGGGTGTTGCTTGAGCCCCATCTTTGGGGCTGCTGAGGCCGTGGGTAACCTGGAACCAACACAGAAGGCCAGCCCTGGACATTTGGAGAACCAGGAAGGGAAGGTGCTCCCATTGAATTGCTGGGGAAGTTGGGCAGGATCGAAGCCCCTTCTCTTGAAACCAGGTAGCCCTTTGGAAGACAGCGAAGTTCACATTACAGGTCCGAGCTGGCTGCATTCTGAAACAGCATGGAGACTGGGTTCATTTCCTGCTGGTGTGGTGGGCAGGGCCCGATGGCAGTGGCCCTGTCTCTGGAAGAGAACTTAAGAAGAAGCCCTTAGGGGGGCCTGCAAGCTCTTCCTGAGAAACAGTGAGCGTCAGTCAGAAAATAGTTCCTGGCGAGCCAGCCTGGCAGAGTGGTGCAGTCCTTTGAGAAAGCACGCACTCGAATCACAGTTTGGGTAGAAAGCTGCTTCCATGCTGTGCTCTCCTCTGGCCCGGCTGCAGGCCCAGGCCCGCCTCTGCTGGAAGGAAGTCAGGCCTCCTCCCCACAGGAGGAAGGGCCCTCCTGCCTGTGGTTGGTATTGTGCTCTCCGGATTCCAAGCCGTCAGTCTCCCCGGAGGCAGGGCTCTGGGATGCTGACCCTGCAGATTGTTTTGTTAGGTTTCTCCCACAATTAATTTGGAAATTACCCACCTGCCCACAACCAGCCTCTCCAGGTGTTCTATAAATCACCAGCCTTCTCCTGCAGTTCGGCGTAACCAAGGTAGCCCGAAGCTGGGAGGGCCTGCCACAAGGCCCCGGCCCTGGAAGATAGGCTTGTTTTTCAGAAAAGCCAGTGCCCTTCAGCTTTGGCACTAACCATCCCAGGCAGCTAGATCCACATACATCATCTTTAAGCCTCACACGCCCTGTGGAGATAAGTCATGGGCGTGTGGAGTCGCCAAGCTCAGAGGCCCCAGGAGAGAAGGCTCCAGGCAGGGCTAACACCCAAGCGCCCCGACTGTACATCCAGGCAGGGAAATTCCTCAGACTTCTGCTCACCTAGGCTGTCAGGTCGGCTCCTGAAGAGACCTAGAGCCAGCCTCCTCACACTTCACTTTTCTTGCCCAAAGAACACGTGAGAAGTCTGGTCCACCTCAGGGCTGTTGTGAGAACCTAGAGGTTAAAAATCTTGTAAACCCCAATGGCGTTGGGTTCTGTGGTGATGTTAGGGACCACTGGGCATCTGGGAAGGGTCCTGGCCCGGGTCTGTGATGACATTAATTAACAGAGGAACTGTGGTATGTCAGCCTTACTGCTCTTTGCCGTCAATCATGAGGTAACACCACAGGATCCTTTGGCTGTGTTTGATAAGAATGGCAAAAGAGCCGGGCGGTGGTGGCACACGCCTTTAATCCCAGCACTCAGGAGGCAGAGCTAGGCGGATCTCTGTGAGTTCGAGGCCAGCCTGGGCTACCAAGTGAGTTCCAGGAAAGGTGCAAAGCTACACAGAGAAACCCTGTCTCGGGGAAAAAAAAAAAAAAAAAAAAAAAGAATGGCAAAAGAATTCTTAGGGAAATAAACCAAGGGTCAGCCTGTCCCACAACACCCTATCCGGTAAAGGTCACCTCTGCGTCAGTTCACATACACCTGGCTTTAGGTAGCAGGAAACTTAAGGACAGTCTCAAACTTGATGGATATGGCTTATTTCCAACAACAGAGCCCACAGTAGAATGGCGGCTTCCAGGGTTGGTTCAGCTTGGTGATATCCCCAGGCTCCAGGCCCCCATGGGCAGGCTGGTATGTTTTTAGGCTAGATACCCTGGGCCTCACTTGGCTGCCATGCTTCCAGGGGTCACCCTCAACATCCAAAGGTTTAAAAAAAATACTGTAGATCTCTGCCTGTCTTTAAGAACAAAGAATTGCCTTACAGACACCTCCAACAGCTTGCCCGAGGTATCTCATTGGCCCAGAAAGTACCCGTGACAAGAGTGAAGTTATCACCATGTCTGTCTTAGAAAGGCTGAGGTTTAACTAATGGGTACCCTAAGCAGGTAAGACTGCCACTAAAACATGCGGTCAACTGAAATTTGATCCAAATCAGGGCTACGTGTGTGTGCAAAGAAGGCGGGAAGGCGGGAAGGTGACTGGCTGGCTGTGTGCCCCTTGAATATACCGGAGGGAAGATGGAGAAGACAGAAGATGCCTCTGTCCCCAGCAGCACTCTGTACCACTCCCCAGCCGGACCACCAAAAGCCCAGAGTAGAAGGACTGGGGGCTGGGATGCGGCAGAGCACTTGGGCACCATGCATAGGCCCTGGGTTCAAACAGCCCTGTGGCCATGCCCAGTCCCCATGAACTTCTGGCCAGGGACGGTGAGGACCCTTAACACAAAGCTGAATAGTGGGGTGAAGCTTTGGTGGAAAACTGGAGTTAGAGAAAGCAAAGTGAAAATACTCACATAAAACATGGTTTTCTCGCAGTATAAGGGCTGTTCCTGACACATTAGTCCCTATCTCTGAACTCTCTCGTCTTAGGTCAGGCCCCTTTCCTGAAAGGGACTGGTCCAGCGGAAGTTTGAGCTGGGATGCACCCTGTCTGCTAGGTGAGGACAGATGGACAGATGAGGAGGCATCAGGAAGCTCTGTGAACCGGCTGAGAGAGAGAAGAGGCTCCCATGGGATGGGTCCTGGAGCCAGGAGGCAGGGTCAGGTGGCCCACCGAGGGAGTGGTCCGAGGAAATTCACAGCGAACAGGGCTCATGAGCTGTCTGGAAACAGCAAATGGCATGCATAGTGACTGAAGCTTAGGGGACAGGCATGGCAGTTATGGGGGAGGGCAGGGCGAGGGTGGCGGAGGGTATAGAGAGAAACTAGTGTCCTGATGGGCTGGCCTTGGGAGCAGAGTGGAGGCAGGAGGCAGAAGCATGCTTGCAACCCTTGCCAGTGGCTGGAGGCTCTCGAGGGTGAAGCTCTGTCAGGCATGGTCCTCAGACTCCATTTCTGGGTCTCTCTGCCTGCAGAACCACAGCTGCCTTGCTTTGCCCACCCCATCAAGAAGCTGCTCCAGATTCCCAGGTGTTGATATCACTAGCCTGAGATCCATCCTGACTCAGCTTTCCCATCCCCTCTTCCCTCTGGGAGGGGCTGATCCCTGATCCCTAGGCTTCTCAGATTCTGCCCTCCTGGACCTAGGAAACCCTCTGGGTTCAGCCGGAAATCTGAGCTTTGGCTCTGGGAACCGGTGGAGTGTGGGGCTTGGCACCGTGCAGGCTGAACTCCACAGGGAGCAGACCATGTGCCAAGCAATGAGGACCACACCGCTGCAAAGGCCATTTTGGTCTCAGCCAGGGAAATGGCCCGCAGGACAAAGGGGAAGGCCTGCACCAGCTCATGAAGGACCTGCCTCTTCCCGCTCCCTCTCTGTCTATCATCTCAGTTTTCTTCCTTCCTTCTCTCTCTCTCTCTCTCTCTCTCTCTCTCTCTCTCTCTCTCTCTTTCTTTCTTTCTTTTTCGAGACAGGGTTTCTCTGTGTAGTTTTGGTGCCTGTCCTAGATCTTGCTCTGTAGACCAGGCTGGCCTCAAACTCACAGAGATCCGCCTGGCTCTGACTCCTGAGTGCTGGGATTAAAGGTGTGTGCTACCACCTGGCCAGTTTTCTTTATTTTTAAATGGAAAAAAAATTTTTTTTGAGACAGAGGCTTGTGTATTCCAGGCTAGCTTTGAACTTACTATGTAGCCAAGGATGACTTTGAACTTCTGTCTTGGGTACAGGTTTGTACCACTGTGCCTGTTATATATATATATATATATATATATCATGATATCTATCTATCTATCTATCTATCTATCATCTATCTATCTATCATCTATCTATCTATCTATCATCTATCTATCTATCATCTATCTATCTATCTATCTATCTATCTATCTATCTATCATCTATCTATCTATCTATCTATCTATCATCTATCTATCTATCTATCTATCTATCATCTATCTATCACTCTATCATCTATCTATCTGTCATCTATCTATCTATCTATCTATCTATCTATCTATCTATCTATCATCTATCTATCATCTATCTATCTATCTATCATCTATCTATCTATCATCTATCTATCTATCGATATCTCATGATATATATATAATATCTATCTATCATCTATCTATCTATCTATCTAACTATCTATCGATATCTATCACTCTATCATCTATCTATCTGTCATCTATCTATCTATCTATCTATCTATCTATCTATCTATATATCATCTATCTATCTATCATCTATCTATCTATCTATCATCTATCTATCTATCATCTATCTATCTATCTATCGATATCTCATGATATATATATAATATCTATCTATCATCTATCTATCTATCTATCTAACTATCGATATCTCATGGTATATATCATGCACACTATCTATCTATCTATCTATCTATATCTCATGATATATATATAATATCTATCTATCTATCTATCTATCGATATCTCATGGTATATATCATGCACACTAGCTAGCACTCAACTCACTGAGGCACACCCCCACTCCGCCACTTCCATTTGCTTTGAGAAATGGAGCTACCCTGCTCTCCTCCTGGTGTTTTGAGTTAGTTTTTTAACCACTGTCTAGTGTATCCATCCATACAATGAGGGCCTTAACAGAGAAGCCCCAGCCCTGAAAGCTGCATTCTACTGCAAACCAGCAACCCTCAACGCTCTCCTAGCTCCCGCCACGGCTGATGATGGCTAGACAGTCTCCCCTGCTCACATACCAGTGAAATGGTGGGAAGGTCTCATGCATCTCCCGGTTCCACAGGATGCACACTCATGGTATTCCTGCCCACCCCCATACTTATGAATGCACATGAACACTGAGAAAAGTGTGAGCCCTGAGAAGTGTGAGCCCTGAGAAGAAGTGTGAACCCTGAGAAGTGTGAGCCCTGAGAAGTGTGAGCCCTGAGAAGTGTGAGCCCTGAGATGTGTGAGCCCTGAGAAGTGTGAGCCCTAAGATGTGTGAACACTGAGAAGTGTGAACACTGAGAAGTGTGAGGCCTGAGAAGTGTGAACACTGAGAAGTGTGAGCCCTGAGAAGTGTGAGCCCTGAGAAGTGTGAGCCCTGAGAAGTGTGAGCCCTGAGAAGTGTGAGCCCTGAGAAGTGTGAACACTGAGAAGTGTGAACACTGAGAAGTGTGAGGCCTGAGAAGTGTGAGCCCTGAGAAGTGTGAGCCCTGAGAAGTGTGAGCCCTGAGAAGTGTGAGCCCCGGCTTGTTTTGTATGTTGCAATGTGATCCTGGGAACAGCATTGCCCCGGCCTGTTCTTCATGGTGCAGACTGCCATCAAAATTTCTTTTCATCAAGAAGTTTTTTTCACAGACATTTTGTCTTGGCATAGCCCACCAAGGAGGCAGCACTTCCTAGGAAGAGGATGAACACTCAAGTCCAAGATCCTCAGAATGATGTGTGGTGTGGTGTGTGTGTGTGTGTGTGTGTGTGTGTGTGTGTGTGTGGTATGGGTGTGTGTGGTGTATGTGGTGTGTGTGTGTGGTGTGTGTGTGGTATGTGTGTGTGTGGTGTATGTGGTGTGTGTGTGTGTGTGTGTGGTATGTATGTGTGGTGTGTGTGTATGTGGTGTGTGTGTGTGTGTGTGTGTGTGGTATGGGTGTGTGTGGTGTGTGTGGTATGTGTGTGTGGTGTATGTGGTGTGTGTGTGTGTGGTGTGTGTGGTATGTGTGTGTGTGGTGTATGTGGTGTGTGTGGTATGTATGTGTGGTGTGTGTGTATGTGGTGTGTGTGTGTGTGTGTGTGTGATGTATGTGTGGTGTGTGTGTGTGGTGTATGTGGTGTGTGTGTGTGTGTGTGGTATATGTGTGTGTGTGGTGTATGTGTGTGTGTGTGTTATATGTGGTGTGTGTGTGTGTGTGTAGCTTCTTCAGGGCATCCAGAGAACTCTGGCTGTACAGACAGGACCCTCAGCCCACACAGAGTGAGAGACAGGGACCCCTTTATGCCAGCTGTTGTCCCCTAAGAAGGAAGTTGTATTTTTGCATACATTTTATTATTTACATTGTAGCATGTTTTATGTATATGAGTGATTTGCTTGAATGTATGACTGTGAACCATGTATAAGCCTGGTGCCTGTGGAGGTCAGAAGAGGGCATTGGGTCCCTTGGAACTGGAGTCATATACTGTTGTGAGCTGGTGTGTGGGTGCTGGGAATGGAACCCAGGCCGGGTAGAAGGGCAGCCAATGCTCTTAACTGATATGTCTCTAGCCCATAAATAAATTTAATTTGAAAAGATGCTTCCAAGTATATCCCAGCAAATGTCACTGTCCGCGGTGCAGCTGGAACACAGAGTGGGGAGCACTCTAAGGCCAGAACTCTCTTCTCTGTGCAGACAGCGCTGTGGAGGTGCTTAGGGTTCTTGGTCAGAAATGGGGCTGCTGGAAGCTATATTGGGTGTCTCTGCTCTTATTAAAATAAACTAGTTTCTTCTTTTTTAAAAGTTCTGTCTCAGCTAGGACCCGTGAGCCCGTGACAATTTGTTGAAAGACAGGTTCTGTCTTTCAGTGGGATTCACTGGGACCTGGGATCACACACTTCTAGCGGAGGTGGGGGGTGGGGGCTGGTAGGGTGGGGTGGGTAGCAGGGGTTCTGATCCCCCCCCCCCGGGCCTTTAGCGGAAACACGGGCCTCAGGAAAGTGCACCCTGGATTTGAATGACCAAGGCAAGAGCAGTCAGAGATTAGGGCACAGACAGGGCACAGGGGACCTATATTTAGTTTTACAAATGGTTGAAACTGAGGCCCACCCATGTGGGAAGGGCAGCAATTGAAAACCACACAGAGTTCAGTTCTGGGCATATGCTTGGAGCTCAGAGGCTAGCCAGCCTCGCTGAGTCACTGAGTCGGGAGTCCCAGGTTCATGGCATCCACACGTACTCATTCACTTACAAATGTTCATCTGAGTGCACACCCACATAAAGATACACGGTGGGCACATGCATTATATTACACACACACACACACACACACACACACACACACACACGATCTCTCACACACATACACACCAACACAAAATCAACATAAGAAAAGAAAGGAAACATAAGGAAAGAGTCAAGACTCTGGCCTCCTATATTGGGGAAAAAAATCTAGAAAAGGGACTGCCCAGTTAACTGTGGGCCAACTTTAGGACCCTCTATGGTTTTGTCTGCTTCGTTATTGTTCTGTTTCTGAGACAGCCACCCAGTCCAGGCCGCTCTGGAACTCACTGGGTAGCCAGGCTGAGAGCCAGGATTACATGTATGAGCCACCTTGCTCCGTCTCTTTCTTTCTCTTACACCTTTTCCAGACAACGAACAAACATTCTGATTTTATAATAAGAAAAAACTAATTTTTAACAAAAAACAAACTTTGCACAAACTTCATAGAAAATTGGGAGTGTGCTTTAGCAAACTGCAATCGCAGGCTGCGGATTCGTGTCCCTGGGGAGGAGCTGGGCTGAAATCTCCCACCGTCGAGCCTTCTTATTCTTCTGGGATCACCGTGGTGGTTGGCTAGGAGAAGCGCAGCGGCGGCCAAGACTATCCGTGGTCCTCTGCGCCCCTAACCTCCGCAGAGCGGACAGCGGGTCTCTATCTCTCAGCTCAAGTTGGGAAGGAAGCGCTCTAACTACTGAACAACCCAGGGCGACGTCTGCTTTTGTTGCCAGTTTCCTCCTCACCTTAATTGCAAAGCAAAATTAATTTGAAAGAAAATAAATGTTACAGCTCTGGGGTGAAATCTAACGAGCCTCCGGCAATTGGGGAAGAAAGCATTTAATTACTGGGAGCCCGGGGCGTCTGCAAGACGCTGAGGTGCTAGGCCTGTTCACCTGCAAGCTAGCGCTCAACAGGAAGCGGGGAAGAGAGAGAAATGAACGCACTTCGGGTCTCAGAGCACCCCTAAAACGGGAGCGAGCCAGAGCGTCTGAGTCCACAGATTTGGAGGAGAGCTTCGAGGGCGATGCGCTGAAATGTTCTCGCCACGGGAGAACATCCCGCCGCCCCGCTGCTCTGGGTCTATGTCCTCAGCCTATGGTCCCAGTTTTCCAGGACCCCGAGTCCAGTCCCGAGGGCGCGGTCCCACACACCCAGTTCCCTCGGAGCAGCATCTTTAGTGAACACCGACTCTCCGTGGGCAGCGTCTCACCAAGCGCCAAAGCCCACGCTTTTCGGATGCGAAGACTCAGCCTTCCGGTCCCTGTCTTTCGCCTGCTTTATGGCAACAGGACACCCCAAGTTTCTACAATAAGGCAGTTCCCCCCCCATTACCCATTGCAACGTTTTTTTGTTTTTTGTTTTTTTTTTTAAATCTTGTTTACCGTCACCACCCACCCTCTCTCCCTGTCTATCTTTCTCCCTCCCCCTTTCACTTCAGGAGGACCAGCTGAGGTAGCAATCACAAAATTCCATTTCGTAAGCGAGGCCACTGGAAAGGCCAGTTTAAGGTTAATGGTGTTGTCAAAGGACCCAATTTGGTAATTAGGAAACAAAGGCTCAATCCGGAACTAATATGGGAAAAAACTGCTCCTTTTTAGCCCAGAGGAGACCGCACCGGGGCTGATGTACGACTTGCACTCTCTAAGAGCTAGGCAAGGCCGTCTAGCCCTGCACACAGAACCTTCGACTTCATGCCTGGAAGAGCCCACCAGGAGAGGAAGGGCGCTCCACACCGGGACCATTGCAGAGTTACGGGGCTGAAGGGCAGGCACTTGCCTGCAGAGGGTCATCCACCACCGCAAAGCCAGGAAGGCTCATGGTACTATTGAGTACTTGAGCGTGGCTAGACCAAGGATGTTGGAGCTCTAAGTGTGACGTAGCTCCAACATCCGAAGGCATAGATGAAAGAGGATGGAAACATTTTTTTTTTTTTTTTTTTTTGAGACAGGGTTTCTCTGTGTAGCTTTGCACCTTTCCTGGGACTCGCTTTGTAGCCCAGGCTGGCCTTGAACTCTCAGAGATCCACCTGGCTCTGCCTCCCGAGTGCTGGGACTAAAGGCGTGCGCCACCACTGCCCGGCGGATGGAAACATTTTAACGGTTTTTATCTTGAGTATGTGAGAATGATATTTCAGATGTATTGGGTTAAATACAATCTATGATTACAACTAATCTCACCTGTTAATTTTTGTTTTATTAATATAGCTGCTAGAAAAATTTAAACTACACTTGTGGCTTGTGCTGTATTTCTATCGGATGTGATAATACTCTGAGAGGAACCAAATTCATACACAGTACAGTCTCTCTCTCTCTCTCTCTCTCTCTCTCTCTCTCTCTCTCTCACACACACACACACACACACACACACACTTACCAGTCCTTTCATGGCATCTTTTCACAGCCACCCCCATCTCTACCAAGTTAACTACACAGAGACAGGCCGGGTTTCTCTTGCCGGTGTTCACTTGCTCACAGATTTTTATTAAATTAGTCCATCTAAAAAAATTAGACTGTCTGAAGGAAGGGAGTGGAGCCCTCCCTCAATGCTAAATGTTTTCACTCAAAAACCAGACCTTCTCAAGAGAAAGATGGAGGCAGGTTGGACTTTTCCGGGTACTGAGTTTTAATTTCCATGAGCCTGCTGCTGCAAATAAACAAGATACAGGAGGAAGTTTTAAAAAACTTAAAAAAATAAAGATTGCTTTGTTAATCATCCAATTTGTTACTTTTCCTTTCCTTTTTGTTCGAGGAGGGTGATGAGGCAGGCGTGGCGGAGGGCGCCGGGAAACAGGACAGCCCCAATCACTGAAAGCCACCCCCCTTTACACCCTCCTTATCAGAAAACCAGAGTTTTCACTGGGTAGTGACGGCTTCAGAATCACCAACACGTCTTACTTAAAAGATTCAATAATTAGGACATAATCTTTGCTTAGAGCTAGTCCCAGGACTTTGGGTTAAATACTTGCTAATGATCTGTTCCCATTCCCTGCATGGCTACTGGGAAGGCCCGGGTGGCTCACCAATGCTGTAAAATATGGGCCAATAACCCAAGATAATGGAGGGGTTAAAAATGAGAGGGTAGAGCCACACAGCTCTCCCGTGTAACAGACACACTGAAAACCCACGTTTTGGGGCTGGGTCACACTTGGGGAACTGTGTCTTAGTTATGATTGCGACCCATGCTTGGGGTTCTTGGAGGCTGGTAAAACCAGCCCAGCTGAACAGAAGTATTTCATTTTTAAAGCAACTTCTTTTGCAAATTTGTTCCCCCTTTAAGAAGAAAGGCACTGTCCGAGCCTTTTATTATAGTAAGGTCGTCAAAAATACAGGAGGCCGAGCATACAGGAAGCCAGAGTTTGGCGCAGCACCGCACACTTTGAAGCCCCACGACTTCACCACAGTTCGGATCCTGCATTCTGGTGTGGATAACTATGCCGCTCTCCACCCTTTACAGCCTAGTAAAGCGGCAGAAAGGCATGCTCTTTGGAATTTCGCATTACCGAGGGTCTCTTGTGCCAGTCCAAACGCGGCTGTAGCTTCCCCACGTCCGCCCACGTCCGAAGCAAATCTGGGCTGTGAATAGTGGGCAAGACACCGAGTCCCTACGGTCCTCAGGGGCCTTCCACGCAAGTCTCAACCCTATATATATTCTTTCTAGTCCTCTCCGCCGGTTCCGGGGATTACCATCTTTTGGAACCGCTTGGAGTCTGTGCGGTTTCGCGCCTACCTCCGGCTCACATGGCAGACACGAACCGATCCACCGCGCCGGTATAGGCGGTGGCGTGGCGGGCGTGGTAGGCGCTGCCACCGCCCGCTCCGAGCTGCCCGCTGGGATTGTAGCAGGGCCCCAGCGCCGTTCCGAACTGGCCCGGCGACGTGCGCCCGTAGAAGTCCACCGAGGCTTCCACGCCGCCGCCGCCTCCTCCCGCGGGGGGCGAGGCAGGTCCCGCTAGGCGGCCCGCAGCAGCGGCGAAGAGCGCGCCGCTCGCCCCCTGCGGGTACGCGCCGTCGGGGCCCGCGTAGGCGGCGGCGTAAGCGGCGGGGTTGACGGGGCGCGCGCCCGCGCACACCGCCGGCTGGAAGCTCCCGGTGCCGGCCGCTGCCGCCGCCGCCGACGCGAAGGCACACGAGCCGCCGGCCGCAGACGGCGCGGGGCCCAGATCCGGGCTGAGCGGCCGCTCGGGAACCAGGCCGAAGACCCGGCAGGGCCCCGGCGACGCGGCGGGGTAGTAGACGGGCGGGGGCGCGGCGAGCGGCGGCGCGTAGCCCGCGTAGACGGCGCCCGGGTAGGCCGGCCTCGCGGTGGGAACGGCGCCCGGGAAGATGGCGGCGGCGGCGGCGGCGGCGGCGGCCGCAGCATCGTGCATGTAGGCGGGGTAGGTGGACAGGTCCGAGCGCTTGAAGCGCTTGCGCCGGCGCAGGAAGCTGCCGCTCTCGAACATGTCCTCGGCGTTGGGGTCGAGCGCCCAGTAGTTGCCCTTGCCCGGGCGGCCCGCCTCGCGCGGGATCTTGAGGAAGCAGTCGTTGAGCGTGAGGTTGTGGCGGATGCTGTTCTGCCACTTCTTGGGGTTGTCGCGGTAGAACGGGAAGCGCTCGGTGATGAACTTGTAGATGCCGCCCAGGGTCAGGCGGCGCTCGGGAGCGTGCGCGATGGCCATGGCGATGAGCGCGATGTAGCTGTAGGGCGGCTTCCCCCGCTGCAGGGGGCGCTTGCGTCGCCGTCCGCCCGCGCCGCGGCCCGCTGCCTCCGCCGGGACCCCCGCGCCCGCCGCCGCCGCCGCCGCCGCCGCCGCCGCCGCCGCCGCCTCCCCGCGCTCCTCCTTCACCGCCGCCAGCGCCTCGGGCTGCGGCGGGGCGGCGGCGCGCTCTCGGCCGTCATGGCGCCGCGGTCCCCCGTGCCCCCCGTCGTCCGCCGCTGCAGACGGCCGCGCCGGCCCGGGACCCCGAACCCCCGGGAGCCGGACACCGAGCTCTCGCGACTGGCACCGAAAGCGCTGCGGGCACGGGGGACCTCGGGGCCCGGCGCACCGCGCTCACCGACGGCTCGTCTGGGACACCGGCCCGAGGGTCCTTGGTGCTCTGGTGCCAGGCGATCAGGGGGTCCGGACGTGACTCCGAGGCTCAAGTGGCGATGGATGTTTAGGAGTCCCTTCGGGTCCGAAGACGACCGTCGAGGAGGCTGCGGGCTGGGGTCCCGCGCGAGGGCAGTCAGTGGGGGCGCCGTCCACCGTGCCTGCCGGGGCCGCCCATGCCGCCCCTCTGCGGCGAAGGTGCAGCCCAAGCCCAGGGCAGAGTGGCGAGGCCAGCGGCGAGGCAGGCGAGCGGGCCGGGCCGGGTGGCGGGCGACTGCTCCGCTCGCTCTGCAGCCCTGGACTCCAGCCCGGAGTACGGACGGCGGCGAGGCGCTCTCCGGCACACACCTGGGCCAGCTCCTCCCTCCGCCCGCTTCTCCTCCTTAAAGGCGCCAGCGAACACGGGGCGTAGCCGGTTCCCTGCCCGCCCCCGACTGCCCCCCCAACCCCCGTTGGCTGGCACACCTCCCCAGGTAGCGGCGGCGGCGGTTCAGCGGGAGCCCCACAGACGTCAGAGCGGGGAGGGCGCCTGGAGCTACGGGGGGGGGGCCCTCTCTGCGCGCCAAGCGGGAGGCCGAGGCCCTGGGAGTCCAGATCTCGGTGCCCGACTCATCACTCCCGAATTTCTTTCCGTCGCTCTCTGCGGAAAGTTGGGAGTCTGAGGTGGAGAGAGGGCTCACTGCATTTTCTTGTCCAGAGAGGGTAAGAACTGGACGAGGGTGGGGCGCGTTTATTTATTGTGGGGAGGAAAATAGCAAGTTCTTGGATGTTTTCCTAACCCAGGTCTAGGCTACCCGGCCCACTCTCCGGTCCAGTTCTTTTTCAGAAGAGGATTCCCAGGGCCACAGCAACTTCGCTGCCCTTAGGAGCCTGCAGCGTGCTCCTGTTTCTAGAATGTGCCACAGGTAGTCACTTCACCTTCTTGGGTCCAGGTTCCTAGACTGTCCGGAGGTTTTGTATCTCTAGAAGTGTTTAGAAAGTCTCCCCCACCGCATCGCCCGTCTTTAGGCGGCTTGGGACCATTCTCTACGCGCTGTACAGGGTTGCCTGGGCCGAGATGACTTGGCTTCTGCACTCTAGCAGTTGGCTCCTTTCCTCCGGTACTCCGCGGCCGGAGTGGGTCCGCCGGCCCTAGAGGCAGGCCTCAGGGTGGAGGCTCCCGTGGAAGCTGCCGTGTTCAGTTCACAGCTCTATTGGGGAGGGGAAGACTGTTCCCAGGTGTCCGGTTTCTGCCAGCCTCTGGCAGGATTCGGTGCTAGAGTTGACTCCCAGTGGTGCAGCCCCGCAGGCTGGTTCGCTTTCTGGCCATTTCTGGGGACCTGTTCCGTTCCCATCTAAGGCTTGAAGTCTTAATATTCTGACCTTGAAGCCAGAGGCCCCAGCCAGGATGTACCTCTCCTAGGGGTGGGAACTGTGGGTGCCGAGTGGAAGATGCCCGGTTGGGAAGAGACACTGTGGAGGGCTGAGGTCTAACGTGGGTGGCCTTCTGGGTTTATTGCTCTCTCCAGTGAACGCTGGGTGGCTGCCCTTGGGAAAGAGAGGCCGGGAGCCCAGATCCTCTCCCTCAGCTGACCCGGGCTTGCTTGAAGACCCCTCCCCGCCCCCCTCCCGCCCCCCCACCCGGCAGGAGTGTCCCAGGGAATGCAGAGGGGCTTTCCACTTGCTGCTCCCCCCCCCCCCAGTTTCCTTCTGAAGAAGCTGGGAAAATCCTGTTTCTTTTTCCCAAAGCAAACTTTAAACGAGTGGTTCGCCATATTTCCAAGATTCCAAGATTTGTATTTCCAGATTTCAAATTCTGGACCCTTATCTCAGCGTGGCTCTATACAGTCTTGTGGCTATAAACATCGGCTGAACATCTAAAAGGCTGTTAGGGGGCCTGCAAGGTGGCACAGTGGGTGAGGGGAATTTCCGCAAAGTCTGAGGACCGGAGAGAGACTCCTAGATGTAGGGGGTGTGTGTGCGTGTGCCAGGGCTAGTGCAACACACACACACACACACAATTGATGAGCGTAAACAATAAAAGGGTACTCTATATAAAGATGCTAGAACTAAGATGTTGTGCCTGGACCCGGCTCCACTGTTGGAAGCGGCTCCTTCTCTGGCTTGTTTTGTTTGCCTTTCCTGCGCTCTGAAGTATATCATATTTAACTTGAATTCCCACACGGGGATGTCTTATTGGAAGATCTAGGTCTTAATAAATCCACAGTTATTATCTTCCTTATTTCCAAAATGTGAGTAGCAGATCGACTGTACTGGACCAGAAGAACCTCATTCTTGTGATTTGTCTGATGTTGGTTACAGTATGTTTTAGTGATTGTCCTCCGACGTCCTGACTACCCTCTTCGGCTCCCCTCACTATGGCTAGAAGCCCCCAGGTCTCCGGGGTTTCTGGTCCTGCATGCCTCATTCTGCTAGAATCCTGATTCCTCCTCACTTTCCTGCACCTCTGCTCAGGGTGAGGCTTTGGCCTTCTGGGATTCGAATTCTCAAGATCACGACTGCAGTATTTGATGAGCAAAAGATTCCTGAGATTCTGTCACATACAGCTTTACTCAGATGATGCACTTCTACATCCTGTAGGTTGAGGATTCTACCCATGATGCAAAATTCTGACAAATTATTTGATTAATACAAAGGTCACAAGTTTATCCATTTGGATTAAAGCAGTATGTAAAAATTTCCTTCCAACTTCCCCTCTGCTTTCTTCTTAGTTTTTTTGTTTTGTTTTATTTTTATTTATTTATTTATTTTTTGAGCAGAGGTCGGTTGTTAATGGTCAAGTCTCCTCTTCTTGAGGCAGGGCCACAGGCTCCACTGGCAATCTATTGAATGCTAGGGGATGACGGATTCCAGTGACTTGAAAATCATTCTCCGGGTCCAGCAGAGGTGGGGGTGGGTAGCTGAGCACTGGCCAGTTCAACCAGTGTTCAACCACAAGTGTCCCCAGCACCCCTTGGGGAAACTTACTCCATTAATTGTGTGTGTGTGTGTGTGTGTGTGTGTGTGTGTGTGTTACTGAGGTGTCACAGACGACCTGGAAGTCTTCCACAACACTGATTTTCTCAGATTTGAAGCTCGTGGGCCGAGAGGGTTTGTAAATGAAACCCAAGGGTTATGGAAAATTCCCCCATATTCCTTGACCCAGGTGTCTCTGCCTAAAGAGTTCTTGGGGGTTGGAGGTAAAGGAGCTCAAGGTCTTGGGAAGGAGACAAGGATTGAGAGGGCGCAGCCTCTGGCTCTTACCCTAAGAGGGTGGCCTCTGGGTCTTCTCCAGAGTTCTCAGCGTCTCCCCCCTGATTGCTTCTTTCAGTCCTTCTCATTCATTCAGCAGCAACAGAAGATGCTTGCACATTTCAGAGAGGCGCAGCCACCATTATCAGGGCTATTTTAGGGGAGTCTGCCAGGTTCACTGGGTCCTATAGGGTTCCAGAGAGCACGTAGAGCACCACGCTACCACAAAACAAACAAAACTAAAACCACCCAGTGTGGTAGTGACAACCCCAGGCCATTCATTCGAGGCCCAGTGCTAGGGAGCCAGCCTGGGATCTGATGAGGCCTCATTTTCCCCTTGGGTGAAATGAAGGATCTCTCACCTGTGTCCTTTCCCCTCGGAGATGAGAAGATGGGGTGGGGGCTCACAGGCACCCCGCAGTCTTTCTTCATCTTTTATGTTGTTTCCAGGTTGAAACACGGGTGCAGAGAAAAGACAAGCCGCAAAAATTCCAGCCTGTGCCACTGTGGGCGGAGGTGAGCTGCCCCCATTGAAGCAGTACCAAGTAATTAAGTAAAATGTTTTCTGTGGCCTAGCTGAGATTTCGAGTCTCCGCGGGGACTCCAGTGTGCGGGGACTTTGACTCAGGCTCCTAGAGCAGTGTGGGGACCCCCGGAGCTGGCTTAGAAAATGCTTTCTCCCAGCTCATTCATTTAAATACTGTGAACAGATTTATCACTTCGGAGGGAGTGGGATTCAGGAACCGGGGTTCAGGGAGTGGACCCGCCACCGGCTAAAGGAAGCGCCTTTCTGCGGGTGCCAGGAGCCCTGGCCCAACACCAGCCACAGGGCCAAGGGCTTTCGGACTCTACAGAGCGGATTCGGAGAGCAGGAGCTGGCTGGAACCGCCCGGAGCTCCGCAGCGCTGTGGAGGAGCAGGCGGCCCTGAGCGCCGAGCGCCCGCTCACGTCGCACAGTCGGTCGGCTTGTAGCAGAGGCGCAGAGCGACCCAGGCCTGGACCTTGAGGGCGCTCCCGCCCTAGGGTGGCGCCCCACGCTTTCGGCTCCGAGTGTTTCCACCCAGGACATCAAAGCCTCCATCACGCGCCGCGGGCTGGGGAGGGACCGGGTGGGGTGGACAGCGCCTGTTCATCCTCCCTAGCCCGCGCACGCTGATTCGATTCCTGGATCCTAGGTGCATGATCGACCTAGGGCTGGGACGGAGCTCTGTGTGAGGCTCGGAGACTCCCCGAAGCCCAGAATTTGCAGGGATGATTGCTCATCTTTATTTCGGAGGAAATAAACTTAATTACTTAATTACACAGCACCCGTAGAAAGGCGCTTCCTTAAGCTGGTGGCAAGGTCGTACCTCACTCCCTCTGGAGTGTAATTCTGTTTACAGTATTTAAGTGTATGAGCCAAGCCAGCTCCGGGGTCCCCACACTACTCTGGGAGCCTAAGTGTCAAGGTTCGCGCACACTGCGCACACACACACACACACACACACACACACACACACACACACACACACACCGTAGAGACTTGAAACCCCAGCTAGGCTACAGAAAACATTTTACTTAATTACCTCGTATTTATTCCATGGGGGCAGCTCACCTCCATCCACAGTGGCACAGGCTGGAACTTTTGCGGCTTGTCTTTTTTTGGTGAGGAAATGCTAAGTAGTCTTCATTACCCGCTTCCCCTTCAGGAGAGTTGTTCAGACTAGATGCTAACCCCAGTCAGAGGCACAGGAAGATGCTGTGACCTTTTCCTTGGCTCCTAGAAGCCTCCAACTGATCCAGTGGCCAGGGCTAGAAGACATTACAGCCAGGATGCCCTGGGTGGTGGTGGTGTGTGTGGTGGGGTGTGTGGTGGTGGTGCTGGTGGTGGTGGGTGGTGGGGTGTGTGGTGGTGGTGGTGGTGGTGGTGGTGGTGGTGTGGTGGTGGTGGTGTGGTGGTGGTGTGGTGGTGGTGGTGGAGGTGATGGTGGTGGTGGTGGTGGTGTGGTGGTGGTGGAGGTGATGGTGGAGATGGTGGTGGTGATGGGTCGGGGTTGGTAGTGTCTGCACCTCCATTGTCTATGCCTGTCTTTTGAGAGTTTTGTTTGTCTTTTGTTTTTGTCTGGAGTCCTGGGGTGCATGTCTGCGTTGATAGCACCTCAGTTATTATGCTTGTTGGTGTCCTCCCAGAGCCACTCCTGATTCCTGACTTGGGACAGGAAGGGGAAAGTCAGTGGGTTCACACAGCCCATATCAGCCTCCCACCTCCTGGAGGGGCAAGACCAGGGCAGATGGATGTCTATCCACATCTACCCCAGAGGATGCTGTGAGGATGGGAGGGACTCAGGCTACAAGGTACCAGATTTTCCCTGTATCCAAGGCTCCAAACAGCCTTACCCAGAGGGCATCCTCTGTCTGTGCACAACCCAGGCGACTTGGCTGTCCACGGGCCTCATTCTTTCCCAGTCAACTACAGGCAAGGTCAAGTGCGCTTTGCTGGGCCTGCCATTCAGAGCCTTCTCACACAATCCCTTTCCACCTGTCTCTCTCCCCTGTGGCCTTTGAGACAGAGCCTTAAGTGTCCCTGACTGATCTCGAACTCACTATCTGAGGGTCCCTGGGGTCACAGGCATGCACGCCATACCTGGTTTATCTGGTGCTGGGGTCAAACCCAGGGCTTCTGCAGGCTAGGCGAGTGCTCTACCCACAGCGCTGCACTTCCCCAGCCCTCTTCTCCCAGGGTCCAGACAGCACTCTCAAAGAGCTCCAGAAAATCTCAGACACACAGTCACAATCCCACCAAATACATGAGAGAGAGAGAGAGAGAAAAAAAAAAAGAATTCCAGACAAGCCGGGGCAGGCAGGGGTGTTTGGCTTCCTCCAGGTAGACTCCGAAGGGTTTTCTGAAGGGGAAGAGAGAATATTTGAACCCCTTCTGTTTTTCTAGGTTAAGGATGGGAAGTTTGACTTCATGCCACTGGGTACCTAGGTCACCAGCACAGTTCAGTAAGAGGGAACACACACACACACACACACACACACACACACACACACACACACACACCATGTCCATTAACCAGCAAGGTAGGTCTCCACTGGGGACTAGTTAGGGGAACTGAGTCTGCCTTCCTAGTGTGGAACCTAATCCAGGAGTGAGGAAAGGTGAGGGATTGGGGTCCCTTTAGGAGGCCTCAACCTGGGTGAGTGTTGGGTGGTCCCCTGAACCCTGGCCAAGCCAACCGCCCCCAGAAGCTGGGACAAATGGTCTGCTAGAATTTGGCTTCAGGTCAGTTGAATAACAGTAATAAAGTCTTTTTAAAAATAATTTTAAGCCAGGCAGTGGTTGCACACCCACCAGCACTAGGGAGGCAGATCTCTCTGAGTTTGAGGCTAGCCTGGTCTAAAGCCAAGGCTACATAGAAAAACCTTGTCTCAAAAAAATTTTTTTTATTTAATTTTATTTTATGTACATTGGTGTGAGGGTGCCAGATCCCCTGGAACTGGACTCACAGACAATTGTGAGCTGCCATGTGGGTGCTGGGAATTGAACCAGGATCCTCTAAGAGAGCAGCCAGTGCTCTTAACCTCTGAACCATCTCTCCAGCCCACAGCAATAGTCTTTTTTTTTTTTTTAAATTATCTTTTTTTTTTTTAAATTTTATTTTACAATACCATGCAGTTCTACATATCAGCCACGGGTTCCCCTATTCTCCCCCCTCCCACACCCTCCCCTTACCCCCAGCCCACCCCCATTCCCACCTCCTCCAGGACAAAGCCTCCCCCGAGGACTGCGATCAACCTGGTTGACTCAGTCCAGGCAGGTCCAGTCCCCTCCTCCCAGACTGAGCCAAGTGTCCCTGCATAAGCTCCAGGTTTCAAACAGCCAACTCATGCAATGAGCACAGGACTTGGTCCCACTGCCCAGTTGCCTCCCAAACTGATCAAGCCAATCAACTGTCTCACCTATTCAGAGGGCCTGATCCAGCTGGGGGCCCCTCAGCCTTTGGTTCATAGTTCATGTGTTTTCATTCATTTGGCTATTTTTTTTCAATAATTGAGTAAAACCGAAATTTATTATAAGCCACAGTCGTCCTAGGGGCCTCCATGCTATATATATAGCCTCCATGGTTCTATGGGTTGTGGTCTGATTGTTCTTTATTTTATATCTAGAATCCACTTATGAGTCCAGCAATAGTCTTAAACGTATGCAAGATTTGTGTGGAGAAGTGATGGAGGGGAGGGAAACTCTTTGGAAATGGCCAGAGGTAGAGATGACAGGTTTTGGGGAAGGCTGGTGTCCTCGGACTGTAGAGGAAGCAGGGGCCTGACAGTTAGCTATGGAAGGACTCACACTCAGGCCTGACAATAGCCCCTGCAGGTTCCTGTCACTTTCTCTCTTAAGGTCTTCACCCTCTCGCAGATGATGTACTGTATTCCTGTTTCTGTGTGCATCACCTTTGGGGCATCTGCCAGTCAGAGGTGATTCACATCAGCTTTACCTGGTGAATGACCAAGACGGGCCAAGCTCGTGGAAGTGGCTCCACCTGTGAGACATTCTCGGCTGACCCACCTTCTTTCTAATCCTCCTTCTTTGGGGACTGGGATTCTCGAACCTGGCATTCATGGTATTGGAACGACCTGAACATGAGTAGAAATGGGGGGTTTACTCCAAGAGACGAACGGGGAGCGTCCTCACCACTGTCGGCTGGTCAGCATTTTCTCAATGGTTGAAAGGCAAGCTGATTGGGCTGTGGCTGACCACACGGAGGTGCTGATGCTGTTGGTGACAGACCCAAAGCAGGCAGTAATCCCTAGGGGGGAGACTGAGCCAAAACCAACAAGAAGGCATTTTAGAACTGTTATGAAAACATTGTAACTTTACAGGAGACAAACCAAGAAGAACACATTCCCCACATGCCAGTTACTCGTCATTCATCTCCTGGCATTTGCTCTTCTGTGTTTTCTTCCTCTTTGTGTTCTTGTGCATGTAAAGAACACAGGGTTCACGCAGATGTTGACACAGTGTAGGTATAACTCTGTGGTTTCTGCACAGAGGGTATTTGTATTATTTTGTAAATATAAACGCATGAAGCATCTCACTTTCGTGTGTGTGTGTGTGTGTGTGTGTGTGTGTGTGTGTGTGTGTGTGTATGTAGACCAGAGATTAATCTCATTCCTCTGCTGCTGTCCGCCTTGTGTTTTGAGACAAGGTCTCACTGTACCTGGAGCTCACCTATTAGGCCAGCTCCAGGGCGCTTCTGAATTCGTTTTTTCCAGCACTGGGATAGCACACCACCACAACCAGCATTTTATGTGAGACCTGGGGATTGAACTCAGGTCCTATGCTTACAGGGCACATAAGCACTTCATTCAGTGAGCTGTATTTAAAATGCGACAACTTTTGGTACATAATTTTCATTTCCATTCATCTCCAAAGTATTTTAAAATTTTCCTTGTGGTTTCTTCTTTGGCCCTTGTTTTATCTAGGAGCAGATTTCTTAGTCCTCAGATATCTTTAGCTTTGTAAATCTTCTTGTTACCGGCATCTAATTTAGTTCTATGGGAGTCACAGACTATACTTTGTATGGTTTCAATCCCTTAAAATATATTGGAGTCCTTTAGTGTTAGCTGTCCCTTCCCATATTTCCTCTTCTAACCTGCCCTCACATTCCCCTCTCCATTTATCCTCCTCTCCAGTTTCCCCTAGGTCTTTTTTATAAAAATATATTCTATTTCTCTCCCTTTCTTTTTTTTTTTTTTTTTTTTTTTTTTTTTTTTTTTTTTTTTTTTTTTTTTGAGTCAGGGTTTCTCTGTGTAGCTTTGGAGCCTTTCCTGGAACTCACTCTGTAGCCCAGGCTGGCTCAAACTCACAGAGATCCACCAACCTTTGCTTCCCGAGTGCTGGGACTAAAGGCATGCACCATCACCACCTGGCATTACCTGCAAATTTAATAATTTCATTTTTCTTAAGAGCTGAATAATATTCTGTTGTGTAAATGTAGCAGTTGATGGATATCTCGGCTGTTTCCAATTTCTGGATGTTATGAATTGAGCAGCGGTGAACATGGGTGAGCAAATATCTCTGTAGTAAGATGCCCACGAATGGTATTGCTGGACCTTATAGATCTTAATTTTCAGCTTTTTGAAGAATCTTTGTACTGATTTCCATAGTGGCCCTTTGAAAAGTCATATGGGAACCTACTACTGTAGAAGCTTTCTAAAATATGTACAGATATGAAAGAAGTTTAAATGGATTTACCATTTACTTCATTTAATGAAGGAGAGAATGTCCCAACTAGATCTTATGCTACCAAGTACCTTAGTATCAGAAATGGGTTACATCTTGTGGAGTTGTTGGTTAAAGAAAGCTCACAGATTTTCTCTTCCAAACATAATAGGCTATTACCCCTGATACTGGTTACCTTCCACAACCTGATGATAAGACTTTATTGCTGAAGGACACTTTACTTATGTCATCAAACATGAAGAAATTAAGCTGGTGCCAAAATAGAAGCTTTACTGCTGTGGGGGCCTGCCTGAGGCCCCTCTGGGAGTTTCCCGAAGACCGAGGCAAACGATTACCTTGCCTGTCTCTTGTTGATCTACATTCGTTGGTATTGATGAATTTTTCAGAACCTCTCAACATAGTAACTGACTCTCAGTATAATGAAAGAGTAGTATTACATATTGAGACTGCAGAATTTACCCCTGATGCTTCAGAATTAACTTCACTATTTATTCACTTTCAAGATACAACCAGAAAAAGGAGTCATCCTTTATATATAACTCACACTTTACCCTTACTGACTAGCATTCATGATGCTGGAAGGTATAGTACCCACTACCAGAGAAGAACAGTAATCATCGATATCACCCAGCTATGATCCTGTGACCTACAGAGGTGACTTGCCTGCAAGATACACTGGTCCAATAGTGGCCTAAATGTTCTAGGAATAACTCACTACTCTGTAAAATTGATTTAAGGTCCACTCCATGAGAACCCGTGCTAAAGTGGCCAAGAACCTGAAAGTAGATAGGTCATAGGCCCTAAGAGAAAACTTATTACTATTATTCTACTAAAGGAACATAGCACCAAAACGATTTCTAATGACATATTGCTATATCCATAGATCAGCACAGTGCTCACCCTTCACTGGAGAAACTTCTTGTAGTAGATGGTAATTAACACAGAGATCCACAACTGAGCAGTGTGCAGAGTGAGAGACTTTGGGACACTCATCCCTAAATAATTTTACAAATGTCTCTCTTCAAGGCTCAGGGATCTATGCAGAAGAGAAGGCAGAAAGAATGTAAGAACCAGAGGTGGGGGAGGACCCCAAGAAAGCATTGTCTTTTTTTTTTCAAGATTTTATTTATTTATTTATTATGTATACAGTGTTCTGCCTACATGCATACTTGCAGGCCAGAAGAGGGCGCCAGATCTCATTACGGATGGTTGTGAGGCACCATGTGGGTGCTGGGAATTGAACACAGGACCTCTGGAAGAGCAGCCAGTGCTCTTAACCGCTGAGCCATCTCTCCAGCCCCGAAAGCATTGTCTTTTAGATACAACAGGCCTGATACACATATGAACTCACAGAGACTGTGACAGCATGCACAAGACCTATAGAGTTCAAGTCAGACAAGACTCCAGCACTGAGAAGGGGAAATGAGCCCAAAGTCTCACCCCTACCCAGGAAGCTATGTGCAAGTGATACCTGCCAGGAAAGGGAACATCTGTTCTCTTCAGAGGAATGACAATGGGTATATCAACCACACTTCATGGCAGGCCTCATACTCACCAGTAGCTGGCCACAACAAAGTGGACTGTTCATTTTGATTTTGTTTTTGAGAGAGAGAGAGAGAGAGAGAGAGAGAGAGAGAGAGAGAGAGAGAGAGAGAGAGAGAGAGAGAACAAAGTTGGATGGTTAGGATGGTGGGGAGGATCTGAGGAGTTGAAGGAAGGGAAAGAATATGATCAAAACCTGGTATGAAGAAAAACCAATAAAATGTATTGGCGCTTGTTTTGTGGCCCAGAACACAATCTGCTCTGGAGAGTGTTCCCTATGCACATGAAAGGAACAGCTGCCAGATAGAACGTTCTGTGGATGTGTCAGCCATTTGGAACCATGAGAGTACCATCACCTCGGCAGCAGATCTGACCCATCTGAGCTCAGTTGCTTACATTAGGAGTGTTTATAATAAAAATGGAGAGATAAAGAAATGAAAGAGCAAAGGTTTGAAAACATAGATAAGAAATGATTTGAGAAACTTGAAACAGTTATTGTTCAGAACAAGCTACGGTTCTCCTATTGGGTGGCGTTTCCCTTTGCTGCTGCATCTGGAGATCTTAACATTTGTTGAGCAACACACCCGTGTCAGGCTTAGGAGTGGTTCATGTCAGTTCATTCAACCAGCTTCCCACTGGTCCCATCTTAATCTCTCCTCTATTTCCCACCGAAGCCCTTGCTCTCCACTGCGGGAGGCTAGCATGTTCCTGTTGCTACGCTTGCGCTCTCCCCAAGGGCCTGTACCATCCCTGCATTTTCTAGCAGAGGATAAGAAAAGCAGGCTCTCTGGTCTTAGGTCTCTAGTGGTGTCCTTGTGGGGTGAGCTCCCCGCTTAAGTCTAACAGGCTCAAGTGGCTTCTGTGCAATTGGCTCTATGAGTGTAAGGTTAGGAGTCTTGCTTCTGCAGACTCCATGTGAGCTTTTGGCCCCGTAATTGAGGAGTCATCAGGGAGTCAGCAAAATGTCCGCTGCCTAGTCAGCACCCCAATATAACAGCCCCAGCCAGTCAGTCCCGGATAGGAAGCCACCTTATGTTCAAATAGTGGAGAAGCTGGAGCAGGCTAGGTTAGCAGTTCTTTCACAGAAGCAAAATACGTATCAAATAAACAAAGAAGCAAATACCAAGCCTCGCTGTCCTATTTCTTCCCTGTTACTGTGCCAGGATTCCAGACAGAAACAGCCTAAGGGAGGAGGGCTTCCTTTGGCTCACGGTTTCGGGGGACACTGTCATGGAGGAGGAGGCGTCACTGCTGGGCAGCACTGTCAGGCAGTGGGGGCTTGTAACTAGACTCATCAAATCATAGAGGACCAGGAAGTGGAGCGCCCAGGCTGGACCCATGGACCGCTCCCAGCAACCTGCTTCTGCTAGCAAGGCCAAAGCCCCTAAGGATCTACAAGCTCCTTAAACTAACAGCCCCACAAACTAAGGGACAAACGTTCAAATACATGAGCCTCGGGGAATTTCACATTCAAACTGTAACATCCACTGATTAAATCATAGGTCTTACCCAAATGTATACATGCATATGTATGTGTATATATACACACATGTGTATATACCTATGTGTATCTTTCTGTGTGTGTATGTGTATATGTCAAGCTGTGTATGATAAATAAAATGCAAACCCACTTAAAGATGTTACTGAAGTTTTGGTCTTTTTTATTTTGATAAAAGTTTCTCAGTATTTACTAAAAGTGTGCACCTTACAGCTCTGTGTGTATGGTTAGGTCTGTGGAATTTATATCCCCATACTCCGAGTAACTGAGAAGCACTAAAATATTCCATAAGGCCTGTTACAGTTCATGTAGTAATAGTAAAGATACTTAACAACCAGGGGCCAGACATGGTGGCACATGCCTATATTGACAGCCCTCGGGAGGCAGAGACAGGAGGATCACTTCAAGTTGGAGGCATGGCAACAGGTTTGACCGGTCAGAATATGTATGTTGGAACTGTCTTTTTTTTTTTCCCCCTCTTCAGTTAAAGAACCTTGAGGGCTGCTCAGGAGTCACACGAAGGGACAACCTGGACAGCTGGGGTTTGGTGGGTGGAGTTTGGGCAGCAGCCGCTTCTCTACGTGAAGGCGTGTGCACATCCCAGTGCTCGGGATCACTGCAGGCCGTTTCTTCAGTTGTTGCAGTGCAGGGGCATGCAGTGCCTGTGGCACAGAGGGAAGTGGCATGCAGTGCCTGTGGCATACAGTGAAGTCAGTGGCTTACAATGTCTGTGGTATACAGTGCAGCAGCATACAATATCTGTGGCATACAGTGCCTGTGGCACAGAGGGAAGTGGCATGCAGTGAAGTCAGTGGCTTGCAGTGTGCCTATGGCATACAGTGCCTGTGGCATACAGTGAAGTCAGTGGCATGCAGTGTGCTTGTGGTATACAGTGTAGCAGCATACAATATCTGCAGCATACAGTGTGCCTGTGGTGTACAGTACCTGTGGCATATGGTGAAGTCAGCAACATACAGTGCCGATGGTATGCACTGAAGTGGCATATAGTGCCCGTGGCATGGGCTTGCCCTCTTGCCTCTAGCGTATCTGACTCTCTGTGGCCACCTGGTCTACACCCTTCTGTCATAAATTTGACTTTAAAATGCTGTATTGTGCCAGGCGGCCTTCTGCCCAGGTGGCCCACTTGTGACCTCGGAGTTGTGTTTTGCTTGAGCGGAGCTCATCTCCACTTCCTTGCCTGGGCACAGGTGGACTGTAGGAAGGAAGAAGCCCAATTCTGGGTTCATGTCTCGGCCCTGCCTGCTGTTTCCCGTTCACTCCCGGGCAGTTCACTTCATGGTCGGTAGGGTGGATGGGGCCCCGTGATCTCACAGGGCATCTCACGGAGCCGTGCTGAGGCTTGAGCAAAAGAAAGGAGGCAGTGCTTTGCAAACCGTGAAGCTCTGCATCTGCAGGAGCGTCTGTGTTGCGTGGACCAGAAGACTCCGTGGTCTGGGTCTGTGTTGCGTGGACCAGAAGACTCCGTGGTCTGGGTCTGTGTTGCGTGGACCAGAAGACTCCGTGGTCTGGGTCTGTGTTGCGTGGACCAGAAGACTCCGTGGTCTGGGTCTGTGTTGCGTGGACCAGAAGACTCTGTGGTCTGGGTCTGTGTTGCGTGGACCAGAAGACTCCGTGGTCTGGGTCTGTGTTGGGTGGACCAGAAGACTCTGTGGTCTGGGTCTGTGTTGCGTGGACCAGAAGACTCCGTGGTCTGGGTCTGTGTTGCGTGGACCAGAAGACTCCATGGTCTGGGTCTGTGTTGCGTGGACCAGAAGACTCCATGGTCTGGGTCTGTGTTGCGTGGACCAGAAGACTCCGTGGCCTGGAACGCTGCTGTCCGATTCTCAGTAGCCCAGAGGACCCATAGCTGCCGTTTGCTTTGGATATTCCTGGTCTGTCCTAAGATGTGACCATAACAAAGCTTCAGCTTTGATAGGAACAGAGGGGGCTGGGCTGCAAACCTTCACAGAGGGACAGCGTCAGAGCTGAGACAAGCTGCTGAACATCCCCCTTCACTTCCCTCATTTATAGAGTGCGACCACCGAGGCCAGACAGGGCCAGCGAGAGACCAAGGCCACGAGTCAGTTGCTGCTGGGTCCAGAGTCAGGTCTTTTGGTCCTGGCTCTTTGCATCACCATGGACGTTCATTCATCCAGCAGCATTTACGGGGTCTTTACTACATGCTGGCTTCTCAGCTGACCAGTGTTTGGGTAGACAGGACAAGTTGGGTGCAATTCTGCTCTTCCATTGTCCAGAGTCCCGAGAGAACAGCAGCTGGAGTGCCATCACTACAAGTCCATCCAGCCTCTTTCCCTGGGGACAGAGGTGATGCTTTTTTTTTTTTTTAATTAAATTAAAAAAAAATTTTGAGACAGGGTTTCTCTGTGTATCCCTGGCTGTCCTGGAACTCACTGTAGACCAGGCTGCCCTCGAACTCAGAGATCCTCTTGCCTCTGCCTCCCAAGCTAGGATTAAAGGCATGCACCACCACCACCTGGCTGATTCTTCTTCTTCTTCTTCTTCTTCTTCTTCTTCTTCTTCTTCTTCTTCTTCTTCTTCTTCTTCTTCTTCTTCTTCTCCTTCTCCTCCTCCTCCTCCTCCTCCTCCTCCTCCTCCTCCTCCTTCTTTTAATTAAAAGAATTTTTATATGCATTGGTGTTTTGCCTGCATGTGTGTCTGTGTGAGGATATCAGATCCCCTGGAATTGGAGTTACAGACAGTTGTGAGCTGCCCTGTGGGTGCTAGGAATTGAACCCGGGTCCTTTGGAAGAGCAGCCAGCACTCTTAACCACTGAGCCATCTCTGCAGTCCCCAAGGTGGTTCTTAAGGGTGGTGAAGAAGTGTGGCTGTGGAGTTAGTGGGCAGCCAAGCTCCCTTACCCCCACCTCATTTTGTTTTACAGTCATCACAAGCGGCAATGTTGAACGTCACAAAAAAGAAGGAATGTGGGTCACAGAGCTGGCAAGTGATAGTCACGGTGATTGCAGGCCCTTGACATTGTGAATGGGCTCATTCGAGGAGGAAGAGCAGGGATCAGGTGCTTAGGAGACCTGGTTCAAATCCCAGCTTTGCCCTTTTCCAGCTGTGTGACGCAGGCTGGTTATTCTCCATGGCATTGTGGTCTCTTCATGTGCAAAACAAAGGTAGAGGTCCTTCCCTTATGGGTTCCTTTGAAGGTGACTCAGTGGCTGAGGTGGGGCTGCTAGCCAGTGTCTGGCATCAAGAAGCACCCAGCAAAGGATCCTTTGCTCTGTGCTTGGGCAGAAAAGCAGGGCCAAGTACTCCTCCCTCAGGTCTTTGCTTCAGGGAGACAGACCTGGAAGGGTTTCCTGCACACAGGGACAAGGGCAGTAGCAAAAGCTGGGTACGACAGCACTCAGGAGGCAGAGACAGGGTAGAGCTCAGTGAGTTTCAGGCTAGCCTGGTCTACATAGTGACTTCCATGCCAGCAAGAGCTACGTAGTGAGACCCTTTTTCAAAAACAACAAAAAACCCAGGGGACTGACAGCGGTGGATGAAGACCGAGGCCTGGATTCTGGGCTGCTTCCCCAAAGCTCTCCCTGTCAGTCTGTATCTCCTGGGTGGGGCCTTCACACCTGACTGCACAGGACTTGCTTTCTGCATGGTCCCTGCTGCTTTGTGGCCTCTATGTCAGGGACTCATGAAAATCTTCTGGCTTTGAATAGCCTCATGGCTGCTGGGAGGCAGGAGGCTGGCTGTGTTTTGCCAGTCAAATTATTTCACTTTGTCTGTTCTTTGTCACAGGCAAGACAGACATCCACACTGCACCAGGAGCTGCGACTCTCAAAGGTTAGAGGACCCTCATGGCCTGCAGCAGAAGCCTGTGCTGTGCCCTGTTGGAGCTGAGTGTGGCTCCCACCTGCTAAGTCATCTCTGCCAAGCAGAGTCTGGGCTAAAGGTCTGGGTTCTGGGCCTGGGCTTGGCCTGGGCCACGGAAGATGTAGAAGCCTGAGGAGTGAAGATATTGACTCTCGAAGTCCTGGGAACACTGGGAGCTCCAAAGCCTGCCTGGTCACTTCGTTTGCCTTATGCGATGAGACTTGAACAGATTTAGAACTGATGGCGATAAGTAAGGCATTCCAACTGCTTGGCTACAGACCTCATTCTGTTTAAGCGGCCCACTTGTATTGGATAGTCAGTTGATGATCATTAAGTGAAGGACTGTATCAGAGATATTATTCATGTCCATGTATATGCTGAACAATGGTCTGGATGAACTGAGTTAATAGGCAGAGTAGACAGGGGCTTTATAGGCACCAGGATTTTACAACATATGATAATGATGATGATGGTGATGATGATGATGATGGTGATGATGATGGTGGTGGTGATGATGTTTAGACACTCTGTAGCCCTTGTCTGGCTTGGAACTCACTATGTAGGCCAGGCTGGGCTGGAACTCATGGAGATCTGTCTGCCTCTGCCTCCTGAGTGTTGGGATTAACTGTGTGTCCTGCTATATGATGTATTTTAAATAATATTTTTTTAGTTCAATAGAGGGAGGTACAGAGACAGACTACAGGTAAAATACCCTTCAGTAACACCTGACACTCACAGAGGGGAAGCTGAGGTAGGAGCTCCAGCAGCAACCCCTTGATCTATATTTTTAATTTGATTAAACATTTTGACATTGCAAACATGTATAAAACAAATAGTATAAACAATGTGTATTTGTACATGAGTAGTTGTAATGCTCATTGTTTAGATGAGTCCCAGAAATGGGCTCACTAGACCATAGGTATAAGCATATTACTTTGATTGTGTGTGTGTGTATGTGTGTGTGTGTGTGTGTGTGTGTGTGTGTGTGTGTCTCACAGTGCACATGTGTAGGTCAGACTTTATTTTGCTAAGTCCGTTGTCTCCTTCCACTGTGTGTGTTCACGAGCTGGAACTCAAGTGGTCAGACTTGGCAGCAAATGCCCTTTCCTGCTAAGCTGTCATGCTGGCCTGGAATAAACATTTTAATAGAGGTTTATTTTTATTACTTTCAAAATTTGAGTATAGGGACTGGAGAGATGGATCAGCAGTTTAGAACTCTGGACATGTGCTCAATTCTCCACACCCACATGGCAGCTCACAACTATCTGTGACTCTAGTCCCAGGGGATCCAACACCTACTTCTGGCTTCCTCGGGTGTCAGGTATACATATGGTGCACAGAAATACATGCAGGCAAAACACTCATAAAACAATAAAGTTTGAATATGAATCTATCATCTATCTATCTATCTATCTATCCATCCATCATCTATCTATCTATCTATCTATCTATCTATCTATCTATCTATCTATCTATCATTTATCATCTATCTATCTGTCTATCTATCTATCTAATCTGTGTGTAGGTGAGTGTAGTTGCACTCAGAAGTCAGAAGAGGGCAGCAGATCTCCTGGAGTTGGAGTGGCGTGAGCTACCTGTCATGGGTGCTGGGAACTGAACTTGGGTTCTCTGAAGGAGATGCAAACTAAGTCATCTCTCTAGGCTAATATTTTAAATCTGCAGTAGATATTGCCAAATTTCAGGTGGGTTTTAGAAAGCAACTGGGTAGTTTCTCTATGTAGCCGCTGGCCTAGAAGTCATATTATAACCCAGGTAGGCCTCCCACTGTAGATCCTCCCGCTTCAGCTTTTCCTGAGTGCTGGGGTTCCAGGCATGACTACCACACCTATCTGTATCTTCACAGTCTTAAAACACATGGGGCAGACAGGGTTGTCTTTTCTGGAGTAGGAAGAGCAAAGGCTGCAGTGTTAGATTTTGTTGTTTATTTTCCAATACTGATTTTACTCAAAGGCCTCTATACTTAGATTAGGTTTATTAGTTATTTGACTCTATGGCGTTCAGCCTAAACTTCATCTAAGTTCCATTACAGCCTTAACATATTCACACTACGTCTGCAATTTGCCCAAGGTCCCTTGAGAAAGCTTCAGCTTGATAAGCACCCTAGGGCATCAGATGAGGACAGATCTGTTTGATGGGCCAGGACCCCAAAGTCAAGGTTAACAATCTCAGATTTGTCTCCTTCCTTCTCTGAGCCTTGATGGAACGGATAGACATGATATTGCAGGGATAATAAGCAGCAAGCTAGACATGGAGCTGGTACCAAATCTCACGCCCATGTGCACAAAGCCAAGCCCACAAAGCCGGATGGTGGCAGCCCTTCCTTGTCCAGTTCTCTCTCTCAGCATGTTCCTCTCTCTCAACAATGTTCCAGTGCATCCTCCACCAGTCACTCCCCATGTCCCGTCCTCCACCAGTCACTCCCCATGTCCCGTCCTCCACCAGGCTCTCCCCATGTCCCATCCTCCACCAGGCTCTCCCCATCTCTGGTCCTCCACCAGTCTCTCCCCATCTCTGGTCCTCCACCAGGCTCTCCCCATCTCCCATCCTCCTCCAAGGCTCTCCGCATCTCTGGTCCTTCACCAGGCTCTCCCCATCTCTGGTCCTTCACCAGGATCTCCCCGTGTCCCATCCTCCACCAGGCTCTCCCCATCTCCCATCCTCCACCAGGCTCTCCCCATTTCCCATCCTCCACCAGGCTCTCCCCATCTCCAGTTCTCCACCAGTCTCTCCCCATCTCCCGTCCTCCACCAGGCTCTCCCCATCTCCCATCCTCCACCAAGGCTCTCTCCATCTCCTGGAATTTTCCTTCCTTTTCTTCCCCCAAAGAGCTCTACTGCTTTTTTTCTGCCGTGACCCTGGCCCACCCTCACCCCTCTGATCCTCCTTTTAACAGATACTGCCCTATGCCCTATTCAGGACAGCTGCTGCTCTCTTTATAACTGGAGGCCAGTTTGTCTGAATGAGATCAGGAGCTGTTTGATGCAAGGAACGGGATGAGGTGACATCCGTCTCCCCGGCACTCACTTGCCACAGTGCACATGTGCTGAGCAAATGCCCACCAAATGGAGAAACGTGGATGGGAGCATGGTTACGGCCTTGAGTGAGGTTTTGTTTGAGACGGGCAGTCAAATCTTCAAAGCCTGTTCCCACGGGGAGTTAGGGAAATGAAGGCAGAATGGCAGGCAAAATGGCTGCTAAAAATACCAGTGCTGCAGGGGCTGACTTTTCACACCTGGATCAGCCAGGTTTGTTTATTCAGAATTTTCTCATTTCCATGTAAACCACATTCCCTGATACCAATTTGGCTTTGACTCTTTATCTTCCTTCGCTTTGGCTATTTGGTTAAAAAACAATCACACAGACACAGACACAGACACACACAGACACAGACACACACCCACCACCACCACCACCACCACCACCACCACCACCACCACCACCACCACTCTGTGCTCAGTGGGCTCCTGGGTATAGCATTCTGCCGTTGTGGAGAGCTTCTATTACCAAAGCTACCTGCTCAGGAGAGCAGGAGACCCTGGGGTATGCTCTCTGAATCCTCACTGGTAAGTGCTGTCACTCCTACCTAGTAGGTGAGAAAACAGATGTGGGGATGTGAACATTTTCATGGTCACCTGGGAAATCAGCTGTGGAGTAGAGACTTGAACCTAAGTGGGATCTTTTCTCACCAAGTCTTGTATCTCCTATAAAAGGGGCCCACGGCTATCATTTCAATAGCTCCTAAAGCCGCTTCCAAGAGGGAGGAGAGCTGGGTCCTAATCTCATCTGACCTGTGTGGAAAATGAGGGATGGTGTGGTCTCGGTCCCCAGTGTGGTGGAGATGGAAGTTTAGGATTTGGTGGCTCTGCCCTCACAAATGGGTTCCTTGTGAAAAGACATAGTCTGCCCCCTTCTGTCATTCACAGGGTCTCTTCCAACGTATCAGGAACACCTTGGTCAGATGTAACCTCTTGGTCTTGGCTTTTCAGCTTTCAGAAGTGTGAACCATTGAGTTTCCGCTCGTTGTGCATGTCAGGCTGTGATGGTCCGTTGTAGCAGAATGGACCTAGATGGGGATTTAAGAGCAGACTTGGAGACTGAACCTTTCTGGGGTCTTGGCTCAGCTCCTTAAGGATGAGAATGTAGGCAACATTCACTCCCTCACCCAGACTCAGGGTCTGCAGGCACAATATAGTGGAGATCCTGGAAGAGCCACCCACACTGTGTCTTGGGGGGTGGGTGAAATGAGACTGTAGGGGTAGAGTTACCAGATGATAAGTTGTCTGCCAGAAGCCAGAGCCTGCCAGGTGAAGGGAGTGAGGCCAGACCGAGAGGCAGAGTGGGTGGCATGCACTGGAGCTACGAAGCTTTTTTAACTCTGTGAGCTTTTTGAAGCTCTCCACCTAGGACCCACACTTTGCTAGAAGGGGTCAGAGCTGAGAGAATGGACAAATTCAGGCTTTCACAATAACATCAGGAAGGCAGACATCTGGGCCCTACCTCCTCTCACTGCCCTCTTCTCCAAGGCCTTCGTTCACATTTCCAGCTTCTCAAAGGCTCTTGTCTTCTCCCACTATCGTCCAAGTCCTACACACACACACACACACACACACACACACACACACACACACACACACACACACACACACACACACTTAGGATTTGGGTACTATTCCAAGAAACAGCCTGTAATTTTCCCCAACAGTTAGCATAGGGCAACTTCCTGTGTAGTTTGTAGGGCTTATCTACCCACCCATTCATCCACCTATCCGTCCACCTATCCATCCATCCACCCACTCATCCATCCATCCACTCATCCACCCATCCACTCACCTACCCACCCATCTATCCATCCATCCACCCACTCATCCATCCATCCATCAATCCACCCATCCATCCACCCACCCACCCACCCACCCACCCACCCATCCATCCATCAATCCACCCATCCACACACATACCCATCCACCCATCTACTCATCCATCCATCCATCCATCCATCCATTCATCCATCCTCCACACACTCACAACTCACTTTGCTTATTGTCTTCATTAACTGAACAATCAATTTCTCAAGTACTCAGAGATACTTTGCAACTGAATTCTGTCTCTGGAATCTCTTCCATCCTGCGGTGACTAGTACCAGCATTTTCTCAAATACTCCCCCCCAGACTGAAATTACCATTCAGACAATATTGATAAGACAATTAACACTGTGCCCATCCCCTGCTGCCTGGTTCTCTAGCTTTCAGTTTTTGTCTCACCGTGACTATTGCTTTCCCTATAGAGTTGATTTTGCTGCCACGATGACATCAGGAGCGCAGAAGTCTGGGCATAGACTACCTGGGTTAGAGTCATGCTTGTATATCATACCAATTAGAGCATGCGACTTACCTGCTACAAATCTCCTGTCTTTTTAAATGTGTGAGTGAGGTGTTCATACCTAATTCCAAAGCCATAAGAATTACATGGGATAATGTTTATAAAGTGCTTAGCATGCAATACACACCGATAATTACAGCTGTCATCCACATATGTAGACATTTCCATGACCCACTTTCTCTGCTTAACTTCACTTCATAAGTTTTCTATCTTGTTACTCATTGCTCATATTCTTTCTTTTGATGTCCACAAGATGCTTCATCCACCATCTTTGTAATTAACTCAGCCATTTCTTTGTTGTTGGACATTTAAGCTATTTCTGGTTCTCACCTATAAATGATGTGATTAATATTTTAGAAGGTAAATATCTTTTTAAATAGTCAATCATAGTTTCGTGCCAACATAGTTTCGTGCCAAGCTCATGTAAAATCTCGTTATGAGTTCCATGGGTACAGAGAAGTCAGACTGTCACTGTTCTTCAGGGAGCATGCAGTGCTGAGTGGAGAGGTAGTGACAGCAGACCGCGAGGAGAACTCTGCGCTCTGTGGCTGAAGTGAAGTGGGTGTGACGGAAGGGTCTGCTGACCGGTGGGAACATTTAGCCCCTCCATCCAGACATGCTTGCAGTAGGCCAAGCACCTCTGTGCATGCACGCATTCAGCCCTCTGGAACTTGTATGCTCTTGGGGGCTTAAAACCCCGACTCCAGAGTGAAGGACTACTGTTCTCAGAAGCAGGAGAACCAGTATCAGCGGTGGGTGGGGAGATGAGAAAAGCTTTGCCTTGGACTGTGAGGGATGAGGAAGATGGTGTCTAGGGAGCGAGTTACAGGAAGGAGGCGCACTGGACGGGAGCACTTTCGGGGAGAGGGGAGAATGGTAGGAACCAGGCCAAGTTGTTTCACTCCTGGATTGTGAGTTCAAGTGCTGGGAAAAGAGCAGGGACTTCTGTGAGTGAGGATCTTGGCTTACTGGGGGGTCTAAATGAGCCACTAATGATAAAGGGTACTGGCTCCCAGGTCACCACACCCACCCACTCGTCATCTTAAAACTGGATGACAAGTCACTGTCGCAGTCCCAAGTGCCAGACATACTTTATTTAAAAATATTTATTATTATTTTGTATTTGTGATGTGGTGTGTGAGTGTGTGAAGTACATATAGAGGTCAGGGGAGAACTTCAATTAGTCAATTCTCTCCTTTAACTGCAGTCCCACGATTCAACTCTGCAAGTGCTTTTAAGCACTGAGACATGTTGCTGGCCCACCTGGAATCAATAAAAAAAATTAGTGTTGCAAAAAGAGGCAAAACAAAAGAAAACAGAAACACGTAACATCTACAGTTTTAACCACTTTAAAAGAACAGTCCAGCAGCATTAGATATATTCACTTTCTTCTCCTGAAACTGAAACTAAACATAACCTCTCTTTCTGTTTATCAGCAACCACCATTTTAATTTCAGTACCTATGATTTTAACTACTTTAGATCTCATAAGTAAACAGGATCCTGCAGTATTCCACTTTTGAGACAGGGTCTCACTGTGTAGCCCTTGTTGGCCTGAACTCACTGTGTTTCAAGGCTGGCTTCAAACTCACAGAGATCCATTAGCTTCTGCCTCCTGAGTGCTGGGATATTAAAGATGTATGCCACTGCATACAGCAAGCATTCAGTTTTCAAAGAAAAAATATTTGTTTTATTTCATGTGTAGGACTGTTTGGCTTTCATGTATGTATATACACCACAGATATGCAGTGCCTTGGAGGCCAGAAGAGGAATTTGGATCCCATGGAACTGGAGTTACAGATGGTTCTGAGCTGTTGTGTGGGTGCTGGGAACCAAGCCTGGGTCCTCTGCAAGAGCAACAGATGCTCTTAACTGCTGAGCATCTCTCCAGCCCTCGCATCCAACATTTTCTGATTGTCTTATTTCACTTAGCATGTCCTCAGGGTTCATCCGTGTTGACGTATGAGCTAGGATTTCCTTCCCTCCCAACATACTTGGATGCAAGTTATCCATACTAATTTTTCTTTGAGGCAGGGTCCATGTAGCTCTGGCCTTGAACTTCCTAGGTGGCTGAGGATGGTCTTGGACTTACGATCTTCTTGCTTCTACTTCCCAAGTGCTAGGATTACAGGTGTGGATGACCAAACATGGTTTATGCAGTGTTGGGGATCCAATCAGGACATGTGCCTGCTAAGCAAGCACTCTACCTACTGAGTTACATCCTTAGGCCTCTGTTTTGATTGTGAAACAGCATCTTTCTAGATAATCATGGGCTGATCTCAGACTCTAGGTAGCCCAGTCTGACTTTGGACTCATGACTTTCGTACTTCAGCATCCTGAGTGCTGGGACTGCAAGTATGTTCTACCATGTCTGGCTATATATATTATATACACCTACTCTTGTAATCCTTCAATAACCAGGCTCTAACCACTGCTCTGGTGCTCCTCTCACTCCTCAGACTGAGAAGTGCATGGGTATCAGAGCTCTATTTAGTCCAATAAGGTAATATCCCAGCCACCAGTGATTTACAGGGAAAGACGACTGGGTAGGATGCAGAGCCTGGGGTTGGCCCTGGTTTCTGTTTCTTGTATGCTGTGGGCATGGACAAGCCTTCCTATTCCCAGTCCTACAGCATCTCTGGTCCCCATCCATGGTCAGGAAGTAGGACAGGATCATGGTTCTGTGCGGGGTTCTGTGGACAAGTAACTTCTCGCAAGAACAGTGGTTATAGTGATGACAATGGATGGTTAATGAATCATTACTGAAAAAATGCAGTTTTCTCAGAGCATGCTGGGAGGGCAGACGAGAGGGAGCGGGAAGAACACACTCCTTTCCATCATGTGAGAGAGCAGGTGCATAGGCTACACATAGCTGAATCCTCAGCAGCCACTCCCTTCCTCTGTAGAGCCAGTGCCCAGGAAGTGCTTGAGTATGCCTGGAAACTGAGCTTGGCTGGTCAGAGCACACCTCCAACTTATGTGTCTTCTTATCAAAGCTGTGCTGCCATGACCCACCATTGCTGTGGTATTCACAGGTGAAGCTGCTGTAAGGTAACACATGTATATCAAACACCTCCATGATTCAAGGACAGGGTTAAAGACTTACATTAAAGATGGTGTGTGTGTGTGTGTGTGTGTGTGTGTGTGTGTGTGTGTGTGTGTGTGTGTGTGTGTGTGTGGTGCCTGCAGAGGCCACAAGAGGGCACTAGATCCCCCGAAACTGAACACAGGTACTGGGCACTGAACTTGGATTCCCTGGAAGCCCACCACAGACTCTTAGCCATGGAGCCATCTTTCCAGTCCAAAATTTGCTTTAAAAACCACAGCCACATTGAGTGCTAATTCACATACCTCCAATTCACTCTTTTAATGTATACAGTTTAGTGGTTTTTAGTATATTCACTGATGGGTGCGCTCATCTCATAATCAATTTTAGAACATTGTGATAACCCATCCTCCACACAATGTTACACAAATGATCTCTAGTTCAATCCCTAACCATTTCTTCATTCCTCTCTGTGATCTTGTGAGCAAGCTCTTTACTGTCTACATTCCTACAGGCATTTTGGTTTTCTGAACTCCCACCAGAATCACCCATGTGGTGGAGCTAACAGTATTCTAAGGTTTCTCTAGTATACATCTTCAGATATTTCCACAGTACTCAGTTCTAAGGCCTTGGGGCATGTGGTCAGGTTTATGACAATAAACCCCACTCCTGGTAACAGTTTTCAACATTAGTTGCTTTTCTTATTGTTGTGACAACTCAAGGGAAGAAATGTTGTGCAATATTAGTTGAAGATGTGCTACATTCTTTTATGCTGTGGAGTACTTGTTTAATAATGCAAAGATGTGTTGCATTCTCTCTCTCTCTTTTTTTTTTTGAGACAAGGTTTCTCTGTATAGTTTTGGTGCCTGTCCTGAATCTCGTTCTATAGACCAGGCTGGACTCGAACTCACAGAGATCTGCCTGGCTCTGCCTCCTGAGTGCTGGGATTAAAGGTGTGCGCCACTGCCGCCCAGCTGTGTTGCATTCTTTTATGTTGCATTTGTTTAACTCTGTGAAGCTGTGTTACTTTGCCTGTCTAAAACACCTGATTGGTCTAATAAAGAGCTGAATGGCCAATAGTGAGGTAGCAAAAAGGACAGGTGGGGCTGGCAGGCAGATAGAATAAATAGGAGGAGAAGAATGTAAAAGAGAGGAGGAAGAAAGGATGGTCAGGGGGCTAGCCACACAGTTGGACATGGAATAAGAAGGAAAAAAAGATATACAGAAACAGAAAAAGGTAAAAGCCCAGAGGCAAAAGGTAGATGGGATAATTTAAGTCAAGAAAAGCTGGCTAGAAATAAGCCAAGCTAAGGCCGGGCATTTATTCATAAGAAAGAATAAGTCTCTGTGTGATTATTTGGGAGCTGGGTAGTAGGCCCCCCAAAGAGTAGAGTTAAAAAAAATCCCAAGTGCAGAAGAAATCTTGTTTTACTTCACTGCTTTGGAGGTTTAGTCTGTCACAGTGGGAAGGCGTGGGGAGCACACGGAGGTGGAGACACGTGGCACAGACGTGAGGTGGAGATGAGCACGTGGCACAGACATGAAGCAGAGATGCAGGGAGGAAGCTGAAGCAGGTGCTGCCACCGAGACCTGCCCTCATCGACCTCCTCTGCCTGCCAGGCATCGCCTCCTAAAGGCCCCACAGCACTCAGAACCATGTCCCAAGCTAAGTTCTCAAAACATGGGCCTGTGGTGGACATTTGAGATTCAAGCCATTGCAGTCCCTTTGAAGAAATGGAAAGACTCAACTTAAAATTCAGGAATACAGACTGGTCAAAACTATGTTTAAGAGGAAGCAGACTGGGGACTTACTGGTCCCAATTTCAGAACCTGTTATAAAGCCACAGCAACCAAAATATCATGGTTCTGGCATACTGAGCAATGAGATAGGCTAATAGGCATTTAGAGATCAGTGGAACAGAATTCAGAGTTCAGAAACAAAGCTATACATACATCAACTATCTATGTATAGGTATAGCTACATATACACACACATATATGTAAGCATACATACACATACATATATGGGAATGCATGTATGTATATGGTACAACACCACTGAGCTATACTCGCAGAGACTCGGTTAATTTAATTTTTTTTTTGATACAAGATTTTACTGTGTTGCCCAGGCTAGCCTCAACCTCCTAAGCTCAAGCAGTCTGTTTGAGTTTCACAAGCAGCTTGAGGAAGGGCTTGTGCCACCACATCAGCCTCAGTGGTTTTTTGTTTGTCTGTTTGTTTTTGTTTTTGTTTGTTTGTTTGTTTGTTTGTTTTTTGAGGCAGGGTTTCTCTGTGTAGCTTTGGTATCTGTCCTGGATCTTGCCTCCAACTCACAGAGATCTGCCTGGCTCTGCCTCCCGAGTGCTGGGATTAAAAGCGTGTTACATTTGTTTACGCTGTATTTGTTTAACGATGTAAAGATGTGTTGTGTTGCCTGCTTAAGGCACCTGATTGGTCTAATAAAAAGCTAAACGGCCAATAGTTAGGCAGCAGAGGGACAGGTGGGGCTGGCGGGCAGAGAGAATAAGGAGAAGGAGGAATCTGGGCTTGGGAGAAGAGAAAATGAAGGAGAAAGAAAAGGAGATGCCTGGGGTCAGCCAGTTAAGTGGTTGCCAGCCAGCCCGACACAGAAGAGGCAGGGAAGTAGGACAGACAGAATGAAAGGTAAAAAGCCTCGAGGCAAAATGTAGATGAAGGGAAACAGGTTAAATTAAGTTATAAGAGCCAGTGGGACAAGCCTAAGATAAGACTGAGCATCCATAACTAATAATAAGTCTTCATGCCATGATCTGGGAAATGATTGGCAGGCAAAGAAAGCCTGCTACACCCTTGAGCTGGAGTTACAGGTGGTTGTGAACTTCCCGAGTGAGTGCTGGGTCTTCCACAGGGTCAGTATTCAATCTTAACCACTAAGCTATTTTTACAGTCCCAGGCTTCAGTTGATTTTTGACAAGAGAACCAAGACCATCCAGTGGGATAAAGAACAGCCTTTTTAACACACGGTGCTGGGAGCTGCATGCCCACAAGCATGGGAATGAACTGGGCCCTTATCTTATATAACATGGAAAAATTAATCCAGAGTTCACCAAACACCTCAGTGTCAGAGACAAAGCTGTGAAAAAACAGAGGAAAAATATGATGAGGAAGTATGCATGTCCTTGGGTTTGGGAATGATTTCTTAAACATGATACCAGAAGCATAAGCAACAGCAACAACAAAAACCCACAAAATGGGCTTTCTCAAAATTCAGAACTTCTGTCCTGCAGAGGATGTTCCTAGGTGGGAAGATACCGCTCAGGATGGGAGACGATACTTAAAATATATCTGATATGGGCATATGAAGAACTCCTAAAACTGAACAACAACAACACTCCAACAAGCAGATTAAAAATGGACTAAGGACTTGGATAGGCATACTTCCAAAGAAGATATATAAATGGCCAACAGGCACATGAAAACAAACTCAACCTCACTGGTCACTAAGGGAATGTACATCAAAACTACAGTTGGCAACTTAATCAATACCACCACCACTACCACAGCCAACAAAACTCTGACAGTTAGCTGGTGCTTGATACCTCCTACGATAAGCAAAATAAAAATGTGGAAAATCAGAAGTGTTAGAGATCGTCTTCATTTATTTTCCTGTTTATGTAGTAAAACTCCTCTGACAAACATCAGTTTAAGGAAGTTTATTTGGGCGCATGATCGAAGGGTACAGTCTGTCAGGGGGCTGGTGGGAGGGTCAAGGGGCCAAGAAGCAGCTAGTCATACTCTGTCCACACTCAGGAAGCAGAGCGTGATGAGTGCAGGCTACTGCTCAGCTCCTGTTCTCCACTCAGTCGGCACAGGGTCCGTCTGGGGAATGGTGCCACCCACAGTAGGCAGCAGGTCTTCCTATTTCAATTAAGCAGTTGGAGGCCTGTCTCCAAGATGATTCTAGATTTTGTCAAATTGACAACACTAAGCATCCTGGAGATGGTATGAAGAAATTAGAAATGTTACTCATTGTTGGTGGTTGTAAATAGTACAGCTGCCATTGAAGACAATTTGCTAGTTTCTCAAAAAGCTAAATAAATATAAATGGCTGTGTAGGACACACCTGGAATCCCAGTGGGAGACAGAAACAGGAGCAGGAGTTCATGATTACCCTAGGCTACACAGAGAGTTTGAAGCCACTCTGGGCTACATGAAACCCTGTCTCAAAACCTTAAAACATAAAAAAAAAAAAAAGCCAAATATGTATTTTTTTATACAGCCTACAATTCCTCTCCTAGGAACCAGAGAATATAAAACACATTTTCAAGCAGAGTAAAGGGGGTGTATTTTGCCATTGTATTTTTAGTGTGTGTGTTTGCAGATGTGCAGTGTATGTATGTACACTTGCATGTGGAGTTCAGAGGGCAACTTTAAGTGTTATTTCTCAGAAGTGACATCCACCTTATTTTTTGAGACAAGGTCTCTCATTGGGACCTGAGGCTCTCTGACTAGCCTAGTCTGGCTGGTCAGCAAGCCTCAGGGAGGCCCCATCTCTGCCTTCTCAGCACTGATAGTATAAGCATGCATCACTGTGGCCAAGTTTTTGGTTTTTCTCTCGAGACAATTTTTCTCTATTTCTCTTGGAACTCACTCTCTAGACCAGGCTGGCCTCAAACTCACAGAGATCTGCCTGCCTCTGCCTCCTGAGTGCTGAGATTAAAGGCGTGTGCCACCGCTGCTTTGCCTGGTGGGAAGGAGTCTTACTTGGGGTCACTGAGCAAGTTTGAGACAGAGCCCAGGTCTTGTACCTCCACTGACTGGAGTTGCCAAAGGCAAGCCAGCAAATGTGAATTCTTACCTTTTAGGGTGGATGTCTGGCCTCTCAGGCCATCTCATTCTTTACTGACACAGTGTCTCATTCTATAGCTCAGGCTTGACTGGAACTCCTGGACTTCCTCCTGCCTCAGCCTTCAGAGTGTCAGGATTGTAGGCATAAGCCTCCATAGCCACTTTACACAGAATCTTAAGTGTTTTTCAGCCATTCAGGACTGATGAAGGAGGATGACTCCGGGAATAAGAAGTCAGTCTGGCTTTAGTTAGGAGGAGAGGGGGTCAGAGCAGATCAGAACAAAGGGACTTGAGGCTGAGGTGCTCCTCTGAGGCTCAGGGACCAGCAGATCAGTTGCTGCCAGTCAGGGGTATATAAACAAATCGAGGCTGGAGTGATTGGCTGGAGGCCTGAGGATCAGCACCCAGCCCCCAGCCACCTAGTGTGACTAGGAAGTTTTGGCTCTCATTGTGGAAGGGCATCTGATCTCTTGAAAGTGATTCCTTGGCTTCCTACTGACTACCTACTGTGTGCCTGGTGTTGGCAGGGTGCTGGGGTTACAAAACAAACGAAGTAAGGGTTGAAATACATAGATAATCCTCAACAAAATTATGCTAGAGAGCCAGGCACAAGTGACCACCACATAGTGTGAAGTCCTGATTCCATGACATGTTCAGAGGAAGTAATTGCATAGACACAGAAGTCAGTGGGGTGGACTGGACTGCAAAGGGAAGACGGGATGGATGAGGGATGATGGAGAATGTCCTAACACTGTTCTGTAGTGATGGCTCACAAAACCCATAAATGCACTAAAATCAGTCTTGTGCATTTAGGTGAAGTTTATGGTGTCTACATTATAGGTTTTGACAAGCTGCTTCTTGTTGTTCTTGTTTGTTTTTTAATCACAGGACTCAGTCAGGGATAGGGCCCCAGAGAATCTGCATTTAACTTGGAGGTGAAGCCAGCATGTGTCAGCACTCAGGACAGGTGGGAGCCCAGAGGAGAGCCATTTTTACCATAGAAAATACAGGCTTGCCCTCACTGCGCCATCCACACCAGCCCCTGGGATTTTTGTCCTCTTCTCACACTGACTCTTATTCCCCTTCCAGGGAGGGAAGTGCTGGCTTTCAACCTGGCCGGTTAGCAAGAGGAAGGTACACTGGGTTGGGGGCACCAGCTTCCAGCCATGTCCCAAGCAACGGATGGGAGCTGGGAGGATAGACGGGGCGTGGAGTTGACACAGCACATCTGCCATCAGCTCCTAATTTGATGTGAGTGACTTCTGGGTACCTGTGTGGTCCTCTCTAGATCTAATTGTGCTGGTCCCTCCCTGGACAGCTCAGCAAGCAAAGAATTGACATCTGGCCCAGTAAGGGACAACCAGGACCTCACCAGTGTCTGTGCTGTTTAGTCTGTCAGGCTGGTGAGGTTTGTTTGCTTGACTGTTTTGTTCCATTTGGAGATAGGTTTTGGTTATGGTGCCCAGGCTGGTGGCATTAAACTCCTACCTCTGTCTCCTAAGTAGCTTGGACTATAGGAGTCCACCACTTACCCAGCTTGTGGCATATTGATTGATTTTTTTTTTTTTTATGGTTATCCCACCATTTTCTTGGTCTCAGGACTCTAAGGTCTAGAGATAAATTGTTTGGGATGTGGTTCCCAGACTGCCTTAAACTCTGGTCTTCTATCTCTTCTTGTTAGGTAGCTGCTCAGCTCTTGAGGATGCGGTTGACTCGGGCATAGTCCAACTTCTTAGATAGTGGGGATCTGGACTTGAGGCCCAGTTCTGATGTGGGAGAAATTGCATTTCTTCTTGGAAGGGCCAAGAGGTTTGCAACATGGGTGTGGGAAGAGGGAGCTCGGGATGATCTCCTTTGTGGTTCCAACCTGCCCAGGAGCCTGGGACACCCTTGCCTGTGGGCAGTGCCCTGGAGGTGAGTCACAGGGAGGAAGACTGTTCCTCTCTAGAAGGAGGCCACCCACCAAGGCTTCATTATCCTGCACAATGTAAAGTAATTGCCTCCTTTTAGTCAGGGCCTAATAGGAGCCCGGCACTGTGGGAGGTGCTTCCTCTGCTTTATCCCACTTAATCCAGCAACACAGCAAAAGGTAGGCGGTAGTCTTCTTGTTACTAAAGAGGAAACTGAGGCTCAGGGTGAGGCAGCCGGGTAGTGTGCATTCCTTCCCTTCTGTTGGTTGCAATCTCACTCAGCTCAAGATCAGTCTCATTCCCTGCCTCCCCTCCGGGCCGTCTCTGTCCTGTGTCCGCCGCTTGTCTCATGGATTGTGGGTCTCGGAGCGTCGGTTGCCATACTAGCCTGGAGCTTCTAAAACCCAGGAAGCTGGTCCTATTGGGCTCTGTGGGTTGGGCCCCTCAATCTCCAGGCTGGACCAAATAACCAAGTTAAGGAGGAACTCAACCAAGGTCACAAGGGGTAAAGTGAGTCCTGGCCCTCACATCGCCCTTCAAGGTCAACATGGTGACCCTTTAAAAGTCATAAGGAAACAACCCAGTGAGTTTGAGAATGAGGTCACTCTGCTGGCAAGTAGGGGACCTGGAACCAAACTGTGGCCTATCTGGGCCCAAGGCTCATATTCATGCCAGGAAAGTTGCAGCATGCCAGGGAAGCTGCCCAATGTTTTAGCCTGTAGGGTCCTTCTTTATTACTGTATCCACAAGTCACCTGTTAGTTAAGCCAATAGTTTTTCTTTAAAACAACTCACTTAAAGAAAAAAAAAGCAACCCTCCACATTTATTCTAAAAAGAAATGTTGGCTGGGAACCCACTATCACTGAACTATCTTTTAAGTATTTTACCAACCAGCCCCCATGGGACTGGACTAGGCCCTCTGGATGCGGGAGACAGTTGTTTAGCCCGAACTGTTTGGGGGACAGCCGTGTGGGGGGATTGGGATCCATCCCTGGTGCATGGACAGGCTTTTGGGAGCCTGGTGCCTGCGGTGTGGGACCTTGCACAGCCTTGGTGCATCGGGGAGGGGCTTGGACCTGCCTGGGGTGGATGTGCCGGGCTCTGCTGACTCCTCCTGGGAGATCTTGATTTGGAGGATGTGGGGATGGGGAGTGGCTTGGGAGGGAGGGCTGGGGGGTAGGAGGAGGGAGGAGGGGGGATCTGTGGGTGGTATGTAGGGTGAGAATTTCTTAATAAAGAAAATGAAAAGAAAAAAAAAGTATTTTACCAACCAAGCTCATCCGTGCGCATCCACTGTTGTTTTGGGTACCATGAGTCAATGCTCTGTGACTACACCCTGTGCCCCAGTGCTCCGTATTGCTCCCGGGGACCCTTTCAAGTCTCTCCTCTCTCCGTCCTGTTTACTGTTTGTTTGGTCACACGATGCTTAGAGTTCTGAAGGGTGTTGGAAGGGACACAGACTTTCATCATGTTCTTGAGTCAAAGACCACTTGTGGCACATGTCAGGACAGCTATAGGGAGCTAGTGAATGTGGGGTTCAGGTTCTCTCTCTCTCTCTCTCTCTCTCTCTCTCTCTCTCTCTCTCTCCCTGTGTGTGTGTGTGTGTGTGTGTGTGTGTGTGTGTGTGTGTGTGTGTGTATGTTTCATACTGCTCATAGTTCATTGGCCAGAACCGGCCACATGGTGCAGCCTTACTGCAAGAAGGCAGGACATGCAGACTCCCCAATACCCAGGAAGGAAGAATCAAATACCAGTGTTCACAGAGAGGAATCAATACAATTGTTCTTCTACCCATGAGAGAACTGAAGCCCACAGAGGTAAGTGGACCAAAGCCACACTGATGGGCAGTGGTTAGGCCAGGATTTGAACCCAGAAAGGCTGATATGGGGCTTTAATATGTCTCCCCATATTAAGATTCCTAATTTAATCATGCCTATGAAGACCCTATTGCCACAT